>NW_006921894.1:281141-300062 GCF_000298275.1 Orycteropus afer afer | reverse complement strand
CCACCAGCCTTCTGGTTAGCAGTCAAGTGCTTTAGCCACTATGCTACCAGAGCTCCCCCCCCAAAAAAAAAAAAAATTAATAAAATAATAATTATAGCTATGATTATTCTTATTTTATTCCTTCATAGAAACTGTCATCTCTTTAGGGTCATTTATTGTGAATAAATTAAAATTTTGGAAGATTATTAGTTTTATTTACACAGATGAGCAATCAAGAAGAAAATATTAAACTCAGAGATGTTTTTAAAACTAGGAAACGGAAAACAACTTCTGATTATAATTACCATCAAGTGAATTTTACCAATTTCTGTAATATTTTATCCTTAAATAGGCCAGATGCTCTTTTAGGCTGATTTTTTTTTTTTTTTTTTTAACATATTCTGATACTTAATTTTGTCTCATTCTCTTATTTACAGAGGTTAGAAGAAGGACACAGCTCAGCAGTAGCTGCCCACTACAATGAACTTCAGGAAGTTGGTTTGGAGAAGCGTAGCCAAAGCCGTATTTTTTACCTAAGAAACTTTAATAATTGGATGAAAAGTGTTCTCATTGGTATGATTATTTTTTGGTTTAGAATTAGAATTCTTTACTTTGCCCTATAGGGTCAGAATCTACTAGATGGCAGCGTACTTTTAATATCTCATTTTTTCTCCGAAAATGGTTAATTATATGCCAAGCTCCTTAGTCTTTAATCTCTGTGCATTTAATTATCAGACTTTGATTTAATAAAGTTGAAGCCAGAACTAAGCCTTGTTGTTGTTGTTGTTGTTAAGTGCCATTGAGTCATTTCCGACTCATAGCGACCCCATGCACAGCAGGACGAAACACTGCCCGATCCCGCGCCAGCCCCACAATCCCTGCTATACTTGAGCCCATCATTTGGTTATTCCATGTCAATCCATCTCGTTGAAGGCCTCCCCCTCTTTCGTTGACCCTCCACCCTACCAAGCATGACATCCTTCTCCAGGGAATGGTCCCTTCTTACAACATGACCAAAATAGGTGAGACGAAGTCTGGTCATTCTTGCTTCTAAGGAGCATTCTGACTGCACTTCCTCCAGGACAGATCTGTTAGTTCTTTTAGCAGTCCATGGTACTTTCAGCATTCTTCGCCAGCACCACAACTCAAAAGCATCAACTAAAACTAAGCCTTAGAGATAAATTTTTTTAATGTTTACTTTTGATTGACTTTGTAGGATATTATCAAGTATTTAATTGATAAAATATTTAAAATAACTATTTAATGGTATTCCAAAAAAACCAAACTAAACTCAATGCTATTGAGTCAATTCCAACTCATGGTGACCCTATAAGACAGAGTAGAACTGCCCCATAAGGTATCCAAGACTATAAATCTTTACAGGAGCAAACTGCTACATTTTTTTTCTGTAGAGTGGCTGATGGATTCAGACCACCAACCTTTCAGTTAGCAGCCAAGCGCTTTACCCACTGTGCCACCTTAATTCCATTTCACTCTAATAGTTCTGGAGCAATGTCACAGTCAGTTGGATTAAATATTCAGGTTATATTAAGTCAGTAAAATTCCAGACAAAGGTGCAATGGGCTATATCATGCCTTTTTTACTTTTAAGACTTTAAAGAAGTTTCTGGGTAGTGCAAAGGGTTAATGTGCTCAGCTGTTAACTAAAAAATTGGGGGTTCAATTTCATCCAGAGGTCCTCCGAAGGAAGGATTGGTAATCTACTTCAGAAAAATCAACCATAGGAAACCTGATGGAGCACAGTTGTACTATGAAACACAAGGGGTTGTCATGAGTTGGAATTGACTCGAGCAACTTTTTACTGGCTCTGCTAGTTTTGAGAATGATTTACTAATTTTTAAGGATAAATAACTCATTCTGAAAAGTGTTTTAAAAAGACTCTCTATTTTGAATACATTTTAATATCTTCTGTCCCAGTTTGTTTTCTATTTGCATGTTTTATTAGAAAAATATTTATTTGACTCTGCTAGGTGTCAACCATTATAGTTTTTTTTTTAAGGCATTTTCTGCCTCAACTGTTGAAGGTTCTCCCCCAGTCTTAATTTCTTTTCAACTTTTCTCCTCTTTCCTCCTATCCCCAATGACACAGATAAATTATTGGGAATTTTTATGATGTATTATTTATTCATGATTTATTAATTGAATATATACTTTTTAGTCTAATTTTTCACGTTTTATATTTATTATAGTTTATAATCAGGAAAACAGGTAGTTTTTTGAAGACTTTTAAGTCAAATTTGCTAAAAAGTTATCTCAGCATATTAATGATATTATTTTCTAATTAACCATTCTAGCAGCTCTATGACTGCTTTGCTCTCTACACCTATCTTTCTGGTCTACTGCAGTCAGTGTTGTGGTCTATGCCACGGTCCCTCTGTGGCTTCTCAATACTCACACTCTGTCTTCATTTTCTCATTATCTGTGGTGTTTATAGCTTAGTAAATAATTCCTTACTATCCTTGAATATCATAAAGCTTTTTGAAAATAATATTTAATGAGTCTTCTCATTAGTCTTAATATACAGAAATAAAGGGAGTTTGTAATTACTGTTATTTTTTCATTGCTTCAGTATTAGTGTTTGTGCTATTAATATTTATGGCAGAAAGGCAAATAAGAAACAAATGTGCTTGTTTGCACTTAAGGTCCTACAGACAGTGAAAAGCAGAAGTATTTGTATAGAATATTCTAGTCATTGAAATAGTATACATGTGAAGTAGAAAGTGTTGTACTCAGAGTGATAAAGCCAGGAATAGCTAATCTAGGATTTAGTATTACGTCAAAATTTATAATTACTGATAGCTTCAGTTGTCTAAGAATGCTAATATGCCTTTAACTGATATTTGAACCATTTGGCTATTGATCTGTGAGAGCATTAATTTTATTTGTTGACTGTTCATGTGATTTGGTAGATTGAGATGAGAAGGTTCCAATTTTTACTTTAGGGTGTTTAATAATTCTGGTGATGGTGAAACTAAGAAGTATAATTTTATGATGAGTTCTTCTATCTCTTTTGATAATGAACCTGATATCTTTTATGAAAATCAAACACTCTGGTCCTATAATTACTTTGATTTACCTACAGGTATAATAAGTTAAGTGCTTATCTTTAGAAATGAAAGGCTAAAAAAAAATAGTGAATAACTAGTATTTCTCTTATGAACATCTGTTGAGTTTTTTGTTAATTAGAATTCTAAAATGTGTGGTATTTAATATTGAATTGAATTCTGAAAGTAACCTTCAAAAAGCTGTCTTAACTTTCTAAAATGCTGAACAGTCTAATCTCTAATAGTAGAATATGAAGTTAATTAACTTGTAGTTGCATTTTGAAATTTTTACTAGAACACGCAGGGTTAGTAGGTTTTTAGAGGTAAGTTTATGCTTTGGTAAAAAATGAAGAAGAGATAACTTATTATGATTAATTCCTCTGTTTTAGGGGAATTTTTAGAAAAAGTACGACAGAAAAAAAAACATGGTATCACTGTTTTGGACCTGGGATGTGGTAAAGGTGGAGATTTGCTCAAGTGGAAAAAGGGAAGAATTAACAAGCTAGTTTGTACTGGTAAGATAAATAAGTGCGTGGGAATGAATGATTTTTGGTCAGCCAGGTGAAGAATCTCATTATCCATAATGACACTTTTGGCGAGATATGTGGGGAACTGTGCATAAGATAAGCATTTTTTAAAATGAGTTCTCAAGACATTCCTGAGATTTATGGTCATCTGAATATTAGGTGAAGTTTTGTTGGGAGTGATAATTATATTGTACTTCTGTTTAAAATAATAGTTTTAATCTGTTAAATACACATACTGAAGAACAACTGGGGGATATCTGGGATTTGCTGAATTGAAGCAAAAGGAAAACGTAGCAAAAAGATGGTTATTGAAGCTAGATAATGGATGGTGGGTACATGGCAGTTCATTATACTTCTCTTTTTATTTTTAAATGTATTTGAATGTACCTATTTAAAAAAAAGTTAAACATAACATACAGAGTTGAGGAAATACATGAATTAAGGCAGCTCTATTAGTATTATTTTAAAAACAGTTAAAAGTTTACTGATCCCTGGGTAGTATGAACAGTTTTCAGTCAACTGCTAACCAAAAAGTTGACAGTTTGAATCTACCTGGTGGTACTGCTTGAAAGATATCTGGTTATCTGCTTTTGTAAAGATTATGGGCAGGTAAATCCTATGGAGCAGTTCTATTCTGTCATACATGGGGTTGCTATGAGTTGGAATTGACTCAGTGGCAATGGGTTTGTTTTTTTTAAAAAGTTTACATTCCATAACAGTAGTTCATTTAAACAGCTAACAAATGTACAGTAAGTAGAAATTATGTACATAATGGTTTTAGCAGTAGGGAAAGTGATAAAATGTATTGGTTGAAGATACAGGATCATTAAGTATATTTTAATTAATAGGTACAGTATCACCTTGAGATCCTTATATTTTATGAAGTTATTTGGTTGCTGTATCTGAGGTTAAATGTGAGTTTTCTTTTACTAGATTGCATCTTATTTCAGTTTAACAAGAATTTGAGGTGGCATTTTCATATTCTTACCTGTTCTGCTTAATAGAGACTCTTATTCCATGTGTTGGTAAATTTTGTATCTTTTTAAAATATGCAAACTACAATTTATAATTTGATGAAGTGCGATATTATTCTCAATGAATTTGCTTTTTTAAATTTTTTTTTAGTCTTCTGTGCTTATATTTTAATTAATTAAAGTATGTATTACATCCACCACTTCTCTGTGAGTTCATTGTACTGTGGTGACGTGCATGTTGCTCTGAAACTGGAAGCTGTGCTGCCAGTATATCAAGTACTAGTAGAGTCACCCATGGTGAGCAAGTTTCATTGGAGGATCCAGACAGGTTAGGACAAAAAGCCTGACTACCTACTTCCCAAAATTAGCCAATGAAAATCCTATGGATCACAAATATTACTCAACTTCAACTTGTTTACTCTGGGCTTATCATCAGGAGGGACAGATCTCTGCAGAAGGACATCGTGTTTAGGAAAAAGGAGAGCTGCAAAGGCAAGACAAATCCTTAATTAGATAGATTGGCACAGTGGCTGCAGCAAAGGACTCAAACATACGAATGATCATGAAAATGGTGCACGACCAGGCAGTGTTTCATTCTTTTATTCATGAGATCACTGTGAGTCAGAGCTGACTTGATGGCGACTAACAACAACCACAAGTATTACATGAATTATGAATATATACAGTAGATAACTGTTATTTCCAAAAGTGGATTTATAGTGTAGGGTTTTATAATTCACATTTGAATCTAAACTTTGTACTTTTGACTTTGAGTAAGCGTTTAAAAATCATAGTAGTGCATGAAACAAAATGTGTATGACATGTTGAATGGAAGAGTGATTTGCTCTGTAAGTCTTCACCCAAATCACAATAAAAAATTGAAAAAATAAAATAAAAGTCATGGTAGAACTTTTCTGTTACCACTAATGAAAAAGGATTTCGTCTTTTCTAAAAATTGATAGGACATTTCCATTGGAAATAATTTTTTTTCTTTTTTCTTTTGAAGGAAATAGAACTTTTCGCTTGTGCTAAGGTTAGATTTCATGCCAAAGTTTAATTTCTAGATTTTTGCCATTCTTATGTTTACATTTTGTCATTTCTCTGTCTGTGGGTCTCTGTTAATAGTTACTGTCTTTCCCCTCCAGATATTGCTGATATTTCTGTCAAACAGTGCCAGCAACGGTATGAGGACATGAAACATCGCTGTCGTGATAATGAATGTATTTTCAATGCAGAATTTATAACTGCTGATTGTTCAAAGGTAGAGTTTTATTTTGTTTTTTGTCTCTTTTTTTACATTTCATTTTAGATAAATGACTTATTTTAAAACTTAGCTCATTTTTTTCATGCCCTTTGAGATATAAATCTTAGGACATGCATTTTCAGTTTCAACAAGAAATTCTGTTACGTTGAATTTCCCCAAAAGGCAGACTGGCACTACAGCAAATTTTTGCTTTTAACAATGTGAATTTCTGAAATCATTTTCTGTTTGGGTGTATTTTTTAGTATTTTGAAATATAACTGAACTTATAGTATGTTTTGTTCTTCTTAAAATTTATTAGAGAAATTTGCCAACATATCAGAATCTGCTTTTTCGCACCTTCCAGATGTTTCTGAATCTTTTAACAACTATGAAGTTTAAGAACTGTAGAGGCACTTGAGTCGTGAAAGTCTCACCCTGAACTTTATGTTCTTTGTCTAACTCATCAGCTCACTAAAATATTTTAGGTACTCAATTGCACACGTTTTGTTTGTGATTTTGAAAGTAAGAAGGAAAGGTGGTAGTATGCTGCTAGAAAGTTGGAAACATTTAAACACTTTTGGTTTTTTCTTTTAAATACCAGAGGCTAGTTGGTTTTGTTTTCCCCAAGTTATTTGTAAAAGTATTTTACCTTAGCTTTCAAACTGAGAAGATCAGCTCCTTTAAATGTTATATTTGATTGATATTTCACATGAGTTCAGAATCCCTAATTTTTTTAAGTTACTGTAAATTGGCAAGCAAATTACTCGTTTGAACCAGGTGTAAGAGAATGATTTCATTATGGCCCTTATTAAATAAAATTAATGAGAGGGAAAGGATAGATAGTTTGCCAAGAGGGTGTGTCATTGTTTTCATTGTTATTAGGGTCTATCAAGTAGGCAACCCAGTGTGACAGAGTATCTCTGCTCCATAGTATTTTCTAGGCTGTAATCTTTATAGGAGCAGATAGCCAGGCAGATTGCAGATCTTTTCTCCCATGGACCTGCTGAGTTGGGTTCGAACTGCCTACCTTTCAGTTAGCTCGCATGTCTACTTTTTTCATAAGATTCCTAAATACTAGAAATTAATTTTCTATAAAGTTTTTATCCATATTATAGTTACTTTAAAATCTTAACCCATTTTAATTGGTTTCAGGAACTTTTGGTTGACAAAGTCCATGATCCAGAAATGTGCTTTGACATCTGCAGTTGTCAATTTGTCTGTCATTACTCATTTGAGTCCTATGAGCAGGCTGACTTAATGCTTAGAAATGCTTGTGAGAGACTTAGCCCTGGAGGCTATTTTATTGGTACCACTCCCAATAGCTTTGAGTTGATGTAAGTATTTTTAAGTATATTATGATTTACAAAATATTTAGTATTAAGCTTACTTAATAGTAGCAAAACGTTTATCAGAATTAGGGTTCATAAAACATATGATGTTACCTTACTTTAAAGTAGTAAATTTTCATCAGAAAATAGTCATTTCTCTTCAGAAGTTTTTAAATGTACCATTTGTTTCTCTCAATTAGACCAGTTGTTATTTTAGTGTGCCAGTGAGTTGATCCCAACTCTCATAGCAACCCAATAGGAGAGAGTAGAACTGCCCTATAGAGTTCTTCTTATAGTGTTTCTTAGGCTATAATATTTAAGCTAGCAGATTGTCAGGTCTTTTCTTTCACAGCGTCGCTGGGTGGATTCAAACCATCAACTTTCCTGTCAGTGGCCCAGTGATTAACCATCGCTCTACCAATATTCCTTCCCAGTTAGATCAGTTAGGACCAATTAAATTTACATGATTGAATTACTGCACAGCTATTTGAAAGACTTACATGTTTAGAGTTGAAAGTGCTACTAATGTATTTTAGTAAATATTCAAAATCTAAGTTCAAAAGATAAACTTATGGATAAACTTTTAAAACTTTTGTTTGATGTTACATCAGGGTAGAGGTTATAGACGTAAACAAAATGCAGATCAGATACTGAGGCACAGAGATTGAACCATTTATCAGGTTACTGAGATTACTTCCCACCTAATTTTATTGGTGAGACTATTAATGTTCTTTAATTAGATTGCCTGTCAAAAGTAGCTCAAATTCAGTTGAAGAAGCTAATCAAATGTGTTTGATGATGTAGTTTTTCACATGTATAATCTGATCAAAATAAGTTTATATAGCAGTCTGAGCTAGTAACTTTTAATCTTATATTTTGGGGAATGGGTTGTATTTAATCTTTACAGAAAACGTCTTGAAGCTTCAGAAACTGAATCGTTTGGAAATGAAATATATAGTGTGAAATTTCAGAAGAAAGGAGATTATCCTTTATTTGGCTGCAAATATGATTTCAACTTAGAAGGTGTTGTGGATGTCCCTGAATTCTTGGTCTATTTTCCACTGCTAAATGAGTAAGAATGTCTTACTATCTGTTCCTATTCCCTTTTGGCCTTAGGGAAAGTAAGGGTGGGGGAGCCAACATGTTCATTCCTTGCTTTGAATGAGACCCAATGAAAAAATATAGCCTTATAAAAGGATTGTAACCTCAGACCCAGGATTGGTGCCATTCACATCTTACAGCCTTACTTAAGTTTTTTTTGTTTTGTTTTGTTTTCATTTCATGGAATTATTGTATCCTATGGGTAAGAAAGGGAGCCTTTTGCCTTCAGCTTATGGCAGAAAATACCTGACATTGCAAGCAGCAAAAGATTTTTGTTAGTAACAGCTGGTAACTCAGATAATACAAAATTAATCAAAGATCCTCCTTTTGATCTGGGTTTTAAAAGTTGTTTTGCAATTCACTAGAGCTTTGAAATTGCCTGTCTCACAGGCACTGTTGATAATAAAATCCCGATTCAGGAATGTGTTCACCCATGCAACTCAATCCCTAAGAGTCTCGACAAACCATAGAAAAAGTTGTGGCTACCAGGCTTTATCAGGTAAGGCTTATGATGCACCTGGGTCTTGGGGTTTCCCTAGTAGGAAGAGTATGGCAATAAACTTAAAAGTAGACCATGTTACAGTTAATGATCATGATTTACTACTTTTTAAAAAAAATCTTTTAATATTAAATAAGAAAAAAAAATAGCTTTTTTGTCTGCTTATTTTTGCTTGAAATTATTTGATTTGTGACTAAATCAGCTTGTACAGTTATGGGTACAGGATTTTCAGGAGTTTTACAATATAAACATACAGTAACATAAATTAAGTAGGACTGGTTTGGCATGAGGAAAGTACATGCACAATTTATAAGCAGAAACTATAAAATTTAAAAAATTAAATCACATTTTATTTTTGTATTCTTAAAGTTAGTAAACTTTTGGGAACTATTACAACTCTTCAACTGTATAAAAGAAATTAGACAAATGTATTCAGTGCATGCCTGGTGTTTTCTGACTTTTGGTTAAGGAAGCTGGTGATTTTAGTGTACCCAAAAAGATAAAGAATATATTTGTTGTTGTTATGTGCCATCGAGTTGGACCCAACTCATAGTGAACCCTCCTTGGGTTTCTGAGGCAGTATCACTACAGAAGTAGATTGCCCCATCTTCCTTCTGAGGAGTGGCTGGTGGGTTTGAACCGCCAGCCTTCTGGTTAGCAGTCAAGTGCCTTAGGTACTATGCTACCAGAGCTCCTAAAGAATGTGTATACACACACACACACACACACATAAATATATATATATATATATATATATATATATATATATATATTTTTTTTTTAATGAAAAGCAAGGACTACTAGTCTTTTCTACTGAAATTGCCTATGATGATAAGTTTATAAATTCACATTTGATCACTTTTAATTGAGTACAATTTACCACAGTGCAACAGCTCCCCTCTCACTTCCTCCCCATGATTACCTCTTCCCTGTGTCCTTCCCTCCATGCACTCCTGCCCCCTGAGCTGTCTCCCTATGCGTACACACCCTTCTATTCTCCCATGATTGTTCTCTCCAAGGAGTGAATCTACCTAATGTAAATGTTCAGCTCATATGCTTGTCTTTTGTTTGGCTGGAAGCCATAGGAGTGGGTTCAATTTCAGACCCAGAGGGCAGCTAGGGGCCAAGTCTCAGTAGTTCCATCAGGCTCTATCAGACCAGCAAATCTGGTCCCTTTTTTTTTTTTTTAATGATTTTGAGTTTTGTTTCATATCGTTCTCCCACTCTATCCAGGATCTCCTACATAAAGCCCCCTCCTAGTGGTTGACAGTGGTAGCTGGGCACCTTTGGTTATTCTGGTCTCATAGTCATATAGGCTGAGGATCGCATGGTGTACCGGTCCCTTGGACTAATTATTTCCATGAATTTTTAGTTTTCTTCATTCTTCTTTGCTATGGATGAGGAGAGACCCATTATTGCATTTAGATGGCTACATGCAAGCTTTTAAGATCGTAGTTGCTATTCGTCAAAGTAGGAGGTTGAACAATGTTTTGTGTAGTATGTTATGCCAATTGAGCTTGATGTCCACTGCGACTATGGTCCCAAGCCCAAAGGTCCAACTACTTGCTCCCTCTGGATAGCTGGCTGTGGCTAAGGAGTTACTACAACCTTATCCCTTGTTAGCTCTGCTATATACCTGGGAATGCTTACAGAATATACAAATACACTTGTAGAAATATTGCCAGATATGTATTTTTTAAAGCTTAATCTTGATGCAGTTCAAAATGGAAACAGGGAAACAAGCTACTTCGTTACTGGATTGATACAACTGAGTAGAAGTGGTGATTGAAGCAAGATGAGACAAATGAAGTTTGTAAGAAGTGGCCCTATTTGAAGTACTTTATGGGTAAAACCGGAGCTCTGGTGGCATACTGCCTAAGGCACTTGACTGCTAACCAGAAACCTGGCAGCTCAAACCCACCAGCCACTCCTCGGAAGAAAGGTTGGGTAATCTTCCGTAGAGATACTGCCTAGGAAACCCAGGGAGGGGTCCTGTGAGTCGGAGACGACTCGACAACACATAGCAGCAGCAACAACAACAATGTGTAAAACAGATAACTTAGTGATATATTGAACATAATGGGTATAGGAGAGAAGGAGATTATTCCAATAACCCCCAGATTCTGGTGTGAATCATTAGATGGATGTGCTCAAATAGCAAAGATTGGCAGAACAATCTGATGGGGTTCAGCCTTGAATATGGGGAGTTAGAAAAAGCCTATGACACATTCAGGTGGAATTTTTTTTTTTTTTTTTAATTGTGATTTGGGTGAAATTCACTTTCCATATAGCAGTTCACATATATTTTGTCTCATTACATTGACCACAATCTACCACAATGCAACAGCTCCACTCCCACCTCCTCCCAACAGTTACTTCCTCCCTGTGTCCATCCCTCCATGCATTCCTGCCCCTCGAGCTGTCTCCCTGTGCACAAGGAGCCCTTCTTTCTCCTATGATTATTCTCTCCAAGGAGTGTATCTACCTCAGGTAAATGTTCAACTCGTATGCCTGTCTTTTGTTTGATTGGAAGCCACAGGTGTGTGTTCAATTCCAGACCTGAAGGGCAGCTAGGGTCTCAGTGGTTCCACCAAGCTCTATCGGACCAGCAAACCTGATCCACCCCCTTTTTTTTTCTCCAAATGATTTTGAGTTTTGTTCCAATTGTTCTCCCTCTCTATCAGGATCTACTACATAGATCCCCTTCCAAGTGGCTGACATTGGTAGCCAGGCACCATTTTGTTCTTCTGGTCTCATAGTTGTATAGGCTGCAGATCAGATGGTGTACCAGTCACTAGGACTAACTGTTTCCATGAATTTTTGGTTTTCTTCATTCTTCTTTGCTCTGGACAAGGAGAGACCCATCGTTCCATCTAGATGGCAGCTTGCAAGCTTTTAAGATCCCAGTCACTACTCGCCAAAGTAGGAGGTGGAACAATGTTTTGTGTAGTATGTTATGCTTGTGTAATATGTACTATGTTGAGCTTGATGTCCCCTGTGACTCTGGTCCCTAGCTCACAGGTTCAACTACTCAATCCCTCTGGGTAGCTGGCTGTGACCAAGAAGTGACTACAACCTTGCCCCTTGTCAGCTCTACTATACACCTGGGAATTCAGATAATACAAGTAAACTTATAGGACCATTGTCTGCCAACCCTATAAATGGTCTTGGGTACACTCCCTGCTTCATAGACATATCTACTAGTCTGTCCACCCATCTACCAGGAAATTTCTAATCAATGATGGGATAAATAAGTATGACAGAGAACTGGGCTGCATATAACCACTGGCAAGATGTGTAAAGATTGTAGTAAGAGAGAGAGGGCTCAGGATCATGCTTTTAAACCAAACCAAATGTTTTAAGAACCTTAAAATTTCAAAGCTGAGTTAAAGAGGATTCTAAGGTACACTGAAAAGCAGCCCAAGATTAAGAATATCTTTCCAGAGAATCCAGGAATGAAAGAATATTTTAAGCTGTTTTCAGCACTGCTATGGAATATCAAGTAAGATAAAAATGTAATCAGTAGAAAAGTTATTCCCTAGAGCACTACCTCCCCATTTCTTTTTTATTCCTGGCCTATTTTGTTACATTAATAGAACTTTCTGGCAACCCACTGAAATTTAGAAAGCATATTGCCTTATAGCTATGGTTATTGATATGTTACCATTAATCATTTTTCATCACCCTATCATGAATTTATAAAGGAGATTATTTACAAACTTTTGAGCAGTATTTTCATTAAATAATCTTTTTTGACAGAATGGCAAAGAAGTACAATATGAAACTGATTTATAAAAAGACATTTCCGGAGTTTTATGAAGAAAAGATTAAGAGCAATGAAAATAAAATGCTGTTAAAACGAATGCAGGCACTAGAGGTAAGTATTTTAAAAAGATATAAAATTTTCAGCTCATTGAACTTGTTTAGCAGTTTTTGAGATCTTTTCAAGGCCATGTAGATGCTAAATATTTATTTAAATTACCTAATGTGAAGTTATATTTGTCAGGACCTGGGACAGAGCTTGATACAGAAACTTTCCAGGGTAGCTATTCAGTAAATATTTGGTGAATGAATAATGCCATCTTCAAATGCTCCTTTCTAGATTTCTTTTTTTTTAAAAAAAGGACCAGTTGCTGTTGTGTTGACTGACTCACGGTGGCCCCGTGTGTCAGAGTAAAACTGTGCCACATAGCGTTTTCTTTATTTTAAAAATTATATTTTATTGTGTTTTTTGTGAAGGTTTACACATAGTTGAGGTTCCCATTCAACAGTTGCTACACAAATTGTTCAGTGACATACATGGTTACATTCTTAACAATGCATGAACATTGTCATTTCCATTCTGGTTATTCCATTTCCGTGAATCTAGTTTCCCTTTCCTCTTACATTATCATCTTTGGTTTTGAGTAATTGTTGACCACTTGGTGTCATGTTGTTGTTTTTAAGTGCCCTCAAGTCGGACCCGACTCATAGCGACCCCTCCTTGGGTTTCTGAAACGGTATCACTACAGAAGTAGATTGCCCAGCCTTCCTTCCAAGGAGTGGCTGATGGGTTTGAACCACTAGCCTTCTGGTTAGCAGTCAAGTGCCTTAGGCACTATGCTACCAGAGCTCCTACTTGGTCTCATACTGGTGATTTTTTTTAAAAGGAACACAGTCATTATAGGTGATATTCCTTCTTTTGTAAGCCAGTTTGTCGTTTAGCTACAAAGTGACTTCGGGGTATTAATGTCAGTTCAAGGTTTAAAGAGTATCTCAGTAGTCTAGGTGAGTCCTCTAGTATCAGTTTATCTAGTGAATCTACTTTTATTTTTTGAAGGAATTTGAGATTCTGTTTCACATTTATGTAGGTCTCTCTTGGTTTCTTGTAGTAGTAGTTTGTAGTTTTCCTTGTATAGGTTTCTTGTATCTCATGTTAGATTTATTCTTAAGTATTTCATCTTTTGGGTATCTATTGTAAATTATATTATTTTCCTGATTTCCTTTTCAGAGATCTCTTTCATAATGTAAAGGAATCCAACTGATTTTTGTATGTTAATCCTGTATCCTGCCATTTTGCTGAATCCTTCTATTCTAGTAATTTTCTTCCTGAGTCTCTGGACCTACAAATAGAGATAGTTTTACTTGTTCATTACCTATTTGGATGCCTTTTATTTCCCTTTCTTTCTATATTGCTTGGTCTCGACTTGCTATTCAATTTTGAATAGGACTGGAGATAAAGGACATACTTATCTGGGTCCTGTTTGCAAGGGGAATGTTTTCAGTCTTGCCAGTGAGAATAATGTTGCCCACTGGTTTTGTGTGTATACCCCTGCAAAAAGGGTGTGGAGGCAGCATTGTCTGACCCTCCTTTAACTTTATAAGGGGGAAGAAATATCACAGTCAACAACCTATGGCTGATTCTTATGAAGTGTAATTCAGACATGCTGCCACCCTTCAGCTCTTTTACCAATTCTGATACCAACTGTCCTTCCCACAGCACTCTACTTCTCTGCTGGGTCAGATAATCCATTGAAATGGCCACAAAGAACTCAGATAGCAGTCATAATTATGGAGTTTATTAGAGAAGTAACAGATTGTAGCTCAGGATCAGAAACAGCTCAAGACATAGTTCTTCCATCAGGATGGTCTCTTGTCAGCTGTGCCGTAGGCATGCTTTCCACTGAGGGCCCTTTGGCCTTTGGCCCTGTGGCTTCTTGGCCTCTGTCCTACTTGGGCAAGTGTTTTAGCTCTGCCAATAAATGCCTTGGGGTATCCTAGCTTTCCTGCTCTTTGGGCTAGGAAACCCATCACTCTGTCTCGTGCTTGTCTGTTTCTCTGTCACTGCTTCTCGCTGTCTCAGCACAGTTACAGCTTTCTCTGTTTCCTGGATCAAGGAGGTCAAGCTCAGGGATCTCAGGTCCAAAAGACAAGCTCCAAGCCTGCCTTTTCATTCTTGATAGTAGTTTGATCCTCCTTTCTGCCCTTGGGATGGCTCATTTTAAGCCTAGTGGATGTAGTATTCCAGACACTTTATTTCCATGGTCCTACCCCCACGAGTGTGTGCCATGTACCCTGTTTACATTATATACAAGCTTTTCCAATCCCTTTGGTGGGCCACAGGCACCTTGTATTTACAGTTATCTGAGCCATATTGAGTAGTTCAGTGCACTACAACCTTTTATTATATTGAGACATTTCCCTTCTTTTCCTATTTTTCTTGAGCATGTTTATCAAGAATGGGTGTTGGATTTTATTAAATACTGCTTCTGCATCAAATAATATACTTCTTTTGTGTTTATTTATGTGGTGGATTATGTTGATTGTTTTTCTAATGTTGAAACTTTCTTGCATACCTCGTGTGAATCTTGCTTGCTCGTGTGTTATTTTACTGATAGGTTGTTGGATTCTGTTGGCTAGAATTTTGTAGAGAATTTTTGCATCTGTGTTCATGAGGGACATTAGTCTATAGTTTCCTTTTTGTGATGTCTTTCTATGCTTTTGGTATCAGAGTTTTTCTTGCTTTATAGAACAAGGTTGAGAGTATTCTATCCTTTTCTGTGTTCTGAAATAGTTTGAGTACAATTGGTGTCAGCTCTTCTCTGAATGATAGAATTCACCAGTGAAGCCATCTTGGCCAGTATTTTTTTGTTGTTGGTAATTTTTTTATGATCTATTCATTTTCTTCTTTTGTGATAGTTCTGTTCAGATATACTACCTCAGATTGTGTTAGTTTGTATGGGTTGATTTAGTGTTTACCAAGTAAGATTTTCTTTTTCATTTTTGTGAGAAGGTTTACTAACTTTCTTTTAGGTTACCTTGTAACTAATTATTATTTTATCAAGTTTACAATACTCTGTTCTATCATGTTATCATCTTGCCTTCCTCTCTCCATTTGGAAGTCCTTTAATGGCACCATTTATTCCTTCTTTTTGCTTTCTAGTGGACGTCAGTTAACAAATTAACATCTCTTGTTCTGTATTTTCAGTCTTGTAGGTTTATTTTATTTTTTATATTTCTATCTCTGGACTGATTTCCAGAAGATAATATGTGTCTCCATCTCAAGTTTTTGTCTCCCATTGTTGATTCCCTGTCCAAATTATTTCTTATAAGATTGGTCTACTTTAAAAAATTTCCTTAATTTCTGTTTATCTGGAATATGTCCTAATTTTGCCATTGGATTTGCATGACAATTTTGCTGGTTATGTGATTCTTGGTTGGCAATTTTCTTACTTTCAGTGTTTTATATATATATGTGTTATCCCATTACCTTCTTGCCTGCATTGTTTATTCTGAGAAATAAGAGCTTAGTCTTTTGGTTCTCCTTTGTAGATAACTTTTTGTTTTTCCCAAACTGCTTTCAGGATTCTTTTATTGTCCTTGGTTTTGAAACATTTCATTATGATATGTTTTGGTGATTTTCTCCTAGGGTCTTTCCTATTTGGGATTTGTTGAACTTCTTGAATGCATATCTTCTCATCTTCCTTGGTATTAGAAGAAGTTTTATTTGAACAAATCTTCAACAATTTTCTCCATGCTTTTTTTTTTCCTTTGTATTCTGGTATTCCAATCACATATAAGTTATTCCTCTTGGTAGTATCTCATATAATTCGTAGGCTTTTTTCTTTTTTTTGCATTGTTTTTTCTGATTGTTTCTCTATGGATTTATATTGAGATTTCTTCTCAAATCCGCTAATTCTTTCTTTCATTGATACACTGCTACTCCTTTGTTCTCCCAATGTATTATCTATTTCTGAAATTTTAGTATTAATCTTTTGGACTTTGAATTTGCTGTTTTCATATTTTCTATTTATTCTGTCAATTTCTTGTTTTATTTTTCTGAATTTTTCTAAAGTTTTACCTATTTTTTTCGTTATTTTTGTCTGTGGTTTCCTTGATCTCCTTCTTAATCTCTTATAGGGATCTAAGTATAATTCTTTAAATTTTTTTGTCAGGTAGTTCCAATAGCATTTCTTCCTCTGGAATAGTTTTTGTTCCTTTACTTTAGTCACTTGCTTGAGCCATCTTGTCCTATTTTTTTCCTGTGATTGGTAATTGTCTATAGTTTCTGAGACATTGTATAATTGTATTTGCTGATTATATGTTGCTTTTGCTTCATCTTGCTTTTTTGTTTTATTTTACTGTATCTAGGCACTGGGATGGACATGCTGCTCTGGTCTCTAGTTTGGCAGCACTGGAACACTCACTTCTGTCTTTGGTGGGTTTGTTAATGGATGGGTGTGTGGGCATGAATTTGATCACTGGTCATGTAGAGCAGCTGAGGAAATGCTGGGTGGACGTTGGACATTGTTGTTGGTCCATTGGTGCTGGAGCAGATAGTGGACTTGCCCAGTGGATGAGGCTGCAGGTGTGACAGGTATTGCTGGGTAGGGTTGCTGGCTACCAGCTGTTGGAAAGTTAAAAAAAAAAAAAAAAAGTTGTCAGGAGGGTGTAAGGAGAGGAAGAAAAAAATGGGAAGGTGAAGACTAGTATCATAGTAGTGGCACAAGTGATGGTTGCCAAACACAGCTCCAGTGGGACTCTTCCACTTGCTCTGTAGGAGTGCACTTACTCAAATACAGAGGGATATGGGGGGAGCTACTGAATGTGAAGGTAGTAGAGGGACTGGGATATTGGGTCTGCAGCATCAAGAAAAGAGGAAAAATGAGGAAAGGGAAGAACTAAGAAGAAAGAAAACAAGAAAAAAAAATGTGGCACAGTACTGGCATAAAACAAACACGGCTGAACTGAAGCATGAAACTTACTCTGCAAGAGCAGGCACTGCTATCCTCAGGGGTGGGGGTGGGCACTTGTTCCCTGAGATCAAAAAAAAGGGGGGCAGGGGGGAGAACCAAAAAAATCCAAAATCACTGCCATCAAATTGATTCTAACTCATAGCGACCTCCATTGGGTTTCTGAGGTGGTAAATCTTTATAGGCATAGATTGTCCCGGCTTCCTTCTGTGGAGTGGCTGGTGGGTTTGAACCACTAGCCTTCTGGTTAGCAGTCAAATGCCTTAGGTACTTTACTACCAGAGAGGAAGGGGAAGAAAAAGTAAAAAAAAATAAATAAATAAACAGGGGGAAAGGGAAGAACTGAGAAGAAAGAAAAATTAGGAGGGAAAAAAAAAGATAAGAGGCAACACAGTACTGCAAAAAGTGTTAGCTACCAGACACAACTATAGTGGCAACACATGGCAGTGGGTGGGTTTGACTGTTTGTGGGGGTGGGGTGGCTATTCCTCTGCTCACTGGCAGGTTGTATGGGGTATGGGGAAAGGAATCACCTCTCCTGTCACTGATCACTAACATGGGTACTGTTTATCTGGTTCCTGCCCCAATTGGAACACTGCTTGCAATAATTAAAAATGGCTACACTGTGCCAGTTTGCAGTTCACTGATCTATATGCTTTCTTATTTGCTATTTTTGTTGTTTTTTCTCTAATCAGTATTTTATCTACTTTTGTATCCTTTCCTTTGAAGCTCTGAATTTCAGGATTGTCATCTGTATCAATTTTACTAGGTTTCTGAAGTCTTTATTGTAGAGGGTCTGGAAAGTATATCTGCCTGTTTCACCATTTTATATCCTCCCCCCTACCATGCCTGCATAATTTTATTCTATTGGTGATCATCATTCTAGGAGGATTCCAGTCTTTTAGACTGTGTTGCTGGGAGCTACTTTAACTCCTGGAGTCTTCCATGCTTTTCATATTACAGAAGCAAGAAATGGACTGTACAAGCTTACAGTCTATTCCATGGGCAGATCTAATATATTCATTAAACATTTGTCTTACTTATCATCAGAATCATATGTATTAAAGGGGCATTACATTTTTCTAGGCAGAGTTCATTCAATTTAGAATATTTTTTTAAGCATACTCTGTCTTATTGATCCTTGCAATTACTCTGTGTGGTAGACAAGACAGCTGCTATTCATATATTTTGAATGGTCATTCTGAGCCTCAGAGAGAATAGATGACTTGTTTGGCTATTAAGTTTTAGTTTTTTAGTTTTTGTTAGGTGGTATGCAAAGAAAAGTCTATTATACTGGCATCCACTCCAATTTTAGGTAGAAGAACCTTCTAAATCCTAAATTGTGTTTTGAAATCCATAATCAATAAAATGTTAATCCTTATTGATGTTGTTGTTGTTGTTGTTACGTGCCGTCGAGTTGTTTCCGACTCATAGCGATCCCATGCACAGCAGAACAAAACACTGCCCGATCCCGC
>NW_006921894.1:272221-278861 GCF_000298275.1 Orycteropus afer afer | reverse complement strand
CTACTGTGGTGACATGTAGACGTGAGTTTTGAGGCTGAGCCTCTGGTGTTTAAAACCCAGCGAGTTGCACCTAGTGCACAGGTAACAGCCCAGCTTATAGACTGAGACAGACTAGGAAGAAGGAAGAGTCCATCCACTTCTCAAAGAATTGGCCAGGGAAAACCTTATGAATAGCAAAGAAACACTGTTTGGTATCCTTATTGATAATATTTCCTAAATTTTAGAATTAAAGATGTTTACGTTTGTTTTATGTAAGGAAAAAGGGCTTGTTTTTGTTCGTTTTGAGGGAGAGGAGAAAATTACATATGTAACTTATCATCCTTACTTGATGGTGCACTTGATGGTGCATTGAATGTATGATGGATAGCTATTTAAACTTTTTCTTAGGATGCAGGTAATGAATTGATTTACGTTCATTTATTTAAAAATATCCTTAGACAGCAAGATATACAAAGATAACAGTGTCCCTTTCTTTCAAGGATATTATGGTATAGTGAAGAGATAAACATACAAGCCCCCACCCATCTGTCAGTTTGTCATACTGTGGCAGCTTGCATGTTGCTGTTACGCTGGAATCAGTGCCACTGGTATTTCAGAGACCAGTAGGGACACCGATGGTAGACAGATCTCAATGGAGCTTCCAGACTAAGACATACTAGGAAGAAGAATGTGACAATCTACTTCCTGACTGCTGAAAACATTATGACTACCAAGGAAACACTGTCTGATGTGGTGCCAAAAGATGAACCCCTCAGGTTTGAAAGCACTCGAAATATGACTGTAGAAGAGCTGCTTCCTCAAAATAGAGTTGACCTTGTGATTTGGAAGGAGTAAAGCTGTTGTGACCTTCATTTGCTAAGTGGCATGACTCAAAATGAAAAGAATCAGCTGCTAACATCCATTAATAATTGTAACCTGGACTGTATGAATATGAATGTAGGAAAATTGTTGTTAGGTGCCGTCAAGTTGGCTCCAACTCATAGCAATCGTATATGTACAGCAGAATGAAACTACCCGGTCCTGTGCCAGCCTCACAATACTTGCTATACCTGTCTGATAATTTATGGATGTTTGAAGCTGTTTCTTCTCATTTTGAGTCATGCCACATCAGCAAATGAAGGACCTGAAAGCTTTACTCCATCCACATCATTAGGATCAGCTCTACTCTGAGAAGGCTGCTCTTCCCCAGTCATATTTTGAGTGCCTTCTGACCTGAGGGGCTCATCTTCCAGCACTATATCAGACAGTGTTTCTGGGCAATTCATAAAGTTTTCCAGTGATATATTAGACAGTGTTTCATTACTATTTGTAAGGTTTTCACTGACCGATTCTTTGAGAAGTGGTTGGCTTCTTCTTTCCGAGTCGTGTTAGTCTGGAAGCTCCACTGAAACCTGTCCACCATGGGTGACCCTGCTGGTATATGAAATACCGGTGGCATAGCCTCCAGCCTCGCAGCAATACACAAGCCACCACAGTACGACAAACTGACAGACAAGTGGTGGCTAGGAAAATCAGAAGTTGTTAAAAATTAAATGGAATGCACAAAGATTGATATATTAGGCATTAGTGAGCTGAAATGGACTGGTATTGGTCATTTTGAATTGGACAGTCATAGTGTACTGTAGTACAGGAATGACAAATTGAAGAGAATGGTGTTACCTTTATTATTAAAACGAACGTTTCAAAATCTAGCTTAAAGTATAATGCTATCAGTGATAGGATAATAACCACACACATACAAAAGAGAGCCATTAATACGATTTATTCAGATTTAGGAGCTCTGGTAGTGTAATGCCTAAGGCACTTGACTGCTAACCAGAAGGCTGGTGGTTCAAACCCACCAACCACTCCTCGGAAGGAAGGTTGGGCAATCTACTTCCATAGTGATACTGCTTCGGGAACCCAAGGAGGGGTCGCTATGGGTTGGATCCGACTTGATGGCACATACCAACAACAACAGCATTATTCAGATTTACACATCAACCACTAAAGGCAAAAAGATGAATAAATTGGAGATTTTTACCAACTTCTGTAGTCTGAAATTGACCAAACATGCAATCAAATTATGTCAATGATTACTAGTGATTGGAATGTGAAAGTTGGAGACAAAGAAGGACCAATAGTTGGAAAATATGGTCTTGGGGATAGAAATAACACCAGAGATCACAAGGTAAATTTTGTGAAAGCAGTGATATTCATGGAAAATACCTTTTTTTCAACATTATAAGTGACACCTAGACATGTGGACCACACCAGTTGGGATATACAGAAACCAAAATAGCTACATCTGTGGAAAGAGGTGATGAAGAAACACAGTGTCATCAGTCAGAACAAGGCTAGGAGCTGACTATGGGACAGACCATCAATTGCTCGTATGCAAGTTCAAGTTGAAGCTGAAGAAGATTAAAATAAATCCATAACAGTCCAAATGTGACCTTAATTATATCCCAGCTGAATTTAGAGACCATCTGAAGAGGAGATTTGACATATTGAACACCAGTGACCAAAGACCAGATGAGTTGTGGGATGTCATCAAGGACATCATACATGAAGAAAACAAAAGGTCATTAAAGAGACAGGGAAGAAAGAAAAGACCAAAATGGATGTCAGAAGAGACTCTGAAACTTGCTCTTAAAAATAGAGTAGCTGAAGTTAATGAGAGGAGCTCTGGTAGTGTAGTGCCTAAGACACTTGACTGCTAACCAGAAGGCTGGAAGTTCAGATCCACCAGCCACTCCTTGGAAGGAAGGTTGGGCAATCTACTTCCGTAGTGATACCGCCTTGGAAACCCATGCAGGGGTCTCTATGAGTCGGGTCTGACTCAACGGCACATAACAGCAACAACAAAGTTAATGAGAAATGATGAAATAAAAGAGCTGAATAAAGATTTCAAAGGGTGGCTAAAGATGAAATAGTGTAATAAAATGTGCAAAGAACTGGAGTAGAAAACCAAAAACAGAAGAACACACTCTGCATTTATCAAGCTGGAAGAACTGAAAGAAAAATTCTGCCCTCAAGTTAAAATATCAAAAGATTCTGTGGATAAAATTTTAAACAATGAAGGAAGCAACAAAAGATGGAAGGAATACACAAGAATCATTGCGTCAGTAAGAATTGGTCAACATTCATCCATTTCAAGACGTAGCATGGGATCAAGAACCTTGATATTGAATAAAGAAGTCCAAACTCTATGGAAGCAATTTGTGAAAAACATGGCCCCAGGAATTGATGGAATACCAATTGAGATGGTTCAGCAAAAGGATGGAATGCTGGAAGTACTCACTTGTCTGTGCCAAGAAATTTGGCGAACTGACTGAAAGAGATCCATATTTGTGCCCATTCTAAAGAAAGGTGATAAAACAGAATGTGGAAATTATCAAACAATATCCTTAATATCACACACAAGTAAAATTTTGTTAAAAATAATTTAAAAGAGGTTGCAGAAGTACGTAGACAAGGAACTGCCAGAAATTCAAACCAGAGTAAGAAGAAGATGTGGAACAAGGGATATCATTGCTGATGTGAGATGGACCTTGGTTGAAAGCAGAAAATACCAGAAAGTAGTTTATTTGTGTTTTATTGACTATGCAAAGATGTTCGAATGGGAATTCCAGAAATTGTGGCCATGAAGAACCTATGCATAGATCAAAAGGCAGTTGTTCAAACAGAATATGAGGACAGGTCAGTTGTTCAAACAGAACATGTTAAAATGAGGAAAGGTGTGTATCTGGGTTGTATCCTTTTACCATACTTATTCATTGTGTGTGCTGAGCAAAAAGTCCACAAAGCTGGAGTATCTGAAGAAGAACATGGCATGAGGATTGGGTAATACTTATTAGCAACCTGAGATATGCAGGTAGCACAGCCTTGCTTACTGAAAGCAAAAAAGAGGAGTTGAAGCACTTACTGATGAAGATCAAAAACTACAGCCTTCAATATGGTGTTACCGTCAATATAAAGAAAACAGAGGTCCTCATAACTGGACCAGTAAGCAATGTCATAATAAACAAAGATAATATTAAAGTTGTCAGGAATTTCGTTTTACTTGTATCCATAATCAATGACCATGGAAGCAACACTTAAGAAACCAGCTGGCATATTGCATTGGGCAAATCTACTGTGAAAGACCTCTTTAACGTGTTCAAAAGCAAACATGTCACCTTGAGGACAAAGCTGCACCTGACCGAAGCCATGGTACTTTCAGTCTCTTCATATGAGTGCCAAAGCTGGACAAGGCATAAGGAAGACTAAAGAAGAATTTATGCCTTTAGATCATGGTGTTGGTGAAGAATATTGAATATACCATGGGCTACCAAGAGAACAAACAAATCTGACTTGGATGAAGTACAGCCACAATGCTTCTGAGAAATGAGCATGGCGAGGGTTCCACTCTTGAACTTTGGTCATGTTTTCAGGAGGGCCCATTTCCTGGAGAAGGGTACCATGCTTAGTAAAGTGGAAGGTCAGTGACAAACGGGAAGGCCCTTTATGAGAGGGACTAACACAGTGGCCACAATCATGGGCTCAGGTAGAGCAGGGATTGTGAGGCTGGAGCAGGACCTGGAGAAGGGTACCATGCTTGGTAAAGTGGAAGGTCAGTGACAAAGGGGAAGGCCCTCTATGTGATGGACTAACACAGTGGCCACAATGATGGCCTCAGGTGGAGCAGGGATTGTGAGGCTGGAGCAGGACCTGGCATTGTTTCATTCTGTTGTACATAGGATTGCTATAACTGACAACCAACTCAATGGCTCCTTTTAATAACCACCAAAAACATACAAGCAAATAATGAGAATTCCCATGACAAAGTACTCAAAAGTACATTGGGAATGAAAAAGGGCCTTTTAGGCAGTGAAGAAAGTATAAGAGTGAAGGCAGAGAAGCATGAAGGGAGCAGGAGGTGTCTGAGGAAGTACTGGTACTTTTCAGCATTTCTTTAGCTCAGTGGTTTTCAGTCTTTGTACTCCAGTAATGCACTTCAGGAGTAGGACTTTCCACCAGGGCTGTCCAGGGACAGGAGTGTAATAGCCAATAATTTGAAGAAATTCTTTAGTTTTTCTTACTTTTTCTCTGAGTCTCTTCTTTAGACCTTTAAAGAATGTTGAGCAGGAGAGTGACATCATCAAACAAAGCTGTTTGAAGCATTATTCTGGTATCATTGTGGAGGATGGTTTGTTGTTGTTGTTGTTGTTGTTGTTAGCTGCCATCGAGTCAACCCTATGTACAACAGAGCAAAACACTGCCCGGTTCTGCTCTACTTGAGCCCATTGTTGCAGACACTGTGTCAGTCCGTCTCATCGAGGGCCTTCCCCTTTGTCACTGACCCTCCACTTTACCAAGCATGGTACCCTTCTCCAGGGAATAGTCTCTTCTGAGAACATTGACCAAAGTAGGTGATATAAAGTCTGGCCATTCTTGCTTCCAAAGAGCATGCCTGCTGTACTTCTTCAGGATATATTTGTTAATTCTTCTGACAGTCCATGGTACTTTCAGTGTTCTTCACCAACGCTGCAATTGAAATGCATCAACTGTTCTTTGGTCTTCCTAATTCATTGCCCAATTTTCACATGCATATGAGGCGATTGAAAATACCATGGCTTGCATTTGGCACACCTTAGTCTTCAAAGAGACATCTTTGCTCTTCAGCACTTTAAAGAGGTCTTTTCCAGTAAATTTGCCCAGTGAAATACGTCATCTGGTAACTTAGCTGCTGCTCCCATTGGTGTTCTTTGAGGAACCAAGTAATATGAAATCTTTGACAACTTCAATCTTTCCTCCATTTATCATGATGCTGCTTATTGTTCCAGTTGTGAGGATTTTCATTTTCTTTATGTTGAGGTGTAATCCATACTGCTGACTGTAGTCTTTAATCTTCATCAGTCAGTGCTTCGAGTCTTCTTCACTTTCAGCGAGTAAAGTTGTGTCATCTGCATATTGCAAGTAGTTAATGAGTTGTCCCTCCAATCCTGATGCCACATCTTTCGTATAGTGCAGCTTCTCAGATTATTTGCTTAGCATACAGATTGAATAAGTATGGTGAAAGGATGTAACACTGACACACTTCTTGATTTTACACCATTCAGTATTTCCTTGTTGTGTTTGAACGACAGCCTCTTGGTCTATGTACAGATTCTTCATGAGTGCAAGTAAGGGTTTTGGAAGTCCTGTTCTTTTCAATGTTATCCATTATTTGTTTTGATTCACTCTGGTGAATGCTTTTGCCTAGTCAATAAAACACAAGTAAACATCTTTCTGGTATTCTTTGCTTTCAGCTAAGATCCATCTGGCATCAGCAGTGATATCCCTTATTCCACGTCCTCTTCTGAATTCAGCTTGCATTTCTGGAATTTCCCTGTAAATATACTGCTGCAACTATTTTTGAACAATCTTTAGAAATATTTTACTTGCATAATAATGATATTGTTCAATAATTTCTGCATTCTGTTGGGTCACCTTTCTTTGGAAGGGGTACAGATAGGAATCTCTTCCAGTCAGTTGCCCAGGTAGCTGTCTTCTAGATTTCTTGGGATAGACTAGTAAGTGCCTCTAGCATTGTTGTTGTTGTTGTTGTTAAGTGCCGTCGAGTCGTTTCCGACTCATAGCGACCCCATGCACAGCAGAACGAAACACTGCCCGATCC
>NW_006921894.1:255624-268846 GCF_000298275.1 Orycteropus afer afer | reverse complement strand
CCCCTTTCTCCTGCTCTTCCGGCCTGCTACTCTGTGCTACGCCTATGCTTACCTTGCTCCCAGAGACCCGGTCCCTCTCGGGAGGGTAACAAGGAAAGTGTTCAGTGCAGATCAGTGAGTAAGCACCTGCCCACCCGTGCTTACCTTGCTCCCGGAGACCCGGTCCCTCTCGGGAGGGTAAAAGGGGGCCGTCTGAACACTAGTGGTATATCAGAGATCGGGCTCAAGCAAGACCTGAAGGCCTCTAGCATAGCATCCGTTTATTGAAACATCTCAATGGGTATTCTTTCAATTCCTGGATCCTTGTTTTTTGACATTCCTTCAGTGTTTCTTCGACTTCTTTTTTCAGAATCGTTGGTTCTTGATCATAAGCCACCTCCTGAAATGGATGAACATCGACCATTTCTTTTTGGTACAGTGACTCTGTTTTTTCTTTTGATGTTTCTTGCATCATTCAATATTTTGCCTGTAGAATCTTTCAATACCGCAATTCGACACTTGAATTTTTTCTTCAGTTCTTTCAGCTTAAGAGATGTCGAGCATATTCTTCCCTTTTGGTTTTCTAACTCCAGGTCTTTGCATTTTTGATTATAATAATTGACTTTATCTTCTCAAGCTGCTCTTTGAAATCTTCTATTCAGCTTTTTTATCTTGTCATTTCTTTCATTTGCTTTAGCTACTCTACATTCAAGAGCAAGTTTGAGTCGCTTTTGACATCCGTTTTGGTCTTGTCTTCCTTTCATGTCTTTTTAATGACCTTTTACTTTCTTCATGAATGATATTCTTGATGTCATCCCACAGTTCCTCTGGTTTTCAGTCATTGGTCTTCAAAGCATCAAATCTATTCTTCAGATGGTCTCTAAATTCAGGAGGGATATAATCAAAGTCATATTTTAGCTCTCATCTACTTGTTTTGTCTTCAGCTTCAACTTGAGCTTCTATTTGAGCAATTGATGGTCTGGTCTGTTCCATTGTCAGCTCCTGGCCTTGTTTTGGCTAAGGATATTGAAGTTCTCTGTCACTTGTTTCCACAGATATAGTCGATCTGATTCATGTGTATTCCATCTGGAGAAGTCCGTGTGTATAGCTGCTATTTATGTTGGTGAAAAAGGTGTTTGCAATGTATAAGTTTTTGGTCTTGCAAATTTCTATCATGTGATCTCCATTGTCATTTCTATCACCAAGGCCACGTTTTTTAACTATCGGTGATTCATCTTTATTTCCAGTTTTGACATTCCAATCACCAGTAGTAATTGATACACCTTGATTGCATGTTTGGTCAATATCAGACCACAGAAGTTGCTAAAAATCTTGCAACTTGTTTCCTTGGCTTTGGCTTTGGTGGTTGGTGTGTAAATTTGAACAGTATTAACTGGTCTTCCTTATAGGCATATGGATGTTATCCTATCGCTGACAGCATTATACTTCAGGATAAATCTTGCAGTGTTTTTTGTGACGAAGAATGTCACACCATTGCTCTTCAGTTTGTCGTCTGACAATGTTTAAGGGCTAGTCATAAAGTTTTCTAGTAATACATCAGACAAGTGTTTCACTGCTATTCATAAAGAGTTCACTGGCCAGTACTTTGAGAAGTGGATGGCCCCTTCCTTCTTCTGAGTTTGTCTTAGTCTGAAAGCTCTGCTGAAACCTGTCCACCATGAGCAACTCTGCTTGTATTTGAAATACTGGTACATAGCGTTCAGCCTCAGAGCAACATACATGCAAGCCACCTGAGTAGAAAATACTGGCAGAGAAGTGATGGGAAGATGGTTTAGACTAGAGGCAGAAAGACCAGTGAGGATGCTATTGCTATATCCTAAGTGAAAGATTTAGTTGGATAAATTTCTTGTATAAAGAAATTCAGGTTTTTCCTGAACCTTCAGCTTTCAATTGCCCAAAGTTTCAGCTATAAAACTAGTAAAACTTTTTTCTGGTTTCTTGCAGCATTGTCCCGGAGGGGAGGAGGAATGAAAAGATAGCAAACCAAAAAGTAGACTTATACAGCCCTGACACCTAATTTCTTTTTACCGGTAAAACTTATTCTGGGGACAGTTCTGAAAAAGTATCTTCTTTGAGAAGAAACAATTATTAGAATATATACATTGTATGTAGCAAGTTAAAAACTGCAGTCAGTTTTGGAGTTTTATAATCATGTATTGTTTGGTCCTTTAAAATAATCAATAGAGAAAAAAAAAACAAGATTTTCAGTGATAAGCAAATGATAATACAGAAGAATTGTACACTGATGAGTTAAGAACAAATTTACAAAATAGTTTGACAGCCTTTCCAAATAAAGTCTTGAAGCTTTGTGAAACTACATATGGGATTGAAGTTTCAAAGAGATTACTTGATAGCATTTCTGATACTCTTTGTGTTGAGGTATGATAAAGTAAATTTGCCAGTTTTAGCAGTATGGAAGTCCAAAAGCCAAGTACTTTTTAAACACCAACCAAGCAACTTAATTTCTAATGTTTGAGCTTGTTCAAGAATTACAAACAGAAGGGGAAAGATGATACTGGACAGACATTTCTTGTTCATTTTCTTAAAAACTGCTTCAGGGAGATCTAAGTCTCCTTCCCAATCCTAGAAGAAACTTTCTGAATGTCATAATATAAAGTAGTTCCTTGAAACTAGTTTATTACAAGAAGACAAAGACATTTTAAAGAATATATAACTTTGATAGAGTAGATGGTTGCTATTTTACATAACTTCCTATGTTTTGTTTTACATCTGTTAAAAGGACTGTACTTAATAGTATAAAAAGATGCTACATAAAATTGATTTAAAATAGTGCTTGAGCTAATTTGAATAAACGTTTGTCCAACATATGCTTAGAAGCACAGCAATTTTGTGTTAATCGTCATCTGCTTCTTATGTCAATATGAAACTGGCTGTATTTATTTATTTTTAGTGCATTTTATTGAAATATAATTTATGTACAGTGAAATACACAAAACTAAAGTTGACATAGGTCAATGGATTTTCTTTTTTTTTGCAGTGTTCCCTCCCTTGCCCTCCACAACAACAAACTCATACTGTATTTGTCCTTCTGTGATTGACTTATTTCACTCAGCATAATGTCCTCCAAGTTCATCCATATTATGCGGTGTTTTGTAGACTCTACATTATTCTTTAGTGCTGCATAGCATTCCAGCATGTGTATGTACCATAGTTTGGTCATCCACTATTCCGCTGATGGGCACGTAGGTTGTTTCTATCTTTTTGCTATTGTAAATAGTGCTGTGGTGAACATGAGCATGCATGGATCTGTTCCTGTCCCGGCTCTCACCTCTCTAGGGTATATACCTAGTAATGGGATTGCTGGGTCGAATGGTATCTCCAATTCCAACTTTCTAAGGAATCGCCATATTGCTTTCCACAGTGGTTGTGTCACTTCACAGTTATACAAGCAGTGTATGAGAGTCCCAGTCTTTCCACATCCCCACTAGCATTTGCTATTTTCTGTCTCATTGAACCTTGCCATCAGTGCTGGGTTTTGATTTCATGATCTCATTGTTGTTTTGATTTACATTTCTCTGATGGCCAATGATTGTGAGCATCTTTTCATGTATTAGCTGACCACCTGAATATCCTCCTTGGTGAAATGTCTATTCATGTCTTCTACCCATTTTTCAATTGGATTGTTAATTCCTTTGGTGTTGAGGGGTTGGAGTTTTCCATCAAACTTAGAGATAAGTCCCTTGCCAGATATGTAATTAGCAGCAAATACGAATTTGTTGCTGTCATTTTTGTCATGTGCTTTTTCATTGTGTCGATTTCTTTGTTCCATATAATTTTCTATGCTGAGCTCGTTTTGTTTATGAATCATATTATCACTTCCTTCATTGCTATTGTTTTAGTATTTGCTGAATATTTATGCTGGTCCTCTTTTCTATTTTGATGTGAAGGTTTATCATTTTTCTTTGAGGTTACCCTATGATTTATAGTTTTCTTCCCAAGAGTAGAACAGTCCATTCTATCTTCTAGTTGTCTTGACTTCTCTACTATCTAGAAGTTCTGTTACAACACAGACCTTTTTCCCTATTTTTGGTTTGTAGTTGTCCTCATTTGTCGGTTGGTGCCTCTGGTTCCCTGTTTACAATCTTGTAGGCTTATTTACTTTGGATACTTCCTTAGCTGGATTGGTTTCTGGGTTATATCATCATGTGTGTTAACAGTCAGTTGTTGTTGGCTGTTGTTGCTTCTCTGTCCAGAGGGCTCCCTTTAGCATCTCTTGTGAGGTTGGTCTGGTTTTAACAAATTCCCTTAATTTCTGCTTATCTGGAAATGTCCTAATTTCACTATCATATTTGAGGGACAGTTTTGCTGGGTACATAATTCTTGGTTGGAAATTTTTCTCTTTCAGTGTTTTATATATACCATCCCACTGTCTTCTTGCCTGCATGGTTTCTGTTGAGAAATCCAAGCTTAGTCTTATTGGTTGCCACTTGCAGGTAACTTTTCATTTTTCCTGTGCTGCTCTCATGATTCTTTCTTTGTCTTTGGTTTTGGTGAGTTTGATGATGATCTGTCTTGGTGTTTTTCTTTTGGGGTCTATCCTGTTTGGGGTTCATTGGATTCCTGAATAGATATATTCTCATCTTTCATCATATCAGGGAAGTTCTCCTCTAACAAATCTTGGAAAATTTTCTCAGTGGTTTTATTTTTCTCTTCCTGTTCTAGAATTCCAGTGACACGTAGGTTATTCCTTTTGATGGTATCCCACATGAACCTTAGGCTTTCTTCATTTTGTTTTGATTTTTTTTTTTTTCTGACTGATCCCTTTCCAAAGAGGTATTCAGGTATTTGTCTTTAATCTCATTAATTCTGTTTTCCATTGCATCAGTTCTACTCCTTTGCCCTTCCAATGTGTTATCTATTTCTGACAATTTAGTATTAATCTTCCGGATTTCTATCTGTAGATTTAGAATCATATCTAATTTTTCATTGATTTTGTCATTTTGTTTTTGTATTTTCTTCCAAAATTCTTCTAGGGTTTTGTCTGTGTTTTCCTTGGTCTGTTTCTCAATCCTTTGAAGATACCTAAGTATAATTCTTTTGAATTCCTTATCAGAGAATTCTAATGCTGCATCTTCCTCAGGGATGTGTTTTGGGTCTATATCCTGTTCCCTTGTTTCTCCTGCTTTATCTTGCTTCTTTGTGTGGACTGTGATGCTCTGTTGTTGCCGAGGCATTGTGACATTTTTGTGTTTATATTTAATTGCTGATCATATGTTGGAGGGACTTGCCCACAATTTTTGTTTTCTTTGTTTTGTTTTTATGTTATCTATACAGGCAAGGTACTGTGCTGTGCTCCTCTATTCACTAGTTAACAGCACTTATACACTCACCACCTGTCTCCTTTCCAGTTGTCAACCTCTCGTATGTCCTTGCCAACCCTGGCAAACAGAGCCTTTTCTTTGGTCCTTGGAGTCTGAATGAAAATGCTATCACTTTAAAATCCAAAATGGTTGCCACTTGTAAACATTCAAAATGGTTGCGCCCTCGGTCATTTTCAATATCCAAAATGGCCACCGCTTGTAAACATTCAAAATGGCTGCACCCTCGGTCACTTTAAATATCCCAAATGGCTGCCACGTGTAAACAATCAAAATGGCTGTGCCCTCCGGACAGCAGAAAGTCCACAGTTCAGGTTGTCTGCCTCCTTGCTGTTTCCCTTCCTAGTCGTAGGCCACCAGTGCAGTTGTCCCTGCAGCCCTTGGGGACCAGGACTGATCTTTAGATCAATTCTCAGGTCCCAGCACCACTCGGACATATTCAGGCTATTGGTCTCGTCAGAGTAGCTGACAGTCTGCAGCTCTGGCCATCTCTGTACTCACTGTTTTCGTTCAGGTGCCTAATCCACTTCTGTATAGTTCCTTTCAAAGCTCAGGATTCCAGGTTTGTCTTTTGTATCTCTGTCAATTGGTTTTTCTTTTCTTTGTTGAAGAGGGTCTGTGTCGCTTTTTGCCTATTCCTCCATCTTACCAGAAGAGAGTGACTATACTTTAAAGGCTGATTATATTCCTTATTTTTCTTAAACTCCCATCTTTTGTTGTCTTAAGCAAAGTTCTGTGTTGACTCAAGTTTTTTTAATGTGTTATTTACATGGCCATCCTGTTCATGTTTAGCTCTCCTTTTTAGGCTCTGTACTTTAACAGAAAACTACTTGGTTAGGGGGTTGTCGAGGGAAGCTAGTCAGGCAGGACATGTGAGTTGCATCAGTTGAAAGGGCTTTGGTGTGATAGAATTTTTTCATTTTTTCTAGCCATAAATAGTCTTTAAGATTATGAGAACATCTACTTTGTTAAGAATGTCTAGTCCCCTCCTTTTTTTTTTCCCCATAGTTAAAAGATGTGTGTAGTTTATATTCCTACAGTAATACTTAGGGATTATTGCCTTAATTGTTTATTTCAATGATTGAATGTATTTAATTCTAAATTGTAAATTTAGATGTAATATCTTAACTAGGAATATAACTTGCTTACCTAGCCATATCCTGCAAATGAGAATTCCAGACTTGCCTCTGAGAAGGTGAATGATTATGATCATGCAGCAAAGTTTGTGAAAAACAGTCATGTAAGATTACCTTTGGTAAGTACTGATTTTTTTCTAAGTATTTTATAGAAGATGAAAAAAAGTGTATATTATTTGGAGATTTAGGAAATTATTTCATGTTTGCAATCTTCAGGCTCAATGGCTTAGTTCTTCAAGTCAAACCCACATTAGTGTGTTTCCCCTAAGTTGTGATTACTTTAGTTATGGATATTTTGAGAATCTGCCTGTCCTAAAGCAGGGCTTCTTACCACAAGACACCTGTATTTAGAAGTGTCTGAGAGAGTTCTGGGGCTCATGAACTTAGATGGGGGAAAGACAACATCTTCACTTTCACTGACTTCTGCCTGAAATTTAGCACTTTCTTAAATTATGAATGTAACAGTACCACAGTGATACTGGCTGTAGCTGTGACTTTGTCATCAACAGAAATAATACACATACTTTTATAACACATTTCTGCTGACATCTTAGATTATTGTTTACATTCATCACTGCCAGTAGATCTTGGTTTTCAATGCATTAATAAGGAGGCATTGAATGCATTTATTACTACATCACAAGTTTTTTTTTTTAGTATTTTTGATAACCACATTTAAATATAATATATCTTTTGTTTGAAATGTGCTTTATTTTATGATTACTTTGGAAAAACACAAAAATCTTACCCCTTCCTCCATTGTTTTTTGATGCTTCAAGATAGATTTTTTTTTTACTTTTTCATTTTCCAAGTTAAAAATACAATACACAGGGGTACCTGCTTTTTCCATTTGCACACATACGTGCCCATACCCAAACCCATTGCAAATCATTTCTGACTCCTGGTGGCCTATATGACGAGTAGAATTGCTGTGTAGGGCTTCCAAAGGTGTAAATGTATATGGAAGCAGACTGCTCTTTCTTCCACAGAGTGGCTGGTGGGTTTGAACTGCTAGCCTTTCAGTTAGCAGCTAAATGATCAGCCATTGTGTCAACAGGGCTCATTTGTACTCATGCACACACACAAATATCCTTTTTACCTACATTCACCCTTTAGTTTAGAATGAGTGAATTGGAAAACTTGGCAGGAGGGCAAAAGTGGTAAGAAGATAGCATTAAAAGTGAATTTCTTTGATTTCTTGTATGTCTTTCAGATCACAATAATAGTAATATTAAATTGTATACCTGTTTCTAGTAAAGGGTGATTTTTTTTGGACACCAGTATCCATTATCATTGAAAAATAAGCCCATGTTTACTTCCATATTGAATCTGAATTTTCTTTTTTATTTTAGGGAACCTTAAGTAAATCAGAATGGGAAGCTACAAGTGAGTAACCATCATTGTAGGTTTACTAACATTCTTTAAAATTCTATTTCAGAGTGATCATTAAAATCTGAAAACTGTAGAATTTTTCTGATACATTTTGAAGTTGTATATGTTTCTTTACACACATACAGATATACCTACATGCCTATATAATTCCTCATTTCTTTTTTCCTCCCCCTCATCTTTAATGCATTTTATTGAAATATAATTTATGTACAGTGAAATACACAAAACTAAAGTGACATGGGTCGATGATTTTTTTTTCTTTTTTGCAGTGTTCCCTCCCCTCTCCTCCCACCCCTGACAACCAATAAAGAAAGTTTCACTCCATATATATAAACCTTTCCTTGACCCTCCACAACAACAAACTAATACTATATCTGTCCTTCTGAGATTGACTTATTTTGCTCAGCGTAATGTCCTCCATTTTCATCCATATTATGCGGTGTTTTACAGACTCTACATTATTCTTTAGTGCTGCATAGCATTCCATTATGTGTATGTACCATAGTTTGGTCATCCACTCTTCAAGCTATAAATCTTAGAGATAAGTCCCTTACCAGATATGTCATTATCGGCAAATATAAATTTGTTGCTGTCATTTTTGTTATGTGCTCTTTCGTGGTGTCAATTTCTTTGTTCCATATAATTTTCTACGCTGAGCTCGTTTTGTTTATGAATCGTGTTATCACTTCTTTCATTGGTATTGTTTTAGTATTATGCTGGTCCTCTTTTTTGATGCAAAGGTTTATCATTTTTCTTTGAGGTTACCCTGTGATTTATACTTTTCTTTCCAAGTTTAGAGCAGGTATTTGAGGGATAGTTTTGCTAGGTACATGCTTCTTGGTTGGAGATTTTTCTTTTTCAGGGTTTTATGTATACCATCCCATTGTCTTCTTGCCTGCTTGGTTTTTGTCAAGAAATCTGAGCTTAGTCTTATTGGTTGCCCATTGTATATAACTTTTCACTTTTCCCACACTGCTGTCATGATTCTTTCTTTGTTTTTGGTTTTGGTAAGTTTGATAATGATATGTCTTGGTGATTTTCTTTTGGGGTCTATCCCATTTGGAGCAGTTGGATGTCCTGAATGGATATATTCTCATCTTTCATCATACCAGGAAAATTCTCTTTCAACAAATCTTTGACAATTTTCTCTGTGGTTTTATTTGTCTCTTCCTGTTCTAGAATTCTGATGACACGTAGGTTATTGCTGTTGATGGTATCCCACATGGCTTTCTTCATTTTGTTTTGACCTTTTTTCTGATTTATCTGTTTCCAAATAAGTGCTCAGGTATTTGCCTTCAATCTCCCTAATTCTGTCTTCCATTGATCCCGTTCTGCTCCTTTGCCCATTCAATGTCTTATCTATTTCTGAGAATTGAGTATTAATTTCTGCATTTCTGTGTTTAGATTTTGTCTCATTTATAATTTTTCATTTATTTTGTCATTTTTTCTTGTATTGTCTTTTGAAATTGTTATAGGGTTTTCTCTGTGTTTTCCTTGATCTGTCTCTCAATTTGTTGAAGATACCTAAATATAATTCTTTTGAATTCCTTATCAGGGAGTTCCAATGCTGTGTCTTCCTCAGGGATGTGTTTTGGGTCTGTATCCTGGTCTCTTGTTTCTCCTGCTTTATCTTGCTTTTTTGTGTGGACCGTGATGCTCTGTTGTCTCTGAGGCATTGTGACATTTTTGTGTTTATATTGAATTGGTGATTGTATGTTGGAGTGATTTGCCCATGATTTTCATTTTCTTTTTTTTTTGTTTGTTTGTATGTTATCTGTGCAAGCAGTGTACTGTGCTTCTGTATTTGCTAGTTGACAGCACTTATACACTCACCACCTGTCTCCTTTCCTAGTCAGCCTCTCATATGTCACTGCCGACCTTGGCAAACAGGCTGTTCTTAGGTCCCTGTAATCTGAATGATAATGCTATCACTTTAAAATCCAAAATGATTGCCACTTGTAAAGATTCAAAATGACTGCACCCTCAGTCACTTCAAATATCCAGAATGGCTACTGCTTGTAAACATTCAAAATGGCTGTGCCCTCGGTAAATTTAAATATCCAAAATGGCTGCTGCTTGTAAACATTCAAAATGGCTACGCTCTTGGTCACTTTAAATATTTAAAATGGCTGTCGCGTGTAAACAATCAAAATGACTGCACCCTCCAGACAGCGGAAAGTCAACAGCTCAGGTTGTCTCCCACCTTGCTGTTTCCCTTCCTAGTCATAGGCCACCAGTGCAGTCAGTCGTCCCTGTAGCTCTTGGTGACCAGGCTGATCTTTAGGTCAATTCTCAGGTCCCAGCACTACTTGGAAATATTCAGGCTGTGGTCCCATCAGAGTAGCTGACAGTCCGCAGCTCTGACCTGTCTCTGTACTCACTGTTTTCATTCAGGTTTTTCCACTAGTTGGTGCCTAATGCACTTCTGTATAGTTCCTTTCAAAGTTTAGGGCTCCAGGATTATCTTCTGTATCCCTGTCCATTGGTTTTTCTTTTCTTTGTTGAAGAGAGTTTGTGACACTTGTCTCCCTATTCCATCTTACTGGAAGCCCCCCAATTCTCCATTTCATTTTCAAGAGTGTACTTAAGCATTTCATTGCTACTCATTAAGAGTCCTTTGGTGGTTGCAAATGATTAACATACTCTACTGCTAACCAAGGGAGCTCTGGGAGCGTAGTACCTAAGACACTTGACTGCTAATCAGAAGGCTGGCAGTTCAAACTCACCAGCCACTCCTTGGAAGGAAGATGGGGCAATCTACTTCCAATCTACTTCCATAGTGATACTGCCTCGGAAACCCAAGGAGGGGTTGCTATGAGTCGGGTCTGACTCGACGGCACGTAACAACACAACAACAACCGCTAACCAAAAGATTGGTGATTCGAATCCACTCTGAGGTACCTACTGCTATAAAACAGTTGTTCTCTGACACACATGAGGTTGCCATGAATCAGAGTCGACTGAACAGCAACTGTTTTTCTTTTTTTCATTCAATACTAAACAGCCGTTTGTGTTTGCTGTCTTTACCTCAAATTTCTATTGGAATTTTTGGTTCATAGTACACTTTCATGTATTTTATTTGTTTCTTGCCATGCTGATGTTAATAGTGTAGGAATAATACAAAATTTAGTGAAGCATCAGTGAGCACCGTATTTTAGAAGGCTGTGTAATTGGGACTGGCATGATATAGTAAGATTCTGAAGTAAAGGACTTGTTTTCAAAAGACAAGCCAGAAGACCTGGTTGCCAACCTGTGATGTATTGTGATTCTTCCGCAGATTCATGTTGAAGAAATCAGATCTCAGAGCCTCACTGTTAAGATGATAATAATTCCCTTCTGTGGCTTCTTGGGAACCTAAAAGATAATTCCTGTTGTTCATAGAAATGGTTGTTGATTGTGCTGAAAGCACCAAAAAACAAAACAAAACCTCACTGCCATTCAGTTGATTCTGACTCATAGCGACCCTCATTGGGTTTTCAACATGGTAAATCTTTTTGGAAGTAGATTGCCCCACCCCACCTTCCTTCCATAGAGTGGCTGGTGAGTTTGAACTGCCAACCTTCTGAAAGCACAGTGATAATCAAAGACAATCCATTTGGTAAACATCGAGTATTGACTTTCATAAAGTTCTTTGAAAGGACTTTAAGTGATAAAAAAGTAAACATGTTATAAATTCTTCTTTCTGGAAGGATACAGTCTTCTGGAAGAAACAGGCACAAGTAAATACACTACTAGGCAAAATGTTAAAGATAGTATAATAGGAAAAATAAGTGAGGGAGTTTAATGAAAATAGTGAAATTGGGGAATATAATAGTAATTTATATTATTGGGTGTTTAACATGTGGCACAAATTGTCATAAGCTTTTCCTGTGTAATAACTCATTTAATCTACACAAAAACTTGGTCAGAAAACTGCTACTTATGATATATCTTTTTCAAATGTGAGAAAGAGGTTGAGTAACTTAGCTAAGGTCACAGAGATAATCCAAGTGGTCTGGCTCAGTACTTAATCTTTTTTTTTTTTAATTGTGATTTGGGTGAAGATTTACAGACCATATTCACTTTCCATAGAGCAGTTCACACATACTTTGTCTCATGACATTGACCACAATGCAACAGCTCCCCTCCCACTTCTTCCCAATAATTACCTCTTCCCTGTGTCTATCCCTCCATGCCCTCCTGCCCCCTGAGCCGTCTCCCGGTGTATAAACAGCCCTTCTTTCTCCCATGATTTTTCTCTCCAAGGAATGTATCTACCTCAGGTAAATGTTCAACTCATATGCCTGTATTTTGCTTAGCTGGAAGCCTAATTCCAGACCTTATGGGCAGCTAGGGGCCATAGCCTCAGTGGTTCCACCAGGCTCTGTCGGACCAGCAAACCTGGTCCCCCCCACTTTTTTTTCTTCTCCAAATGATTTTGAGTTTTGTCCACATTGTTCTCCCTCTCTTTCCAGGATCTCCTACATAGATCCTCTTCCAAGTGGTTGACATTGGTAGCCGGGCACCATCTAGTTCTTTTGGTCTCATAGTCATGTAGGCTGCAGATTGGATGGCATGCCAGTTGCTAAGACTGATTGTATCCATGAATTTTTGGTTTTCTTCATTCTTCTTTGCTCTGGACGAGAGAGACCCATTGTTGCATCTAGATGGCAGATGCAAGCTTTTAAGATTCCAGTCGCTACTCGCCAAAGTAGGAGGTGGAACGATGTTTTGTGTAGTATATTATGCCATTTGAGCTTGATGTCCCCTGAGACGATGGTCCTGAGCCCACAGATTCAACTACTACGTCCCTCTGGGTAGCTGGCTGTGACCAAGCAGTGACTACCACCTTGCCTCTTGTCAGCTCTGCTATACACCTGGAAATTCAGATCATACACATAAACGTACAGGACCATTGTCTGCCAACCCTATACATATTGTTGGGGTATACTCCCTGCTTCATAGACATACCTACTAGGTCAGGCTGTCCACCCATCTGCCCACCCATCTATCCACTTGTATACCCATGTTTGTCTTCACTGAAAACACAGTACTGTATGTGCAAAAGGGTTGATCTCTGTTCTCTGTACCTCCCATGTACCTCTCTATGTCTTTCTCTTCCTCAGAGCCACCATATTAATGACTCACATTTCGTACATTGCCCTTCTCTTCACCCAAGTCAATACTTATCTCTATCTAACAGTGTTCCCTACCCTACCCTCCCACCCCTGGTAACCAACAAAGAAAATTTCCTTCCATAGATAAACCTTTCCTTGACTTTTACAATACCGGACTAATATAATATTTGTCCTTTTGCAGTTGACTTATTTCACTCAGCGAGGAGCTCTGGTAGCATAGTGGCTAAGACACTTGCCT
>NW_006921894.1:233574-252894 GCF_000298275.1 Orycteropus afer afer | reverse complement strand
TGGTCTTGTTGATTTTTTTTCTATTGCCCTTCTATTTTCTGTTTCATTGATTTCTACTCGAATCTTTATTATTTCCTTTCTTCTGGTGATTGTAGACTTTTCTTGCTGTTCTTTTTCTTATTGTTGGAGATGTAGGTTTAAAGTGTTGATTTTGGCTCTTCTTTTTTGATGTGCAGTTATTGCTATAAATTGGCCTCTGATCACTGCTTTTGCTGTGTCCCAAAGATTTTGGTATGTTGTGTTTTCATTCTTCTGTGATTCAAGAAATTTTTGAATTTCAATTTTGATTTCTTCTCTTACCCATTCTTTCTCAAGGAGGGAGTTGTTCAGTTTCCATGTGTTTACTCTTTTTCTGTTGATTTTCCTATTGTTGATTTCTAGTTTGATAACATTACGATCTGAGAAAATGCTTTGCAGTATTTCAATGTTTTTAAATTCATGAAGGCTTGCTTTCTGACCTAACATATGGTCTATCCTGGAAAAAGTTCCATATGTACTTGAAAAGAATGTATATTGTGCTGCTGTTGGGTGAAGTGCTCTGTAGATGTTTGTAAGGCCAAGTTGGTGGATTGTAATGTTTAGCCCTTCTCCATCTTTATTGAGTTTCTTTCCAGTTGTTCTATCTTTCAATGAAAGTGGTGTATTAAAGTCTCCCATTATGACTTTGGAGTCATCTATTTGACTTTTCAACTCTTTTTCAGTTTGATTTATGTATTTTGGGGCTCTTTCATTGTGTCCATAGGTATTTATTATGGTTATATCTTCATGTTCAATTGATCCTTCATTCATTATATAATGTCCTCCCTTGTCTCATATGGTGGTTTTTGTCTTAAAGTCAATTTGATCAGAAATTAGTATTGCCATTCCTGCTGTCTTACAGTTGCAATTTGCTTGATATATCTTTTTCCAACCTTTGAGTTGTAGTCTGTTTTTGTCTTTTATCTCCAAGGTGTGTCTCTTTTAGGCAGCATATTGATGGGTTTTATTTTCTTATCCAATCTGCAACTCTCCATCTCTTGAGTGGTGCATTTAATCCTTTAACATTCAGTGTAATTATTGACAAGTATGAATTGGTTGCTGTCATTTTGTTATGTGGTTTTTCATGGTGTCTCTGGTTTCTTTTTTCTGTATTATTTTCTTTGCTGAGTCCATCATGTTTATGAATCCTGTTATCATTTTCTTTGTTGCTCTTGTTTTAGTATTTGCTGAATATTTGTGCTTGTTCTCTTTTTTATTGTGATGTGAAGGTTTATCATTTTTCTTTGAGGTTACCCTATGCTTTATAGTTTTCTCCCTGAGTTTAGAACATTCCATTGTATCTTGCAACTTTCTTAACTTCCTCACCATTTAGAAGTTCCGTAACTACACAGTCTTTTCCCTCTTTTTGTTTGTAGTTATCCTCGCTTGCCAATTGATGTTTCTGGTTCCCTGTTTACAATCTTGTAAACTCATTTTACTTTGGATATGTCCATAGCTGTAGTTTCTGGGTTGTGTCATCTTATGTATCAGTGGTCAGTTGTTATTTGCTATTTTTGGTTCTCTGTTGAAAGGAGTCCTTTTAGCATCTCTTGTAAGGTTGATCTGGTTTCAACCAATTCCTTTAGTTTCTGCTTCTCTGGAAATCTCCTAATTTCACCATCATATTTGAGGGGTCAATTTTGCCAGGTATATAATTCTTGGTTGAAAATTTTTTCTCTTTCAGGGTTTTATATATATACCATCCCATTGCCTTCTTACTTGCATGGTTTCTGCTGAGAAATCAGAGCTTATTCTTACTGGCTGTCCTTTGTAGGTAACTTTTTGTTTTTCCTGTGCTGCTTTCAGGATTCTGTCTTTGTCTTTGGTTTTGGAGAGTTTGATGATGATATATCTTGGTGATTTTCTTTTGGGGTCTATCCTGTTTGGGGTTCGTTTGACTTCCTGAATGGATATATTCTTATCTTTCATCATATCAGGGAGTTTTCCTCCAACAGATGTTGGACTATTTTCCAGTCCTATTAATTTTCTCTTCCTGTTGTGGAATTCCAGTGACACATAGGTTATTCCTTTTGATGGTATCCCACTTGAACCTGAATTTTTCTTAATTTTGTTTTGATTTTTTTGTTTTTTTCTGACTGATCCCTTTTCAAAGAAGTATTCAGGTATATGTCTTCAATATCATTAATTCTGTCTTCCATTGCATCAGTTCTGCTCCTTTGCCATTCCAATGTGTTATCTGTTTCTGACAATTTAGTATTAATCTTCTGGATTTCTATCTGTAGATTTAGAATTGTTTCCAATTTTTCATTTATTTTATCATTTTGTTCTTATTTTTTCTTCCAAAATTCTTCTAGGTTTTTTTCTGTGTTTTCTTTTGTCTGTGTCTCAATCCTTTGAAGATACCTAAATATCATTCTTTTGAATTCCTTATCAGAGAGTTCCAATGCTGCTTCTTCCTCAGGGATGTGTTCTGGATCTGTAATCTGTTCCCTTGTTCCTACCACTTTATCTTGCTTCTTTATGTGGTATGTGATGGTCTGTTATCTCCGAGATATCGTGGCATTGTTGTATTAAGTCCTCTGTTAACTGTTTGTGAAGAACAGCCAAGGGTGATTCAGACTCTTCTTGGTGGTTTTTTATCGTTGGCTTGTTGATGGAGAAGGAGGTAATGGCTCTCAGTAAGTGAAGTTGCAGGTGGTGTGGGTGTAGTTGTGTCTTATGGGGGCTGTTGCTGTCTCCCACTCAATTAGACAAAAATTACAACTGAGTAAACATCAAAAAACCAAAAGCGTGTGGACAGAAAATACACCATGTAATCACACAGGAACAGTAACCAAAAAAAGAAAAAAGAGAAAATGAATTTAAAAAAAAAAAGAAAACATTCCATATCTGGGTATAGAGCAATAAGAGTAAAAAATTAGAGAAGTAGAATAATGAAGAAAAAAAATGGGAAAAATGCACAAAGAAAAACAAGGGACAGGGTTAACCATGAGGAAAAGAAAAAAAAGAACTGTAACCATGAACATGGAAAAGAAAAAGAGCTGAAAACTTGGACCTGGGAGGGGAAGAATCAAACACAAAAAAAAGCAAACTAAAAACCAGAAAAAAGAAAAAGAAAAAAATGGGGGAAGGGTAGGTTAGGGCACCCTGGCTCTGCCTGAGCACATAGACTGGAATGGGGTTCTTGTGGGCCCAGAAGGTGGGTATAAGAATAACATGGGGAATTTCGCAACTTTTCATTCATACAGGTCCAGAGTCTCCTTGGGGTTACTGGCAAGCAGAACCTGTTCTTAAGCCCCTGGAATCTCACAGAGCGCTGCCTCTTTAAATATCCAAAATGGTCAAGCCACTTTAAACATTCAAAATGGTGGCACCGTCCAGACAAAAGTCCACAGCTCAATCCGCCTTTCTCTTCGCTGGTGCTTTGCACTTTATTCCCCAGCCACCAGAGCAGTCCTCCGTGCAGTCCCTTGCTGGCAGTGCTGATTTTTAGGTTAATTCTTAGGTCCTACCACCACTCGGCACTCTCCAAACTGTCTGTGCCGTGCCATCAAGGTCACTCAGGATTGCTGCCGGACCGCTGCTCCTGTGTCTCCTTTTTTGGTATTTTCATGCAGATTCTTCTGCTAATTGGGGTTTAGTCCACTTCTATATCCTTCCCTTCAAGTCTCAGCGGTCCAGGATTATCTTCTGTGTCTGTGTTAATTGGTTCCCCTTTTCTTTGTTGAAAGGGGTTTGTACAGTCTTTCTCCCTATTCCTCCATTCTTACAGGAAGTCCTCCCACAGTACTTACTCTTAACCATAGCCTCTCAAAAGCTCCTGAAAAAGCAAAATTTGGTAAGAATTACTGAATTGAATACAGAGGAAAGGAAGGAGGATAAATAAGGGTGAAATTTTGGCCCTTATTGTCTCAAATAATGGTGACATTAATAGAAATGGAATTTGTCATCTTGATAAACTGGGGAGTGTATGCATAAGCTTACATATTTCATTACTTTTCTGTAGTGCAGGTTTTGGCCACTTGTCTTAAGATACCTCTGCTTCTAAAGGATGGTGTAAGGGAAAAAAATAGGTCCAAAAGCCATGAAGAACTATATTTTTATTTTAAAGAGGACTCCGCGGAAGGAAGGTTGGGCAATCTGTTTCTGTAGTGATACTGCCTCAGAAACCCAAGGAGGGTTCACTAGGAGTTGGATTGGACTCGACGGCAGTGAGTTTGGTTAGTCGTAACATACAAGTGAAGAATTATGTGGTCCCAGATAGTTGATGGGTTAGAAGTGTGAAAAGCAATAAAGAACAGTGGGCAAATTGGAGCCAAAATCTAGTATTCTGGGATCAGTTGGTTCTTTGATGAATTATGATATTTTAAACTGATGGGTTTAATGGGCTGGAAATTATCTTGCCTTGTGTCACATATCTAATAATTGTAGTAAAGCTGCATTTCAAACTATTAGTGGCTTGTTTGTTAAACTTTTATTACCAGATCATGCTGCTCTTGTACAAAACCAAGCCAAACCCACTGCCATCAAATTGATTCCAACTCATAGTGACTGCCGTTGGGTTTCCAAGGCTATAAATCTTTATGGAAGTAGATTGCTTCATCTTCCTCCTGCAGAGTAGTAGCTGGTGGGTTTGAACCACTAACCTTCTGGTTAACAGCCAAATGTCTTATCTACTATGCCACCAGGGCTCTTTTGCTGTTTTGTAGAAGATGCTTTAAAAGGGATCAGTCTGCTTCCATAGAGATTTCAGTCTTGGAAAATCCCTGGGGCAGTTCTACTCAGTACCAGGAGTTGGACGGCAGCAGGTTTGGTTTGATGTGATCTTTACGGAAGCACACTGCCACATCTTCCTCCTGTGGAGCATTGTGGTTTCAAACTGCTGACCTTTTGTTAGCAGCTGGGTGCTTAACCACTGGGCCACCAGGACTCCTTTAGTTCTTTTAAATGACACTAAGTTAGGAAAGGACATGACTTCAGGGTTGTTTGCAGTGGGCAGAAGTGTGTTTGGGGCAGCATTTGACAGGTTTGGACTGCAAAGAGATTGCTTGCAGTGTGAAACAAGATTGTATAAGCAATCCTGGCCTGTTGAAGGTTTGGATATACTTGTCTTGCTTTGCCTCCTTATCTGCTAAAAATGTCAGTGATCACTATACCTAGTCTCTATGTACTTGTCTACTATACTGCCAGCCATATTACATTTTCTAAGTGTAATTGAGAACTAAAGGAAAAGGAGCAGGAGAGTAGCATGACCGAAAAAGTATTTTAGTAAAACTAGCGTGGTATTCCCACACAGGTTGGTTTGGAATGCCAAGAAGCAAGATCAGGAGACTGTTACACAGTCTGCCATCATTCAAAAACTAACTTTAGGAGCAAAAGATCGAAGTTACATGACTTAGTATCTTAGCTCACTGGTTGAGTGTCCTAGTGCATGCCCTGAACATCCTTGTGTTTTGAAGATTTTTCATCTTTTCGGTATTTTCTTACCATAAAATTTATTTGTATCTTCTTAGAAGATAATCATAGATTGGAATTTCAGTGTGCTTTAGAATAAAGAATCATTCAGCTGTCTTTGAGTGAACACACTTCAAAGCAGGTGACCTTCTTTAAGAGAGTGCTTTTGTGAATACAGGAGTGTTACTGTTGGGGCCAGATAAATATCTTTAAGTATTGAATGGCATATGACTTTTGGCTCCCTTTCTTACCAAGTTCTACTGTACAACAGTTGGGTGAATTTTACCATGCACATTTTATTTTTTCCTTATATTTTTTTTCTTCTGAATGGAAATTTTAGAGTTCCACTTCCAATCGTAATTCATTGTAGTACAGTTATTCTACCTATCTACCTCACTCCAGGCAAAAAGATTTGAGTAAGATTTTGATGAGATTTTTCTAGTTTTAATTTTACTTGCTTTTATGCTTTGAATTTTTCTTACCACAAACTGTTTTTTAGAGCTGTTGAATTAATTTTCTTATAAGCTGCAATGTCACTAAATATTATAATAGGTGGATATTTGTTTTCGAGTACACATACATGATCCCATGTCTGTTTAACTATGACTCAGAATAGCTGAGAAGCCCTGAGGATTAAAGGTTCTTTTTCCTCTTCAAAGGCTGCTTGAAAGCCTAACAATTTTCACCAAATTGTATGGAAAAGACAGATATTCTTAACCATGGACATATGAGAAACCAAATTCTAACTTTCATTTGTTTTCTCTTACAGGCATTTACTTGGTCTTTGCATTTGAGAAGCAACAGTGAAGATATATGCAGACACAGCAGAACAGCTGTGTTTCATCTTATACAGATTTGACAGCTTTTTGTGTGTGTTTTTAGTTATTCTAAATGTACAGGATGCTGTCAGAAACTCCAATGTATAAATTCAACAGTTGCTATCTCTGACGGGTGAACCTCTATTTGTATATGTAACATATGAGTGAGTTGGGACTTTTGTCTTTAAATAATCTATTCGCAAGTACTGTTCTGAGAATTCTGTTTGCCTCTACTGTTAGCTTATAAAAATTCTGCTCTGCCTTGTTAAAACAGCTGAAGTCTTCCCACAGTGCTCTTACTTGCTTCACGTTGATACATAATAGTGAATGTGCCACATTTCCAGAGTTGGTGAGGGACACACAGGGCTATGTGTTTGTGCTTCTCTATGTGGTCTTGTGATAGTGTTTTCAAGATGAAATGGGTTGTGTTCTGTACCACCAGATGTAAATGCTCAATATACCTATAGTTTTAAGTTTGAAACTCAACTTTAGATGGTCATAAAATTCTAGGCAAATTATTTAGCTAGAATTTTGGTCACTTACTACATTTTTATGTAATTAATAATTACTTTTTGCTAATATGCTGTAATTCTGAAAGTGGTTAGAACATTTTAGATAGCAGCATAGTATTGTTTGGGATTTTTGGAACTTCCTCTTAAGAATTTCATACCATAGCAATTAATGTTTCTTATTATCAAGCATATAATTAGATTTACTTTCCTTAATTGAAAAGAAAGGAGCTCTGGTAGCATAGTGCCTAAGGCACTTGACTGCTCACCAGAAGGCTGGCGGTTCAAACCCACCAGCCACTCCTCGGAAGGAAGGTTGGGCAATCCTACTTCTGTAGTGATACTGCCTCGGAAACCCAAGGAGGGGTTGCTATGAGTCGAGGCTGACTTGATGGCAGATAACAACAACAACAACAATAATTGAAAAGAAATGATGCTATAGTTATTTTTCTCAGGACTTAATGAAGATGTCTCCCAGGTAAACCCATTGCACATTTCTCTGAAATTTATAAGTGGAATTGCAGTGGAACTGTTAATTTTTAAGTGTATAACTGTAAATGAAGCAGATAGATGAACCTCAGATTAATTCTCACTGATGTTAGAGGCAGATGCTCTGTGTATTACACCTTACAATTTAGAAGTGAACAATATCGATCCTTTTATTACAGTATCAGTGCTCTGTACAGTAGGATTCAGTGTCTAATCACTATTAAAAATTTGTTTGCCATTTCAGAACCATTAGAATGGTCAGCCCTGGCTTCTTCTTTGACTATTCTTCCATAATTGGCAGTGAAGTAAACTAGGTAAACTCTTATCCTTACTTTATATCACAGTTTAGAGAACTTCCTAGTTTTTTGATATAGTGAAAAACTTTGATATAGTGAAAAGCTTAATAACCAAAGTAGTTTTCTGCAGTTATTATTTTCTTCTAAAATAATTTATTTAAAGTATGATTTATAAAGACATTACTTTTTATATTTATCTGGAGTACTTGTTTAAGAAACATTATTTCTTAGTTTATATATGTTGACTTATAATGATGGTAGTGTAGCAAATTTTTCAGCAAGATAACATGGGTTTCCTAATTTCCTTTTATAATTTTTCAGTCTCCAAACTGTTACCAGTTTACAAAATTGACAGTAAGTCTGTTTGGGTTAGTGATGGTTTGTCTGAATAGGTCATTTGGAGAAATAAATGCTAGTATATCTGACTTTGGTAGCTGCCATTAACTTAGAAGTTTGGTAATGGTGCTAGGGAGGTAAGGGAAAGTTAGCCTTCACTGTCATTTTAGTTCTAGGGGAAGTGCCAGAAAGTGTTTTAATAGTTTGGTAGAGTACAAAAAGCTTCTGTATTACTCCCTGTTACTAATTTCATGGTCTTAATTTCTAAGCCAATAATAAAACATGTATTTTTAGCCTCCTTCTGTTCTTTCCACTCTGTGGATAATTTGGAGGAGAGAAGAATTTCCCCAAAGGGTAGAATCATTGATGGGAACATAAAGAGAGAGAAAAGAAAAGCATAGTTCTGCCTCAGTGAGGGTCTTCAGGGAGTGGATGAGCAGAGCATGAGAGTAGGTTGGAAAAGGGGCTCTGGGACTGAGCCAGTGGCTGTGAGTGTTGGAGAGGCATACTTGGAGCCACTCTTAGAAGATGTAAGGTATGGTGAGTGCCCTTTTCCATGAGCTTTGTTTGCCTTTTTGCCTTCACATCTCTTCCTTCCACTCCCCTACATCTTGCTGCAGTTAAGTGCCTTGTCAGTGATTCTAGGCGAGTGGTTAGGAAAAGGTCTGGAAAAAGTGACCGATGGCTACCATCTCTCATCCATTACCAAGGTAAAAACTGACTGGACTCTTCGCCGTCACACCCCACAGGCTAAATATTCAGTGATTTTTCATTCAGGACTTGTGTTGACTTATAGAAGAGGCAAGGGGTGTCCTGATTTTCCTAAATCTTGGCTTTCACTGTAGGGTCAGAAAGAATGCCTGTTTGAAGCTCAGGGATATATGTGATTCATGGGAGTGACAACAAGGCACTCCCAGAACTGCCATTCAGTTTGCCCCAAGGAGTTCCTGGATGATGCATATGTTTAACTTTTGGTCCACCCAGAGGCACCTCAGAAGAAAGGCCTGGTGATCTACTTCCAAAAAAACCTATAGGGTACAGTTCTACCCTGACACACATGGGATTGCCATGAGTCCAGGTCAACTCAGTGACTGCTATTTTCATTCCCCAAGGATGAGTAACATGGCAGAATGTGGTATAACTCCAAAAGTGGAAGTTGAAAGTTGGCCTATAATATACCAAAAGAAAGGGGCTGTGTGGCCACAGTGGTTAGGGAGAGAAACTGGCATTGTTTCCAACTGTAGCTGAGGGGAGGGTGTCCTAATGTGCAGACAGATGTTGATTATGTTAGCATCCTCTAGCTAATCCATCCTGCCCTTTCAGTGCCCACCAAGCCACTCTGATGCCAGTGTGTAAATTTGCCTTCACAGAGAGAAGGCATTGAATAGGACTTTGGCTAATGTTAAGTTACTCTGAACAGTAGGTTATTGGTACAGTGTTTACTACTTGACCCCTTCCTTTGAAATTGTGGAAATTAGATTGCTTTGTGAATTCAGGTGTTACTACTGTTAATAGAAGATCAGAACAGAGATATGCAAAGTGAGACTGGCTCTCAGCAGAAAAAGTAGTTTCAGCCATTAGATGTCCTGTTTCCAGTGCCATTAACTCTCGGGTATTAATGCTTCAGCCTGTCTTAGTTCATTGCCATTGTGTTATTTTGATGTGTAATTGTGGTAGTTCAGTTTGTGTGTCAACTTGGTTGGGCCTGGTTGAGTGGCTGGGCAGCTGGATGTAGTATTCCCCATGATGAGACTGGTAATCAGCTCCATGGTGGAATCTACTGGGAATAGCTGAGTAGCTGCCTTAGGGAATGTGGTCTGCTTCCTGTATATAAGCAGAAGCCTTGGGGAATGGTCTCCAGCATATGGCACACTTGCATCCTGCATGTAGCCATGTCGTTGTTCAGCAGCCTGCCATGCTTTGCCCACCTTGGGACTTACAATGAACTTGAATTAATCGCTTGCCATGTGGTTTGGTAACATCAGGACTGTGCCTTTTTACCTGTCAACCTGGGGCTTCTCAGTCTCAGCAACCAGTAGCTGTCTGAGTGAAGAAACGCCTCTAGCTCTAGTGGGCTGGTAGCAGGAGGCAGAGCTGGACCCCAAGGTTGAGGGGCTTTCACCCAGCCCCTAGAGCCTGGCACTTTGAAGTTGGACTTAAGCCTCCAGACTATAAGAGAATAAACTCCTGTTTGTTAAGGCTATCCCATTTGTAGTATATTCTTGTCAGAGTGGCATTAGGTAACCAGAACAGTACACAATACCTTTCTGGTGAAGATTTGGCTTTTGTATAAGTCTTGCCTAAAGGGAGAAAATCCCAGCGTGGATATTTTTGTTTTAGTTGTTAATGAATTGTCTTTTAGTTGTTTACCTTGGGTTTTGTTGATTGGGGTTATCATGAAATAGTCCCTTTCCTTATCCTACCAGTAGTCCCTGCAAAGGGCTCTAGGTCATCCAAGTAAGGGCCAGATCCAAGGACTAGGGCCATCGAACAGAACTTGTACAAAAATGCCTGGGGTGTTGAATGGCCTTTTGGTCAAACATGAAACTTCATTGTTGATGTCACTATTTCCCTGTCAAATACTACACACGTGATAAGAAATCTTTCCATCTCCCACCCTCTGCGCAATATTGTGATTCTTTGAAGATAACTGATGCAGTGGATATTACATGTGTCAGCGCTCATTTAGCAAATACACATGGAGCTGGAGGTAGGGAGCAATAAGCAGTTTCCTGCTGTGTGCCCTCAACTTCTCTGTTCTTCTCTGCTGCTTTTAGGCTTAAATCATGTGTGCCTGCTTCTCATTCAATTTGAGAAGGTCTGGGGGTTGTCATAAGGAGCCCTGATGGTGCAGTGGTGAAAGCACTCAGCTGCTAACTGAAAGGTCAGCGGTTCAAACCTACCAGTAGCAAAGTGGGAGAAAGATGTAGCAATCTGCTTATGTAAAAATTATATCCTTGGAAACCCTATGAGACAGTTCTACTCTGTTATACAAGGTCACTGAGTCAATTCTGATTCAATGGCAATGATTTAAGGGTCACCGTGAGTAGGAATGGACTCTAGGGTAACTGGTATGGGTTTTTTGTTTTTTTGTTTAGAATACCCAGAGTATTCACAACAGTGTGGCTGTAGAGAATTTAGTTGAGCCCAAAGCCCTGAGAATCCAGGGCTTAACCTGGGCCTTACTTGATTGGGAACAGCATACTTTGGACAAGGCCAGGCTGATTGCTGAGATTTATTAAGCTTCTGCCTTATATCAATCACTTTCCTAAATGTTTTACATGTGTTAACTCATTTTAATTGTACAATTTTATGAGATAAGCATCATTATCCCTGCTTTAATGATGAGGAAACTGAGGCAGAGAGGATACAAACTTGCCCAAGGCAGAGCCAGGATTCGAAAACCCCAGGTTACCCTCACTCCAAGGCAGGCTTTTGAGCTCGCACTGCAATCCCATGGTGTTTACCTCCAGAATTTGCTGGAAGGCCCAGAAGATTCTTTCCTTATCCTACCAGTAGTTTAAAGCTTCATCTTTTTCTTTCAGAACTTTGATACACATTTAAATGTTCCCTGGGAGGAGCCTTCATTGCTGTGTAAAAGGCTTTGTTCAGAGAGAGCAGACAGGGCACTTGAGCTTCCTGCAGGAGAAACATAATTAGTGAATTACAGCCGACAGGAAGGCAAAGAGTAGCTCATGTTCACAGTTCCTTAGACCTGGCTTCTGTCTATAGCAAAGATAGTTTAATCTGTATGCTGTGAGGAGTGGATCTCTTCAGTAGAAGCTAAGAGGACAAGTGTGAAGAGTTAAGGTAAGGAATTATTTTCTTTAGCCTTTGCTAATTATTCAGGCAGTGGCAAACCTTTTTATTTTGAACTTTTTATTGAAGTATAGCATATAAACTAACAAGTCTATGAATTTTTGCAAACTATTACCGGTATTAAAAAATCAAAACTCAAATGGAAATACAAATTTTATTCTGAGGAGTTATTCTATATGTATGTAGGAAGATCATTCTTACTCTAAAAGAAAAGCAAATGGCTTGAAATACTTTCGTTATAATGAAACTAATAAAGAGAAAAAAATGGGGAGAATAGAAGATTGACCATGGGCTAATACTAGCATGATTGATTGAACCCTGCCCTCCTTTTTTTACTGAGATCAGCTGATAATATATTACTAGATGGTCTCTGCCTTGGCAGCTAAAAGTTTGGCCCTCCACCCACCTACAGCTATGAGACCTTTTGAAATTTAAATAAGCCTGGAGTACTGAGTGGTCAGACTGTACAGTACATAACAACGACAACAACAACAGAGTACTTTTCAGGAGCTCTGGTGGCAGAGTGCCTAAGGCATGTGACTGCTAACCAGAAGGCTGGCGATTCAAACCCACCAGCCACTCCTCGAAAGGAAGGTTGGGCAGTCTACTTCTGTAGTGATACTGCCTTGGAAACCCAAGGAGAGGTCGCTATGAGTAGGCCCCAACCCCAAGGCAGTGGGTTTGGTTTGGATTTGGTGACGTAGTGCCTAAGGCTAACCATTTGACTGCTAACCAGAAGGCTGGTGGTTCCCATCCACTAGCCACTCCTCAGAAGGGAGATTTGGCAATCTATTTCCATAGAAATACTGCCTTGGAAACCCAAGGAGGGGTTGCTATGAGTCAGATTGGAGTTTGGTTTTTTTCGAGAGTACTTTTCATTAAATCATTAGGTAATGGTTTTGCTATTGACTGCTCTTCCAACAGGAAAGAAAAGTCAATTAGCAACTTTGGATGGGGGAAAAAAAAAAAAATGGCCAGGGAAGCCTGAGGCAGGAGTAATATTGGATCAGAAAATTTGGGATTTGTCGATAAGAAAAGCCTTTTGAAATAAAGTAAAATATCTAATTTTAATAAATTTATTACACACCAGCATCCCAAAAGCTCCCTCAAGTGTCCCTCTACTTTTACATTCCCAGAGTTAACCGCTATGCAGAATCCTAACAGCATAGATTCTTGTCTGTTTTTAGATGTTATATTAATACAGTCAAACAGTATATATTCTTTTGTCATCTGGCTGCTTTTGCTCAACATCTTTATAAGACTTTTCTAGCATATCTTTGTAGATGACTCATTCTTGTGGCTATATGGTATCCATTGTGTGAATACACCACAGTTTATTTATCCAGTGCACATTTGGTTCATTTCCCATTTGAGAGCTAGTACTAATGGAGCAGAACAAGAAGATACTTGTGGTTTAAAATTGGAAAAGATGTGCAACAGGGTTGTATTGTTTCATCTTACTTATTCAATCTATATGCTGAACAAAATAATCCAAGAAACTGGACTATCTGAAGAATGTGTCATCAGGATTGGAGGAAGACAATAAGATCTGCATCTTGAGATAGGCAGATGACACAATCTTGCTTCCAGAAAGCAAAGATGACTTTAAGCATTTACTTACTAAGATCCATTACTACAGCGTTCAGTACTGATTATACTTGAGCATGAAGAAAACAAAAATTCTTAGAATTGGACTAATAAATGATTAAAAAAAAAAAAAATTGAAAGTGTGAAGGATTTCATTCTTCTTCAATCAACAATAATGCCCATGGAAGCAGCAGTCAAGAAATCACATGATGAAACTGGGGACCTCTTTAAAGTGTTAAAAAGCAAAGAAGTCTCTTTGATGAAGAAGGTGCACTTGACCATAGACATTGTCTTAGTCTGTTATATGCATGTTGCCTCATATGCATGCAAAAACTAGACAATGAAAAAGGAAGACCCAAGAAGAATTGATGCAATCAAATTGTGGTGTTGGCAAAAAAAATACTTATTATTACCTAGTCTGCAAAAAGAATGAACACATCTATCTTGGAGGAAGTACAACCAGAGTACTTAGAAGTGTGAATGGTGAGATTTCATCTCACTTACTCAGACATGTCATCAAGAGGGACCAGTCACTAGAGAAAGACATCATGCTCGGTAAAGTAAAAGGTTAGAGAATAACAGGGAGCCCCTCGATGAGGTGGATTGACCCAGTGACTGCATTAATGGGCCCAAACATAGACGTAATTGTGAGGATGGCACATAAGCAGGCACCATTTCATAATTAAAACCATATGGTTGCTATGAGTTGGAGCCAAATTGATAGTACCTAATAATTAACAATACTCCAAATATTCTAGTACATGAATTTTGGTACACATATGTATACATTTCTGCCAAGGAGTGTGTTATGGTTAGTAGTATTTGTCAAATTGGCTAGGCTGTGATTCTCAATGACAGACTGTATAATCACTTCCCATTTTGTCATCTGATGTAAGCAGTCATTCAGCTGAAAGCAGAGTTTCCTTAGGGGTGTGGCCTGCCCTCCATATATAAATAGATGTTTTGACAAAGTTCCCTTGCTCTGTCTCAACCATCCACTCTTCCCATTGCCTGACCTCCCATACTTGGGACATATGCCTCCAGAAGCCTTCAACCTGGTACCTGACCTGCAGATTTTGGATTTGCCATCATCTGCAACCCTAAGAGCCAACAGGGGCCTCCATCCTGCTGCCTGACCTACACATTTTGGGTTTGTCAGCCCCTGCAACCATGTGAGCCAGCAGAAGCTTTAGCATGCTGCCTGACCCCCATGGATTTGGGATTCACCAGCTCCCACAATTATGTAAGCCACTTTTTTTTTTTTTTTTTTTTAAGCAAATCTCTCTACATTTGTGTATACCAGGCAGTCTGCGTCCATAAAGATTTAACACCTCGGAAACCCAATGTGGGTCACTATGAGTAGGAATGGACTCGATGGCAGTGGGTTTGGTTTGGTTTGGTTATGCTTCACTAGAGAACCCAGACTAAGATTGAGTGGAATTGCAGGGGTCATATTTATGTTATGTTCACCTTTACTAGACACTGCCATATGGTTTTCCAAAGTTCCAGTTACACCTCTTTCTTCCCCACACTTGATAATGCCATTCTTTTTGTCATTCTGGTTGGGTGTGTAATGGTATCTCATTGTTTTAATTTTCATTTCATTGATAACTAACAAGATTGAGCACTTTCTTTTTTATTATCCTCTTATGAAATAATCTCATTCAAGTTCTTGCCCATTTTTTCCATTGGGTTAACCTTCTGTCCTTTTAAAATATGTATCTATTCTGGATACAATCCTTTGTTTAATGTGTTGTGAAATGTATTTGATGAAAATATGCTTCTAATTTTGTTGTTGTTATATGCCATCGAGTCAGACTTGACTCATAGCGACCCCTCCTTGGGTTTCTGAGGCAGCATCACTTCCTTCTGAGGAGTGGCTGGTAGGTTTGAACCACCAGCCTTCTGGTTAGCAGTCAAGTGCCTTAGGCACTACACTACCAGAGCTCCCACTTTTAATTTTAGTGTAGTCCAGTTTACCAGTTTTCTCTATAGTTAGCACATTTTGCTTAAGATATCTTTGTTTACTGCAAGGTCATGAAGATGTTACTCTGTTCTAAAATATTTTTTGTTTTACTTTTCACATGTATCCAAAATTTTTCTGAATAGATTATTAATATGTGAAGTAGATTTAAAGTAAAAGTTTTCCCTTATAGAGATCCAGCTGATTCAGCATCATTTATTTGAGGAAACAACAACAACAGAAAACCATCTTCTTGTCGCCAGGGGCTTTCTTTTTCCCAGGGTTTAGGCCCATCAGGTCCTTGTGTTTTACTGCTTAAGAATGACCAAGAGAGGCTCAGGCTTCTCACATCAGCCAAGCTTTATTGAGAGAAAGAGAAAGTAACTCATAAGCAGAGACAAAGAGGGACGTAACAATGCGAGCCTTTGTCTCTCGGAACAAAGGATTTAACTAGTGCTTATAAAGGATTCTGTGCAGGAAAGGGTATCATCTTTATTCATGAAATAGGTGGAGATTTCCAGGAAAGAGCAGTGTTATGAAAATTAGGTGTGCGTGCGAGAGGTGGCCAAAATGGAACCTGTCACAAAGGTTGTCAGAATAAAGATGGAATCCATTGGGAAGGCTGCTGGGATGCTTGACATGACTTATTCTGGCATGTTGTGTATGTGTTGTCCTTTGGGTATTGGTTTGATTCCCTCTTGATGCCTTTGTCTCAATACTGCCACCCAGGAAGGCATATAGTGGTCACTTTGTACCATTGTGCACATGTGTGGAGTACTAGGTCAGACTGGTTTGTCTGAAAGACAGTTTACAAGGAAGTGAAGAGTGGAATTCAGGGTCTTTTTTTTTTTTTTTTTTTTTTAATTGAAGGATGTGGGTTAATCTTCAGCTGTATCAGTTAGGCTTTGCTAATCGTTTAGTTTTGTAACTTGGGCTTTCATTTAAACTATTGTGTCCTGCCATTTCCTACCTGTCTCATTCCTCCCTGAGAGATTTCATCCTCATAATTCTTTATGGGGAACATAAGCAGAGGTCTCTTCTGTAGCTTTTTCATGCTTATACAGGGCTATCGACCTACCTGGCAGAGTAGAAGTCTCTCGCTGTCTGCTATAATGATTTATGTGGGCCAGCAGACTCCTCTCTGGGTATGAGTTGAAATCCCTGCATTATTATTAGCTTAACCTGAAATTTTGAACTCTAGAAAAAACAAATTTTACAAGGAGGTTCACTATACAGGGACTAAATACTAAAAGGAACATGATTGTTACTAAAGGACTTATAAGGGAAGGAACCAAGTAATGGAAGTCATCACGTTTTCGACAGTACTCCTTATGGATTGGGCAGTAGTGCCCTAGCTAAATTTATGTACCCATTTTGCTTGTTTATAAATTTCCTGTACATTTATTTCCTTTTCCCCCGATGTGTTTACATATGTGCAGCACAAGGTGTTTGCTACTGCACACACACCTTGTTCTGTCAGTAAATAGTCCAGGGCAAGACGGTGGTCCACGACCATCATAGCTAGGGAGTTGAGTCTTCTTTGTTGGACTTCTATAGACTGGGCTGTGGCTTCTGCTAATCTCCAATTGTCTGTCATATTTTTAATAGTATTTTTGTGGTAATCAAAGCCTCCCCATGGGTAAGGAACCCAGTGGCTGCTCCAGTACTAGCTAGAATTAGTCCAAGGGCTCTTGCTTCCAGAGGTATTGTCTTAAAATATTAGAAGGGTTCCAGGTCTTGGTAGTATGTGACCTATGGTACATTTTCCCATGGTCCTGGCTAGATCTAGACAAGACAAAGCCCATGCTGTAGTACTTACAGGTGGCTATGAGGTATGCTCATTGACTGAAAGCCTTCCCACAGAGCGAGGAATACCTGGGAGATGTACACAGAATTTGTTTATAGGGGAGACTTGGAGGGAGTTACTGGCTCAGATTAGCCAATCGAATGGGGATTTTGGTCTCCGTCCAAAGATTCCAAGGGGTACCCTTTGTCATGTTCTTAATGAGCTACCCCAACACGTAACTTGGTTGGAGGCTGTGGGACGGGCCTAGTATAATAACCATCGAGAACATGTGCTGTTTAGGTAGTGGTCCTTGAGGCAGATAACTGTTCAGTGTGGCACACAGTCATCAAGGAAATTAACTACTGCTTTAGGTGCTTGCTTCATGGTAGTTTTGTTGGTCAGTGGTGTATATGAAGGGTAGGTTTGATTCACAAGTGTAGTTAACTTGAGAGAAGAGTTAACTGGGGCAGCCAGGGTAACAAACAGGTATAATGGGTCACCAGCTCTGAACTGAGAAAGTTTCAACCTGTGAGAAGTCAATAATTGGGATGGCGATAAGATGGTCATTTGAAACTAGTGTAGGGTGAGAATGACAGATCTAGCAGTTTGTAAGATTTTCTCCCTTTGCTATGTTTCTAGATAATGTGATAATTCTTCTCAGATTCTCTCCCCAGATTGCTCTTGTGCCCTAGGAGTATGACACTAAGATAATCCTCATTTTATTATAAGATTGTAAGGAAAACATAGAATACGATGTAATGATAATAGGGGTGGGGGTAGTTTTAACAATTTGGCACCAAAGTATTTTAATTAGGAAAATTATGAGAATGCTTAAACCCATCATGAGCAAAAAAAGGTCTTTCCTGGGAAGGTTTTCCCAGTGATAAAAGATAAGCAGTATTAACAAAAGCAAAATAACAAACAACATTCCTATTAGGGTAGGAAGATCAAGCATTACTTATCCTTGATTCTTTTTCTTTTTAAACAGGTACTTCAAGTATTTTACAGGCTCGCAGGTGTATTGATACTCTTCAGTAAATGAATCTTCCTCAGGCTGAGATACTGTGGAGCATAAGGTTTTACTTGGGGGTTATGTATTCAGTGGGCTACTCCTTTTATCTTCATTATAGTTTGTGTTGCAAGGACAACTTGAAAGGGCTCACTCTACTTTCTCTAGAGATGATTTTGGGGTGTGCTTTTTCTCCAAGTCTTTAAGAACACTGCATCCCCTGGTTCATAAGCATGATATCTCCCCTTGCTGGAGACAGGTAATACTTTATTCCCATATTCTCCAATAGCTTTCTGGACCTGCCCCAGGTTAATTAAGTACTTTAGTGATTGGTTTAATTCAACAATTAGATCTGTAGTTAGGAAGGGGTACCTGTTTTGGTCATCTAGTGCTGCTGTAACAGAAAATACTACAAATGGATAGCTTTGACAAACATCTTCCTGACAACCAGTATCCTCCCTTCACCTCTAAGACAGTTTGGATTTGGTGAGGTATAAGAACGTCAGCAGGTTGTCCTACTGTGAGTTTTGAGCCTTCTTTATTAATAGGGGAGCTCTGGTAGCGTAGTGCCTGAGGCATGTGACTGCTAATCAGTAGGCTGGCAGTTTAAACCCACAAGCCACTTCTCAGAAGGAAGACTGGGCAATCCACTTTTGTAGAGATACTGCCTCGGAAACCTAAGGAAAGGTCACTATGAGTCGGAGTCGACTTGACAACAGTGAGTTTTATTAATAGGGCAGGGGTTGTTACCACTCAGAGGCATCCTGATTATCCTTGAGCCATCAAGTCCAATTGTTTTGAAAAGTAGTCTACTGGTCTAATAACTGGCCTCACATTTTGAGTAAGGACCCCTGAAGCAATGTACAAACAGTTCTCATGTACAAACAGTTAAAAGGGTTTTTCTAGGTCTTGAAGACCAAGAGCAGGAGCCCTTCCAAGATCCAATTTCAACTTTTGGAAGGCTTGCTGGCACTCAGGGGTCCAATGTAGGGGCACCCTCTCTTTTCCTTTTGAAGCCTCATGTAGTAATGTGATACTTGGAGCTGTGTGTCAATTTGGCTGGACCACGGTTCTGTATGGTTTAAGCAGTTGTGATGTGGTTATTCCCATGATGGAATCAGATGAATATGTTTTGAGCAGCCAATCTGTTGAAAGGGAATTTCCCTAGGGGTGTGGCCTGCTTCCAATATATTTATGGACATCCTTGGAAAAGAGACACTCTTCTGTGGATCAGGTTTCTGTTGTGCTGCCTACAACTGTCCATGAGCGAACAAT
>NW_006921894.1:227082-229629 GCF_000298275.1 Orycteropus afer afer | reverse complement strand
GAAGGGAGGGACCATTCCCTGGAGAAGGATGTCATGCTTGGTAGGGTGGAGGGTCAACGAAAGGGGGAGGCCTTCAACAACATGGATTGACATTGTGGCTGCAATGGTGGGCTCAAATATAGCAGGGATTGTGGGGCTGGCGCCAGATCGGGCAGCAGTGTTTAGTTCTGCTGTGCATGGGATCGCTATGAGTCAGAAACGACTTGACGGCACTTAACAACAACAACAACATAAGTGTGTGAGCCATTTTCCTAAGATAAATTTCCCTTCCTCTCTCTATATAAGCTTTACTGGTTTTATTTCTCTAGAGAATCCGGTCTAACACATTTGGTACTGAGAGTGGTTCTAGAGAGACAAAATCATAAGGATGGGCTTCCTAAATTTGTTTTCCAATTTGATTCATCTTAAAAGACACTAGTGACCCTGCTTCTGTTAGTAAAGAGGGCTCTGCTTATCCGTAGTGTGAGGTGGCAACATTAATATGCAGAATAGATCAAATACTTGTGAGAAGTGAGGCTCTGGATGATTGCATATTTGATACTTTTCTGCAATTTTGTCAGCATGAAGAGTATGAGGAAGGTGGTTGATTGGTCCTACTTACACTAGACAAAGTGGTGAAAGGGCGAGATGAACTTAGAGCTGCTGAGTCATGGTTTAAGTGCCGCATAAAAGACCTCAGTGTTTCCAATTATGCTGTGAAAGAAAGCCTAATTTCTTCTAACAACTGAGGTGATATTGCTGAAAACCAAACCCATAGTCTTATTGTAAGGGTGGCTGAATTACAATGACAATTAAATTGCCAACCCAGAATGGTGCCTGAAGTTAAAGTGAGGGCATTCATTGGGAAAAAATGGCATCCTGAAACCTGGAATGGAGACATATTGGCAGATAGGAAGATCAGGATAGGGAACCTGTAAATTCTGTTGAATCCCTCCCATCTGAAGGGATTACTGTAAAACCATTATCCTCTCCACCTCAGTTTGATGAGATTAGCCCGACTGTTCCTGCTGGGTCATTGCTTGAGGCAGAGGCCATGGAATACATTCCTGAATGTTCTCCAGAACTGCCCCAACCACCCTTTGTTGCTGCTAGACCTATAACTAAAGTTAAGTCCAATTGAGCCCCAAAATGTGAAATAGAAAGTGTGACTGAGGAGGTGCTATGCTACACCCAAAATGACTTACTTGATTTTGCTAACGTGTACAGACAGAAACCTGGAGAATATGTATGGGAATGGCTACTGAAGGTGTGGGATAATGATACAGAGAATGTAACATTGGATCAGTCTGAGTTTATTGATTTAGGCCCACTAAGTACGGATTCTTCATTCAGTGTTTCAGCTCAAGAGGTTAGGAAAGGATGTAATAGTTTATTTGGTTGGCTTACTGAAGCATAGATTATTCAGTGGCCTACCTTAAGTCAAGTTGAAGTACCATACCTGCCTTGGTATATAATACAGAAGAAGGCATTCAGAGGCTTAGGGAGATTGGCCTGTTAGAATGGATTTATCAGATTTGATCCCTAGAGCCAGAAATGGAGAGTCCAGAAGACATACCTTTCAGCAGTACAGTGAGGAATAAATTTGTGAAGGGAGCTCCAGCATCCTTGAAGACTGCTGTGATTGCTATTTTATGTAAACCTGATTTGACAGTGGCAACTGCCCTAATTGAACAAAGACACTTAACTACTATCGGGCTGATTGGACCCTATGATAGTAGGGGCCAAGTGGCAGCAGTTAATCAACAGAGGTAAGGTGGGCGTGGTTACCATAGTGGACAGCAGAGTTGGAACAGTAATCAGAATAGTCTGACTCGTGTGGAATTACGGCATTGGCTACTTGTGCACAGTGTTCCTAGTACTGAAGTACATGGCAAACCTACTAAATATTTACTTGATCTGTATAGACAGAAGAATTCCAAGTCATGTGAACAGCAGCCTAGGTTGAATCGCCAGAATGGAGTCACGGCCTCTCAATCAATTCCCAGACTTGAGTCAGTTTACAGACCCACAACCCCTTGAATGAAGCAGAGGCTGGTGAAGAAGGCCTCCACTACATTGCCAAACATCTATAATGTCAGTCTTTCTCCCAGCCTTCCCCAAAGGGATTGTTCATTAGGGAAAAGGAAATAATCAGACTTTTTGGGGATTACTGGACACTGGCTCTGAAATGACACTAATTCTAGGAGACCCAAAGTGTCATTGTGGCCCAACAGTTAGAGTGGGGGCATATGGAGGTCAAGTTATCAATGGAGTCTTACCTAAGGTGTGTCTCACAGAGGGTCCAGTGGGTCCCCCAAACCCATCCTGTAGTGGTTTCCCCAGTTCCAAAATGCATAATTGGAATAGATATACTCAGCAATTGGCAGAATTCCCTCATTGGGTTCCTGACATGTGAAGTAAGGGCTATTATGGTAGGAAAAGCCAAGTGGAAGCCATTAGAACTGCCTCTATCTACAAAAATGTTGTTGTTGTTATGTGCCGTCGAGTCGGCCCCGACTCATAGCGACCCCTCCTTGGGTTTCCGAGGCAGTATCACTACGGAAGTAG
>NW_006921894.1:224339-226982 GCF_000298275.1 Orycteropus afer afer | reverse complement strand
GTGTCTTAGCCACTATGCTACCAGAGCTCCAAAATAGTAAATCAAAAGCATTACCACATCCCTGGAGGGGTTGCGGAGATTACTGCCACCATCAAGGACTTGAAGGATGCAGGGGTGGTGATTCCCACCACATCCCCATTTAATTCACCTATTTGGCCTGTGCAAAAAACAGATAGATCTTGGAGAATGACAGTAGACTATGTTAAACTTAATCAGGTGATGATGCCAATTGCAGCTGCTGTTCCTGATGTGGTTTCATTGTTTGAGCAAATAAGTATATCTCCTGGTACTTGGTATGCAGCTATTGATCTAGCCAATGCCTTTTTCTCTATCAATTTCATAGGACCATCAGAAGCAGTTTGCCTTCAGCTGGCAAGGCTAACAGTATACTTTTTACAGTACTTCCTCAGGGGTATATCAGCTCCCCAGCACTAGGTCATAATTTAGTCCGTAGGGATCTTGATTGCCTTTCGCTTCCACAAGACATCACACTGGTCCATTATATTGATGACATTATGCTGATTGGACCTACTAAGGAAGAAATATCGATGACTCTAGTATTGGTGAGACATATGCATGCTAGAGGTTGGGAAGTTAAACCACCAAAAATTCAGGCATCTTCTACCTCAGTGAAATTTCTAGTGTTCCAATGATGTGGGGCATGTCGAGATATTCCTACTAAAGTGAAGGATACGTTATTGTATCTGGCTTCCCCCACAACTATAAAGGAGGCACAATATCTGGCAGGCCTCTTTGGATTTTGGAGGCAACATATCCCTCATTTGGGTGTGTTGCTGCATCCTATTTATCAAGTGACTCTGAAAGCTGCTTGTTTTGAGTGGGGCCCCGAACAACAGAAGGCTCTGCAACAGGTTCAGGCTGCCGTGCAGGCTTCTCTGCCACTTGAGCCGTATGATCCAGCTTGAAATGTCTGTAGTAGATAGAGATGCTGTTTGGAGTCTTTGTCAGGTCCCTATAGGTGAATCACAATGCAGACCTTTGGGATTTGGGAGCAAAACCCAGCCATCCTCTGCAGATAACTACTCTCCTTTTGAGGAACAGCTTTTAGCTTCTTACTAGGCTTTAGTAGAGCCTGAACGCCTAACCAGTGGTATATCAGGGATCGGGCTCAAGCAAGACCTGAAGGCACAAGTAAGTTGTGTGAGAAAGTGGCCCAAATGCCTATGGTCTCCACTCCAATCCCATTACCTTTCCTCTCCCAGTCTGCGCCTGTGGCCTCCTGGGGAGTTCCTTATGATCAGTTGACTGAGAAAGAGAAAATTTGTGCCTGCTTTACACGTGGTTCTGCACAATTTGCAGGCACCACTTGAAAGTGGACAGAAGCAGCACTGCAGCCCCTTTCTGGGACTTCCTTAAAGCACAGTGGTGAAGGGAAATCCTCCCAATGGGCAGAACTTTGAGCCATGCATATGGCTGTTCATTTTGCATGGAATAAGAAATGGCCAGATGTGCAATTATATATGAATTTATGGGCTGTGGCTAATGGCTTAGCCAGATGGTCTGGGACTTGGAAGGAGCATGATTAGAAAATTGGTGACAAGGATGTATGGAGAAGAGGTATGTGGATAGATCTCTCTGAATGGCCAAAGGAATAAACGTATTTGTGTCTCCTGTGAATGCCCACCAAAAACTGACCTCGGCAGAGGAGGACTTTAACAGTCAGGTGGATAGGATGACAACTTTGGTGGAAACCAGCCATCCTTTTTGCCTAGCTATTCCTTTCATTGCTCAATGGGCTCATGAACAAATGGCCATGGTGGCAGGGATGGAGGTTATGCATGGGCTCAGCAACATGGACTCCCACTTACCAAGGCTGATTTGGCTACTGCCACTGCTGAGTGCCCAGTCTGCCAGCAGCAGAGACCAACACTCAGTCCGCAATGTGGAACCATTCGTTGGGGTGATCAGGTAGCAGCCTGGTGGCAGGTCGATTACATTGGACCACTTCCATCATTGAAAGGACAGCATTTTGTTCTTACTGGAATAGATACTTATTCTGGATATGGATTTGCATTCCCTCCACACAATGCTTCTACCGAAACTACCATCCGTGAACTTACGGAATACCTTATTCCCCATAATGGTATCCCACACAGCATTGTTTCAGATCAAGGGACTCACTTCACAGCAAATGAAGTGCGGGCAGTGGGCCTACGCTCATGGAATTCACTGGCCTTACCCTGTTCCCCATCATCCTGAAGCAGCTGGCTTGATAGAACAATGGAATGGCCTGAAAACACAATTACGGTGGCAATACCTTGAATGGTTGGGGCAGTGTTCTCTAGGAGGCTGTATATGCTCTAAACCAGCATCCAATATATGGTTCTGTTTCTCCAATAGCCAGGATTCATGGGTCCAGGAACCAAGGGGTGGAAATGGGAGTGGTACCACTCACTATTACTCCTAGTGACCCACTCAAAAATCTTTTGCTTCCTGCCTTGGCTACCCTATGCTCTGCGGGTCTGGAGATCTTGGTCCCAAAGGGAGGAACACTCCCACCTGGAGACACAATACTGATTGCATTGAACTGGAAATTAAGAATGCCACCTGGCCATTTTGGCTTCCTCATGCCTCTGGATCAAGATAAGGAAGGGCATTACTGTACTATGTGGTGTAATAGAT
>NW_006921894.1:222032-222749 GCF_000298275.1 Orycteropus afer afer | reverse complement strand
AGAAGGATGTCATGCTTGGTAGGGTGGAGGGTCGATGAAAGAGGGGGAGGCCTTCAACGAGATGGATTGATATGGTGGCTGCGATGATGGGCTCACGTATAGCAGGGATTGTGGGGCTGGCTCTTGATCAGGCAGTGTTTCGTTCTGCTGTGCATGGGGTCGCTATGAGTCGGAAACGACTTGACGGCACTTAACAACAACAACAACATTCTGCAAAATTTGGCCATCCCTAGGAAGCTTCTATTTCTTGGTGGTAGAGATAGGGAGGTTAGTAATAATCTGCTTCCAGTCAGGTGACTTCTTGGAGTAAGCATGAATCCCAAGTATTGTACCTAACTCAAGGATTTGGGTTTTCTTAGGGGAAACTTGATATCCCTGGTTTCTTAAAAAATTCAAAAGTATGACTGTTTCTATCAGAATCTTCCTTTGTTTCACTGTTGTTCTTGTTATTAGGTGCCATCGAGTCATTTCTGACTCATAGCGACCTCCTGCACAGCAGAACGAAACACTGCCCGATCCCGTGCCAGCTCCATGATCCCTACTATACCTGAGCCCATCATCACAGCCACCATGTCAATCCATCTCATTGAAGGCCTCCCCCACTTTTGTCGACCCTCCACCTTACCAAGCATGACATCCTTCTCCAAGGAATGTCCCTTCTGACAACATGACCAAAATAGGTGAGACAAAGTCTGGCCATTCTCGCTTCCAAGGAGC
>NW_006921894.1:220595-221172 GCF_000298275.1 Orycteropus afer afer | reverse complement strand
CTCAAGGGCAAGTTTCAGAGTCTCTTCTGACATCCATTTTGGTCTTCTCTTCCTTTCTCGTCCTTTTAGTGATCTCTTGCTTTCTTTATGGATAATGTTCTTGATATCCTCCCACAATTCTTCTGGTTTTCCATCGTTGGTGTTCAGTGCATCAAATCTGTTCTTTAGAGTGTCTCTAAATTCAGGAGGGATACATTCAAGATTATATTTTGGCTCTCTTGGACTTATTTTAATTGACTTCAACTTCAAGTTGTACTTGCATATGAGCCGATGGTCTGTTCCACAATCAGCTCCTGGCCTGGTTTTTGCTGAAGATATTGAGCTTTTCCACAGCCTCTTGCCAGAAATGTCAATCTGATTCCTGTGTGTTCCATCTCGTGAAGTCCACATGTAGAGCTGCCATTTGTGTTGTTGAAAAAAGGTATTTGCAATGAACAAGTCGTTGGTCTTGCAAAATTCTACCATGCGAATTCCAGCATTATTTCTGTCACTAAGGCCAAATTTTCCAACTACCAGTGATTCTTCTTTGTTTCCAACTTTTGCATTCCAGTCACCCGTGATAATTAAGACATCCTGA
>NW_006921894.1:206750-219889 GCF_000298275.1 Orycteropus afer afer | reverse complement strand
ATGTTGGGTGGTGATGTATCAAACAGTGTTTCTTTGCTATTCATAAGGTTTTCCCTGGCCAATTCTTTGAGAAGTGGATGGCCTCTTCCTTCTTCCTAGACTGTCTCAGTCTGTAAGCTGGGATGATACCTGTGCACCATGTGCATCCCGCTGGGTTAGAAATACCAGTGGCTCAGCCTCAAAACTCACATCAACACATCACCATGGTAGGACAAACTGACAGACAAGTTTGCCTCCCAAATAAGTTTGTTTCACTAGCTAGTAACAAATCATCAACATATTGAAGCACTATGCTGCCTGGCGGGTAAAGCTCTCTCAATTCTTTAGCTGGAGCATTCTCAAATAAATGAGAGTGTCCCTAAAACACTGGAGCAGCCTTATCCATGTGTATTGAGCAGCCTCTGGGGTATTAGGGTCTCTCTGCTCAAAAGTAAAAGGATATTGGCAGTCTAAGTGCAATGGCATAGCCCCCCCCCCAAAAAAAAAAAAAGCATCCTTTAAATCTAGAACTGTAAATTATTGAGTATTTTGAGGAATCTGAGTTAAAAGGGTGTAAAGATTGGGGACTATCGGGTATATAGAGACCACTGCTTCATTTACAGCTCCAAGGTCTTGAAAACCCATAACTCCTGTCTGGCTTCCTGACCAGGAGAATGGGGTTATTACATGGAGATTGGCAGGCCCACATTAGTGCATACTTCAAATACTGTTCTAACACTGGTTTTTATTCCCCTCTGGGTTTCTGGCTTCAAGGGATATTGCCTTCTTCAAGGGTAAGGTAAATCTGGTTTTAACTTTATAAGCGCAGGCATTACATTCTTAGCTTTCCCAGGGATGGAGCTATTCCATACCTCTGGAGCTCATTTCTAGAAGTATAAAGAGGCAGGTTCTTAAATTCAGGGATCTCTTTCTCAAGTAGTAAGAGAAAGAATCTCAATCCTTCATTGTTTCCTGTTTCCATTCTTTTCTCATTAAAAACTTAAAAAATAACCCAACTTGGCAAGTAAATCTCTTCTTAGCAAGGGGATAGGCCATTCTGAGAGAAAGAATGAAGTAGCTTAAAATGTTAGGCCCTATCTCAACAATTAAGGGAAAGAGTAAATTTTCCTCCCTTAAGTTTCCCATCAACCCTGGTAACTATGCAGTTGTGGTCAGAGATTGGCCATAAGGTAGGGTCAGGGTAGAGTAGGCAGCTCCTGTGTCTAATAAGAAAGTGGTGGTCCTACCTGCTACATCAGTGGTAACCCAAGGTTCTGCCAATGTGATGTCAATGACTATGTCTTGGAGCCAGGCAGTCCTCTGGGCCTTATCAGTCAGAGAAGTCAACTCCATTCCCCAGGGAGAGCTTGCCCAGAACAGGTCTTCAGAGACTTCTACCAGGATGTCCTGCTCTGGGCAGTCCTCCTTCCAGTGACCCTCCTTTCAGCAATGCAGGCACTGGTTTTTCCCTAGCTTTGTTGGTTGTCACACTGAGTTACTTGATGACCTAGGTGTTCTTGGCACCTGTGGTCACATCAAGGTGGTTCTGCTAGGACTGTGGCAAGCATTTGGGCATTTGCAGTGACCATCATCTGGGACTGCTTACCCATCTTTTCCTTCTTGCTCTCCTCTGTCAGGCCCCTGTTCTTAAAAACTTTAAAGGCCTCCTCATCTAGTCACAGGGGTGGAGTTTCGGGTCCTGCCTCTAGATTTTGCAACTTTTTCCTGTTATCAAGAGCTGACTAGGTAATAAAGTGCAGTGCTATTAGATGCTGCCCTACTGGTAAGTTAGGGTCATTGTTGGTATATTTTCTGACAGCTGGATTTTCTTCCTTCCCTTGTATCACCTCCTTAATCTCATCATAATTAACTGGCTTAACAATCTACTTCATCCCTTCTGAGAGACATGTTAGCATTATGCTTCATTTTATCCTGGTCAGTGCAACTCTCATCATTCCAACAAGAGTCAACCTCAGGGGTACCTTCCCCTGTTGACTTGTAAATGTCATGATGTGGGTTGATGGGAGTTAGTGAGTCTTGCATGTTTCCTGGCCTTAGGATCCTAACTTTCTCATCTGGGGTGCAACACTGAGTCAAAATGATAATTGTGTCTCCCCAGGTCATATCAAAAGTTAAAGTTTAATGAATTCATCTCTGAATTTATCAGGATATTGGAAAAGTTACCAAGTTTATCTTTGCATAATCCCAATTCAGAGACAGGGAAGGGGACATGGACTCTAGTGATTTCCCTATTTCTGTTTACTACCTGCCTTAAAAGAAGTAACTTATCCACAGTTGGCACTGGAGAGTATAATCTACTTCCAGACCTAAGTCTCATAGGAGAAGGTTGAGGCACTATTTCTATCATCAGCATAGAGGAAGGAGGGGGACAACTAGGGAGTTAGGTCCAGCAGATATAGGAGTTAGGCTGGAAGAAGGGAGGGAGTACATTTGGCTGGGCTGGTGGGTGTCCCACCAGTTCCCCTACAAGGAGTGATAGCACCATCCCCTGGGGAATTCTAAGGTGGGGGATCTTTTCGGCCCATGGTATGAGGGCCTGTGGGGGATGACACTGCCGGTGCTGAAGGTACTGTCAGATGAGGTGGAGGTTGGAAGAAAGGGTCAGTGAGTATGTCCTCCCCTTCCCCTGGCTTCAGGACAAAAACCTTAAAAGGACATTTGTTTGGGGTCTTTAAACTTGCATTTGGTTCTTAGATTGGGTTCCTGATACAATGCCATGAAGGCTTGGAAATACTTTCCTTGTCTTTTGCAAAATGGTGTCATAAGAGAGACTACTGTTTTCTGACCATTTTTTCCTGATTTTCCAAAATGTATTGTGCCCAGGTGGTGGTGCAAGAAATAAGAGTTTCTTTTTCTTTAGTCCTTCGAGGGTGATGGCGGACCAGTGATTTAGTAGATACCCCAAAGGGTTTTTTTTGGGAATACTGGCCCCAGCTCCCATGTCAGTACCTTTTATGACCTACAATCAAAGGTCCAAGACTCCGGTGGAGACCACAAGAGCATCAATCAGTATGGAATGTAGATCTCAATTGGTCCCACCTTCCCCTGCTGGCAGAAGTCACTGAGGAGGGTTACACTCTCAAGATCTTGTAAAGATTGAGGCACGTGGGCTGTCGGGATGGCTGATAAGAATAAGAGAAATTTCCTCAAGCTTAAACCAGGTCTAGGTCTTGGATATTTCTAAACCTTGTACCCTGTAAGTTTGGTGGCACTGACAGCAACAGAAGGGAAAGAAAGCCCCCTGTATTCATAGCCACCAAGATGAGTCCTGAAAGTTCACAGAAACAGCAAAACGGGGTAGTCATGGGGCAAGACGAAAGGAGACTCTGAAGAAGTAGTCACATAATGAATTTCCCCAAAGACTGGAACAGAGAAGGAAAAAAGATTGTGTAGAAAAAGTGCCCGCCAGACCTAAGGCCAGAATACTATCTCTTGTGGACGCTAGAGGGCAGCAAAAGATCGAAATTCAGGAATTGGAACTAGAAAGTAGTAGAACAGAAAGTTTTCAGAACCTGGGCAGAGTTTGGGTCTTCTTGTTTCTTGAGGACCCAGTCCTCTCAACAAGGGTCCCTTCCACAATCTTGGAGACTAGTCTCAGTGGAGGCTAACAACCTCACTAGCCAGAGGCACCCTGTGTATAGTGGCTTACAGGGTAATCAGGTCTAGCGAGCATGCTTTTCCCACTTTGCTGAATTCTGAGATGTCTGTTAAAGCTGCTCAATAATTAACAAAATTGACCCAGAAAAAGAATTTTAAAAAGGGAAAAACAGTAGGTGTTTTCGTGGGAAAGTGGGGACCAAGAAAAGAAGTTGGGAGTCTACTCACCAAGGGAAAGGATGCAGGACAAAGTGAGTCCTGACAGCTGCACACCCCTCTACCAGGGTCTTGTCTCCCGATGTCTGGTCTCGGACTCCCAAGAGATCCCTTCTTCTTCTTTTTTTTTTTTTTTACGTTGTGATTTGGGTGAAAGTTTACAGAGCAAATTCATCTTCTGTGCAGCTCATATACACTTTGTCTCATGACTGACTGCAATCTCCCACAATGCAACAGCTCTCCTCCCACTTCCTCCCCATAGCCACCTCTTCCCTGTATCCTTCCCTCCCGTGCACTCCTGCCCCCTGAGCTATCTCCCTGTGGAGTACTTAGCCCTTCTATTCTCCGGTGAACATTGGTGATTGATCTCCACAAGGACTTTATATACCTAATGTAAGTGTTCAGCTCATATGCCTGTCTTTTGTTTGGCTGGAAACCATAGGAGTGGGTTCAATTCCAGACTTGAAAGGAAGCTAGGGGCCATAGTCTTTGGGGTTTCACCAGGCTGTATCATACTAGCAAATGTGGTCCCCCCCTCCTTTTTCTTTTTATGATTTTGAGCTTTGTTGCACACTGTTCTCCTACTCTGTCCAGGATCTCCTACGTACATCTCCCTCTGAGTGGTTGACAGTGGCAACCAGGCACCATCTAGTTATTCTGGTCTCATAGTCATATAGGCTGAGATTCGCATGGTGTACCAGTCACTTGGACTAATTGTTTCCACGCATCTTTGGTTTTCTTCATTCTTCTTTGCTATGGACGAGGAGAGACCCATTGTTGCATCTAGATGACTGCTTGCAAGCTTTTAAGATCTGCGATGTAGTAAATTACCTGGTATGGCTTTTCTAGCCATATGTCTTTGTAAACTCAGTGATGGAATTTGCCATGAGCAACTGAGGAGCTCCTGATTGTAAATGTTCTCCACCTATGGTATTTCTGTTGAGAGTGGCACAAAGCAATGTTCTGGGAAGTTCACTTTCGGGTGCTTAGAATTCTGATATTATGATTGGTCACTTTGGCTACTTTGCCAGGCTCAAAAGGAGGCCCTCTAGAGGCAGAAAAGGTCTCCCTGACTGCTAGCTGAGAAATACATGCTTCTGAGAGAAACGTGCTGCTGAGAGAAACATTCTCCTGAGAGAAATGCACTCCTGAGAGACATGCACTACTGGGAAAAAGACGTAAGAAACATGTATTGCTGAGGGACACGCACTGCTGGGAGAGAGACTGTGAGAGACTGTTGGCTGAGAGACGGCGGACTGAGAGAGACTGAGCATTGTTCCTACACTTGAATTGTAGCATGCTGCTTCCCTAATAAACCCCATAATCTGTGAGTTCTGTGTGGCCACTGCAGCGAATTATTGAACCTAGTAGAGAGGTGGGTGCTGCAGGGGGAATGTTTGGTGTCAGGGTTGGTGAAAGGGCTGGATAGAGGTAGCATGTCTGGCCTCACAGTAATGGGCCTTGGGCTACTGATAGTGATTCTGTCTTCCTCTTGTGCAATTAGAGGAGGTCAGAAGATGTGGTGTCCCTGCCCCTTTAGCAAGATTCCAGTCACTACTCATCAAAGTAGGATGTGGAACAATGTTTTTGTGTAGTGTTTTATGCCGATTGAGCTTGATGTCCCCTACAACCATGGTCCCCAACCCACAGGTTGCTCTCTTTGGGTAGCAGTCTGTGGCCAAGAAGTGATTACAACCTTTTCCTTTGTCAGCTTTACCTGGCAATTCTTACAGAACATACAAATACACTTGTAGAAACATTGTCTGCCAACCCTATCCATGGTCTTGGGCACACTCTTTGCTGCATAGGCATACCTAATAGTTCAGCCTGTCCACCCATCTATCCACCTGTAGATCAGTGTTTACCATCACTGACAACACAGTACTTTATGTGCACAATGGTTCATGTTTGTTGTCTGTACCTCCCTTGCACCTCTCTGTGTCTTCCTCTTCCTCAGTACCACCATGTTGATCACTCACATTTGGTACATTTCCCTTGCCTTCACCCGAATCAGTACTTGTTTTTACCTATCTAGCTGTGTTCCCTACCCTACCCTCCCACCACTGGTAACCAATAAAGAAAATTTCCTTCCATGTATAGATCCCTCCTTGACTTTTTACAATAACAGACTAATACAATATTTGTCCTTCCATGATTGACTTATTTCACTCAGCATAATGTCCTCTATGTTCATCCATGTCATGTGGTGTTTTGCAGATTATACATTATTCTTTAGGATTGCATAGTATTCCATTGTATGTACCACAGTTTGATTATCCATGCTTCTGTTGATGGGCCACCTAGGTCGTTTCCATCTCTTTGCTATTGTAAATAATGCTTTGATGAAAATGAGTGTGCACATATTTGTTCTTGTCCTGGCTCTAACTTTAGGATATATTACCTACTATTGGGTTTGCTGGATCAAATGATATTTCTAATTCCAACTTTTTAAGGAATCACCATACTGCTTTCCACAGTGGTGGTATAATTTTACAGTTCCACCAGCAGTGTATGAGAGTCCAAATCTCTCCACATCCTTACCAACATTTGTTATTTTCTGTTTTGTTGAACTTCGCTATTAGTACTAGGGCAAGATGGTATCTCGTTATTTTGATTTGCATCTCTCTAATGGCTAATGATCATACAACATTTTTTCATGTGTTTGTTGGCTGCCTGAATATCCTCTTTGGTGAAATGTCTATTCATGTCTTCTGCCCATTTTTTAATTGGATTATTTGTCTTTTTGTTGTTGAGCTGTTGGAGTTTTCTATACATTTTAAAGATAAATTCCTTGTCAGATATGTCATTGTCAAATATTTTTTCCCAATCTGTAAGTTCTCTTTTGGAGAAGTCTTTGGAAGCACATAAAAATTTAATTTTTAGAAGGTCCTATTCATCTAGTCTATCTTCTGATGTTTGTGCATTTAGGGTTATGCTTGATAATCTATTTATGCCATAAATGTTGTTGTTGTTGTTGCTAGGTGCCATCGAGTTGTCTCTGACTCATAGCAAACCTATGTACTGCAGAAAGAAACACTGCCCGGTCCTGTGCCAACCTTACAATCCTTACTATACGCAAGGCCATCACTGTAGCCACTGTGTCAGTCCATCCTTTTGAGGGCCTTCCCCTGTTTTGCTGACCCTCCACTTTACCAAGCATGACATTCTACTCCAGAGAATGGTCCCTTCTGAGAACATGACCAAAGTAGGAGAGATGAAGTCTGGCCATTCTCGCTTCAAAGGAGCATTCCGGCTGCACTTCGTCTAGGAAAGACTTAGTAGTTCTTTCAGAAGTCCATGGTACTTTCAGCATTCTTCACCAACATCACTACTCAAAAGCATCAGTTCTTCAGTCTTCCTTATTCATTGTCCAGCTCTCACATACGTATGAGGTGATTGAAAATACCATGGCTTGGGCAGGCACATCTTAGTTGTCAAGGAGACATCTTTTCTCTTCAGCGCTTGAAAGGTCTTTTGCAACAGATTTATCCAATGCAATACATCTTTTAATGTCTTGACTCTGCTTCCATTGGCATTGATTTTAGAACCAAGAAATATGAAGTCTTTGGTAACTTCAGTCTTTTCTCCATCTATCGTGATGCTGCTTATTGGTCCAGTACTGAGGATTTTTGTTTTCTTTATATTGAGGTGTAATCCATACTGCAGACTGCAGTCTTTAATTTTCACCAGTAAGTGCTCCATGTCATCCTCACTTTCAGCAAGCAAAGTTGTGTTGTCTGCGTATCTCAGGTTGCTAATGAGCCTTCCCCCAATCCTGCTGCCACATTCTTCTTCATATAGTCCAGGTTTTTGAATTATTTGCTCAGCATACAGATTGAACAAGTATGGTGAAAGAATACAACCTTGATGCACTTCCTTCCTGATTTTAAACCATGCAGTATCCACTTGTTCTGTTCGAATGACAGCCTCTTGATCTATATACAGGTTCCTCGTGAGTACAATTAAGTGTTCTGGAATTCCCATTCTTCTCAGTCTTATCAACAATTTGTTATGGTCCACACAATTGAATGCCTTTGCATAGTCAATAAAACACAAGTAAACATCTTTCTGGTATTCTTTGCTTTGAGCCAAAATCCATCTGACAGCAGCTATGATATCCCTTACACCACATTCCCTTCTGAATCCAGCTTGCATTTCTGGAAATTCTCTGTTTATGTACTGCTGTGACCATTTTTTAATTATCGTCAGTAAGATTTTACTTGCATGTGATATTAATGGTTCTTGCTGTTGTTGTTAGGTGCCGTCGAGTCATTTCCAACTCATAGCGACCCTATGCACAGCAGAACGAGATGCCGTCTGATCCCACGCCAGCTCCATGATCCTTGCTATACTTGAGCCCATTGTTGCAGCCACCATGTCAATCCATGTCGTTGAAGGCCTTCCCTTCTTTCGTCAACCCTCCAGTTTACCAAGCATGACATCCTCCAGGGAATGGTCCCTTCTGACAACATGACCATAGTAGCCATTTTTGCTTCCTAGGAGCATTTTGGCTATACTTCCTCCAGGACAGATCTGTTAATTCTTTTAGCAGTCCATGGTACTTTCAGCATTCTTCACCAGCACAACTCAAAATCATCAACTCTTCTTCAGTCTTCCTTATTCATTGTCCAGTTCTCACATGCATACGAGGTGATTGAAAATATCATGCCTTGTGTTGGGCGCACCTTAGTCCTCAAGGAGACATCTTTGCTCTTCAGCACTTGAAAGAGGTCCTTTGCAGCTGACTTGTCCAGTGCTATACGTAGTCTAATGTCCTGATTGCTGCTTCCATTGGTGTCGGTTGTAGAACCAAGCAGTGTGAATTCTTTGACAACCTCAATCTTTTCTCCATTTATTGTGATGCTGCTTATAGGTTCATTTGTGAGGATTTTTGTTTTCTTTATATTGAAATGTAATCCATACTGCAGACTGTATTCTTCAATCCTCATCAGTAAGTGCTTCAAGTCATCCTTACTTTCAACAAGCAAAGTTTGTCTTCAGCATATTGAAGATTGTTAGCAATTCTTCCTCCAATCTTGATGCCATGTTTTTCTTCATATACTCCAGCTTCTCGGATTATTTGCTCAGCATATAGATTGAATAAGTGTGGAGAAAGGATACAACCCTGACACACTCCCTTCTTGATTTTAAACCATGCAGTGTTCCCTTTGTCTGCTCTAAGGACAGCTTCCTGGTCAATGTACAGGTTCCTCATGAGTACAATGAAATGTTCTGGAATTCCCATTGTTCTCAATGTTATCCACAATTTTTTATGATCCATACAATCAAGTGCTTTTGGATAGTCAATAAAACACAAGCAAACATCTTTTTGGAATTTGCCTTGAGCCAAGATCCATCTGACAGCAGCTATGGCATCCCTTGTTCCACGTCCTCTTCTGATCCAGCTTGCACCTCTGGAAGTTCTCTGTCAATAGACTGCTGCTGCAACAGTTTTTGAATTATCTTCAGTCAGATCTTACTTGCATGAGACATTAATGATACTCTTTGATAAGTTCTGCATTTTGTGAAGTCACCTTTTCTTGGAATGAGTTCAAATATGGATCTCTTCCAGTCAGTTGGCCAGGCAGCTGTCTTCCAAATCTCTTGGAATAACCGAGTGAGTGCCTTCAGTGAGGCATCTCTCTGTTGAAACTTCTCAGTGGGTATTCCATCAATTCCTGGAGCCTTGTTCTTTGCCAATTCTTTCATCTTCAACTTCCCCTTCAGTACCATTGGTTCTTGACCATATGCCACTTCCTGAAATGAATGATCATCTATCAATTATTTTTGGAACAGTGACTCTGTATTTCATCCATCTTCTTTTGATGTTTCCTGCATCATTCAACATACTGCCCATGGAACCTTATAATACTGCAATTCGAGGCTTAATTTTTTTCCTCAGTTCTTTCAGCTTGAGAAATGCTGAGCGTGTTCTTCCCTTCTGGTTTTCTAACTCCAGGTCTTTGCACTCATTATAATAGTTGACTTTGTCTTCTCGAGCTGCTCTTTCAAATCTGTTCATCTCTTTTATCTTGTCCTTTCTTCCATTTGCTTTAGCTACTCTTCATTTAAGGGCAAGAGTCTCTTCTGATATCCATTTTGGTCTTTTCTTCTTTTTCTGTCTTTTTATGACTTCTTGCTTTCTTTGTGGATGATGTCCTTGATGTCATCCCACAATTCCTCTGGCCATCAATTAGAGCCCCTTAGTTTGCTCCTATTTTTTCCTTGAGTAACTTTATAGTTTCAAATTTCACATTTAAATCTTTAATTTAAATTATTTAGTTTTTGTGTATGGTGTGAGGTTTGGATCTTGTTTCATTTTCTGGAAATGAATAACCAATTTTGCCAGCACCATTTGTTAAAGAGACTGTCTGTCCCATTTAATGGATTTTGGTCCTTTGTCAAAGATCAGCTGACCATAGGTTGATGGATCTATTTCTTTGTTCTCAGTTCTATTCCACTGGTCTGTGTATCCTCACTGTACCACACTACCAGGCTATTTTGAATACTTTGTGTATATAGTAGGTTTTGAGATCCAGGAGTGTGAGACCTCCTACCTTGTTCTTCTTCTTCAGTAGTGCTTTGCTTATCCAAGGTCTCTTTCCAAATTAGTGATTGGTTTTTCCATATCCTTAAAGAATGTTGATGGAATTTGGATTGGAATTGTATTGAATTATAGATTGCTGGGTAGTATGACGTTTACACAGTGTTCAATCTTCTTGTCCACTAGCATGGCATGTTCTTCCATTTATATAGATCACTTATGGTTTCTTGAATTTGTATTTATAGTTTTCTTTGTACAGGTCTTTTGTGTCCCTGGTAAGATTAGTTCTCTTTTTATTTTTCTGGTTGTTGTTGTTGTTGTTATTTGCTGTCAGGTCATCTCTAACTCATAATGACTTTATGTACAATAGAATGAAATACTGCATGGTCCTGTGCCAGCTTCATGATCCCTACTATAACTGAGCCCATTGCTACAGCCACTGTGTCAATCCATCTTGTTGAGGGCCTTCTCCTTTTTCAGTGACCCTCCACTTTACCAAGTATGACATCCTTTTCCAGAGAATGGTTCTTTCTAACATTTTTTTGGTAGCTGTTGTAAATGGGGGAGCTCTGGTAGCATAGTGGCTAAGGCACTTGGCTGCTAACCAGAAGGCTGGTGGTTCAAACCCACCAGTCACTCCTCAGAAGGAAGATGGGGCAATCTACTTCCATAGTGATACTGCCTCGGAAACCCAAGGAGGGGTCGCTATGAGTCGGGTCTGACTCGATGGCACATAATAACAACAACAACATTGTAAATAGTATTGATTTACTTATTTCCTTTTTAGGAATCTCTTTACTGGCATAGAGGAATCTAACTGATTTTTGTATTTTAATCTTGTATCCTGCCATTATGCTAAATCTCTCAGTTAGTCTCAGTAGGTTTCTTGCTGAGTCTCTTGGGTTTTCTATGTATAAAACCATATCATCTGCATCTAGGGATAGTTTTACTTCTTCCTTACCAATATTGGATGTCTTTGATTTTCACCTTGTTTCCCTGGCTAGGGATTTCCAATACAGTGTTGAATAGAAATGGTGATGATAGATGGCATCCCTGTCTGATTCCCATTGGCAGGGGGAATGGTTTCAGTCTCTCTCCATTGAGAATAATGTTGGTTGTTGGTTTTATACATATGCCCTTTATTGTGTTGAAGAGTTTCCCTCCTATGCCTCTTTTGCTGAGAGTTTTTATCAGGAAAGATGAATTTTATCAGGTGCCTTTTCTGCATCAATTAATATGATCATGTGGTTTTTTCCCTTTATTTTGCTTATGTAATGGATTACATTGATTGTTTTTGTAATGATGAGCCCTCCTTGCATACCTGATGCGAACCCCACTGTTTTGGTTACTTCATTCTGCTCTAACAGAAATAACACAAATGGGATGGCTTTAAAAAACAGGAGTTTATTCTCTTAAAGTTTTGGAGGCTAGAAGTCTAAATTCAAAGTGGCAGGCTTTAGGGACTGGGTGAAAGCCCCTCAACCTTGAGCTCCAGCTCTGCCTCTTGCTCCCAGCCGACTGAAGCTGGAGACTTTTTTTACTCAAGCAGCTGCTGAGACTGACAGACCCAAGGTAGACAAGTAAAATGGCTCAGTCCCAATATTACCAAACTACATGGCAGGCCATTGATTCAAATCCATTAAAAGTTCCACAATTGGCAGAGCCTGGCAGGCTGCTGAATGAAGACTAGGCTACATGCAGGGTCCAATTATGCCAAAAAGCTACAGACCATTCCCAAAGCTGCTTCTTAAATATGGGGAGCAGACCACATCCCTAAAGCAACTGCTCAGCTACTCATGGCAGATTCTACCATGGAGCTGATTACCAGTCTCATCATGGAGAATAACTACCACCAGCTGCCCAACCACTCAAAACTAGGCCCAGCCAAGTTTACATATAAACTTAACTACCACACCCACTTGGTCATTATTGATTAACTGATTGATTGATTGAGATATTACTGGAATCCATTGACTAGGATTTTGTTGAAGATTTTTGTGTCTTTATTCATGAGGGATATTGCTCTGTAGTGTTCCTTTTTAGCAATGTTTTTGCCTGGTTTGGTATCAAGGTTATGTTTACTTCATAAAATTAATTAGGGAGGATTCCTTCCTTTTCTGTGTTCTGGAATAGTTTGAGTAGGATTGGTGTCAGTTCTTCCATGAACTTTTTGTAGAATTCTCCAGTGAGACCATATGGGCCAGGATTTTTTTTTTTTATTTGTTTCTTAGTAATTTTTTTTTATGACCTATTCCATTTCTTCTTTTGTATAAGTCTCTCCCAATTTTCTACCTCTGTCTACCTCTGTCTCTGTTAGTTTAGGTAACTAGTATGTTTCTAGAAATCTGTCCATTTCCTCAAGATTTTCAAATTTAGTGGAGTACAGTTCTTCATAGTGTCCTGATACTACGCTTTTTATTTCAGTAGGTTCTGTTATGACGTCCCAGTTCTTTTTGTATTCATGTTACTCGTATTCTCTCCCTCTTTTCCTTTGTTAAATTTGCCAGTGGTTTGTCAAAGTTATTAGTCATTTCAAAAAACAACCTCGACTCTTGTCAGATTGGACTCAACAGCAGTGAGTTTGGTTTGGTTTTTTATGCCTGTATTCTACCTTATGATATTCTCTTTTATACCAAACAACAACAGCATGATGTGCTTAAAACAGCATGACATAAAACAAAGCAGCAACCACACACACACAGACACACACACACACAGGTATACAATTCCAAGCTATTTCAGTTAGGTCAACCCATCTTAGGGACCAGGTTTTATCAGACCA
>NW_006921894.1:203963-206650 GCF_000298275.1 Orycteropus afer afer | reverse complement strand
CCCCCTTTTTTTAAATGATTTTGAATTTTGTTCCACATTGTTCTCCCACTCTATCCAGGATCTCCTACATGGATCCTACACTGAGTGGTTGACAGTGGTAACTGGACACCATCTAGTTCTTCTGGTCTTATAGTCATATAAGCTGAGGATCACATGGTGTACCAGTCTCTTGGACTAATTATTTTCATGAGTCTTTGATTTTCTTCATTCATCTTTGCTCTGGATGACGAGACAGCCATCATTGCATCTGGATGGCCTCTTGCAAGGCTTTAAGATCCCAGTTGCTACTCACCAAAGTAGGATGTGTAACAATGTTTTTGTGTAGTATGTTATGCCAGTTGAGCTTGATGTGCCCTGGGACCATGGTCCCAAGCTCTCAGGTCTGACTACTTGCTCACTCTGGGTAGCTGGCTGGAACCATGAAGTGACTACAACCTTGTCCCTTGTCAGCTCTACTATATACTTAAAAATTCTTACACAGTGTACAAATACACTTGTAGAAACATTGTCTGCCAACACTATAAGATGATTATGGGCACACTTCCCCCTGCATTTATTGTTATATGTCGTCGAGTCAGACCGGACTAATAGCGACCCCTCCTTGGGTTTCCGAGGCAGTATCACTACAGAAGTAGATTGCCCAACCTTCCTTCCTAGGAGTGGCTGGTGGGTTTGAACCGCCAGCCTTCTCTTTAGCAGTCAAATGCCTTTGGCACTACACTACCAGAGCTCCTTCCCCCTGCATAGACTTACCTAATCATTCAGCCTGTCTTCTCATCTATCCACCCACAGACCAATGTTTGCTATCACTGACCATGCAGTATTGTATGTGCAAAAGGGTTCATATTTGTTTTCTGTATCTCCCATGAACCTCTCTATGTCTCCCTCTTCCTCAGTGCCACTAAGTTGATCACTCACATTTGGTATATTGCCTTTATCTTCACCCAAATCAATACTTGTCTCTACCTATCTAGCAGGGTTCCCTCTACTCCCCTCCCACTCTGGTAACCAAAAAGAAAATTTCTTTCCATATATAAATCTTTCCTTGACTTTTTTACAATAGCAGACTAATACTATATTTGTCCTTCTGTGACTGATTTATTTCACTCAGCATAATTTCCTGCAAGTACATCCACATTATGTGGTGTTTTGGAGAGTCTATGCTCTTCTTCAGAGTTGCACAATATTCCATTGTGTGTGTGTGTAGCATTGTTTGCTTATCTATCCTTCTGTTCATGGGTACCTAGGTTGTTTCCATCTTTTTGCTATTGTAAATGGTGCTGTGATGAACATGAGTGTGCATATATATATGTTCTTGTCCTGGCTATCACTTCCTTAGGATATATACCTAGTAATGGAATTGCTGGATCAAATGGTATTTCTAATTCCAACTTTTAAAAGAATCGGATACTGGTTTCCATAGTGCATGTATCACTTGACAGTCCCTCCAGCAGTGTATGAGAGTTCCAGTCTCTCCACGTCCTTGCCAGCATTTGTTCTTTTCTGTCTTGTTGAACTTTGTTACTAGTACTGGGGCAAGATGGCATCTCATAGTTGTTTTGATTTGCATCTTTCTAATGGCTAATGATTGTGAATGTTTCTTCATATATTTGTTGGCTGCCTGAATATCCTCTTTGGTGAAGTGTCTATTCATGTCTTTGGCCTATTTTTTAATTAGATTATTTTTCTTTTTGTTGTTGAGGTGTTCAAGTTTTCTGTACATTTTAGAGATAAGTCCCTTGTCAGATATGTCATTGAAAAATGTTTTTCCCAATCTGTAGATCCTCTTTTGACTCTTTTGGAAAGCTCTTTGGAAGCACAAAAAAATTTAATTTTGAGGATTCCAAGATGGCAGAATAGGCAGAAAGTCTGCACAGACCCTCTTCAACAGAGAAAAGGGAAACCAATTAACACAGACAGAGAAGATAATCCTGGACCCCTGAGCCCTGAAGGGAAGGATATAGAAGTGGACAAAACCCCAACATGACAATACCAAAAAAGGAGACATATGGACCTGAGCTCTGGCAGCAATCCTGAGCGATCCTGATGGCACAGACAGAGTGGAGATTCCCGAGTGATGGTATTACCTAAGAATTAACCTAAAAATCAGCCCTGCTAGCCAGGCACTGCACGGAGGACTCTGCTGGTGGCTGGGGAATAAAAGGGAAAGCAGTGGTGAAGAGGAAGAAGCTGAGCTGTGGACTTTTGCCTGTCAGGAGGGCGCCACCATTTTGAATGTTTACTAGCAGCTTGACCATTTTGGATATTTAAAGAGACAGCACTCTCCAAGATTCCAGGGGCTTAAGTAAAGGTTCTGCTTTCCAGTAAACCCAAGGACACTCTAGATCTGCACAACTGAAAAGGTACGAAATTCCTCTTGTTACTTATACCCCACACCTGCTTGGTGAACAGAGGTGCAGCCACCCCCCACTCCCACCGACCTTCTGGGCCCACAGGAGCTCCATCCCACTTTGTGTGCTTGGACAGAGCCTGGGTGCCCTGCCCTGTCGTCAGCTGATTTTTTTTCTTTTTCTTTTTTTCTGGTGTTTAGTTTGCTTGTATTTGTCTGTTTTAAACTATTATTATTAATAATACTTTTGTCTTTTTACTGTTCTTCCCCTCCCAAGTCCTACTTTACACCTTTTGTTTTTTCTTTTCTCTGTTCCTGGTTAACTTTTTTTTTTTTT
>NW_006921894.1:198229-201143 GCF_000298275.1 Orycteropus afer afer | reverse complement strand
ATTAATTTCTGATCAAATTGACTTTAAGACAAAAACCACCATACGAGACAAGGAAGGACATTATATAATGATTAAAGGATCAATTGAACATGAAGTTATAGCCATTATAAATACCTATGGACCCAATGAAAGAGCCCCAAAATACATAAATCAAACTTTAAAAGAGTTGAAAAGTCAAATTGATGACTCCACAGTCATAGTGGGAGACTTTAATACACCACTTTCAAAAAAAGAGAGAACAATTGGAAAGAAATTCAACAAAGATGCAGAAGAGCTAAAGAATACACTCCACTGACTTGGCCTTATAGACATCTACAGAGCACTTCACCCAACAGCAGCACAATAGACATTCTTCTCCAGTGCACATGGAACATTTTCCATGATAGACCATAGGTTAGGCCATAAAGCAAGCCTTAAAAAATTTTAAAACATTGAAATACTGCAAAACATCTTTGTGTTATATTTGGTTCTCTAGAGAAACAAAAAACAGCAAAGTTTATATATATATATAGAGAGAGAGAGAGAGAGAGAAATTTATCTTAGGAAAATGGCTCACAAACATCAGGCTGGAGGCAGCATTAGCTTCTGCAACCTCAGGGGGCAGAGAAGCTCAAAGCTGGCAAGCAGTACACTGGCTGTTGACTCCAATGAAAGACAAATCCAAGATCTCCAGGCCGAACGGTGGGCTGCTCACTCAGGGAAATTTATAGGCAGCGCACCAGAGTCCCAATCCACAGAAGAATGTCTCTACCCTGACATCTTCCCAGGATGTCTGTGGATATCCTGGAAGCAGGCCACATCCCTAGGGAAACTCCCCTTGGGCAGATTGGCCACTCAGAACACAGTCATCCGATTCCATCATTGGAACAACCACACAGAACTGGGGTTCAGCCAAGTTGACACACAGCACCAACTATCACAGTCCACCCCTTGTCAACTTGGCAGTTGTACCCATCTTCTTAACCATATATAATCTCTAAATAAGGACAATTACAGAGTCATATTTGTGCCTAACGTGTTACATTAACACACATACAACCAAAATGCATTAACTTTATTTACATTTCACAGTTCATAACAGAAGGAAACAAAAATATTTGATACACATACACAGTGAAAAAATACAACAATCACAGTCCTCGTTTCTGCAGCTGGTCATGTGGTCGTAGCTGATATTCATAACTACCTTCTTCCACCACCCATTCTGTATTTCCCTTGTCCTCAGCAAGCACCTCAGCTGGTTGTGATTCTTTGTCTAGTGGGGTGACCCAAACCTTCATTCCTGAAGGGTCTGGGCCATTAGCAGTCATATCAGAATTGGGTTGCTATAATTTTCCATTGACATTAATCACAAGGCATGGTAGTACTAAGAGATGTCCTAAAGAATCTCTTGTATTCCAGATATATTCATCTTTACCTCCATTATGTAAAGTCAACCCAATATCCCCTTGGTAATCAGGATCTATCACACTAGATAGTATGGTAATGCCCTTCTTTGTTGATCCAGAGGCATGAGGAAGCCAAAATGGCCAGGTGGCATTCTTAATTTCCAGTTCAATGCAATCAGTATTGTGTCTCCAGGTGGGAGTGTTCCTCCCTTTGGGACTAAGATCTCTAGACCCGCAGAGCATAACATAGCCGGGAGAGGAAGCAAAAGATTTTTGAGTGGGTCAGCAGGTGTAATAGTGAGTGGTACCACTCCTGTTTCCACCCCTTGGTTCCTGGCCCCGTGAATCCTGGCTATTGGAGAAACAGAACATTGGACGCTGGTTTAGAACATATACAGCCTCCTGGAGAACATTGTCCCAACCCTTCAAGGTATTGCCACCTAGCTGGCACCGTATTTGTGTTTTTAAGAGGCCATTTCATCTCTCTGTCAAACCAACTGCTTCAGGATGATGTAGAATATGGTAAGGCCAGTGAATTCCATGAGCATAAACCCATTGCAGCACTTCATGTGCTGTGAAATGAGTCCCTTGATCCGAAGTAATGCTGTGTGGGATGCCATGACAGTGGATAAGAAATTCTGTAAGTCCATGGATGGTAGTTTTAGCAGAAGCATTGCATGCAAGGAAGGTGAATCCATATCCAGAATAAGTATCTATTCCAGTAAGAACAAAACGCTGTCCTTTCCATGATGGAAGTGGTCCAATGTAATCAACCTGCCACCACGTTGCTGGCTGATCAACCCGAGGTATGGTTCCATATCCTGGACTCAGTGTTGGTCTCTGCTGTTGGCAGATTGAGCACTCAGCAGTGGTGGTAGCCAAACAGCCTTGGTAAGCAGGAGTCCATGTTGCTAAGCCCATGCATAGCCTCCATCCCTGCCACCATGGCCACTTTGTTCATGAGCCCATTGAGCAATGACAGGAGTAGCTGGGGAAAAAGGACTGCTGGTTTCCACTGAACGTGTCATCCTATCCACCTGATTGTTAAAATCCTCCTCTGCCAAGGTCACTTTTTAATGGGCATTCACATGAAACACAAATACCTTTACTCCTTTGGCCCATTCAGAGAGATATATTCACATACCTCTTCTCCATACATCCTTGTCACCAATTTTCCAATCATGCTCCTTCCAAGTCCCAACCATCCAGCTAAGCCATTAGCCACAGGCCATGGATCTGTATATAATCGCACATCTGGCCATTTCTTGTTCCATGCAAAGTGAACAGCCATATGCCCAGCTCGAAGTTCTACCCATTGGGAGGATTTCCCTTCACCACTGTCCTTTAGGGATATTCCAGAAAGGGGCTGCAGTGCTGCTGCTGTCCACTTTCTAGTGGTGCCTGCATATCACGCAGAACCATCTGTTAACCAGTCACAAGTTTCCTATTCTTCAGTCAACTGATCATAAGGAACTCCCCATGAGGCCATAGGTGCAGAGTGGGACAGGGAAGGTAATGTGACTAGA
>NW_006921894.1:195950-198099 GCF_000298275.1 Orycteropus afer afer | reverse complement strand
GTGGGTCAGACAACACCCAGTTCATGATGGGAAGCTCAGGCCTCATGGTGACTTGATGGCCCATGGTTGGGTGTTCAGTCTCTACCAAAGCCCAGTAACAAGCCAAAAGCTGTTTCTCAAAAGGAGAGTAGTTACCTGCAGAGGATGGCAGGGCTTTGCTCCAAAACCCCAAGGGTCTGCATTGCGATTCACCAATAGGAACCTGCCAAAGGCTCCAAACAGCATCTCTATTACTACCGACACTTCAAGCACCGTTGGATCAGCCAGATCATATGGCCCAAGTGGCAGAGCAGCCTGCACGGCAGCTTGAACCTGTTATGGGGCCTTCTGTTGCTCTGAGCCCCACCCAAAACTAGCAGCTTTGTGAGTCACTTGATAAATAGGCCGCAGCAACACACCCAAATGAGGGATATGTTGCCTCCAAAATCCAAAGAGACCCACTAGATGTTGTGCCTCCTTTTAAGTTGTGGGGGAAGCCAGATACAATAACTTACCTTCACTTTAGTAGGAATATCTCAACATGCCCCACACCATTGAAATTTCACTTAGGTGGAAGGTGTCTGAATTTTCATTGGGTTAATTTCCCGACCTCTAGCATGCATATGTCTCACCAATAAGTCTAGAGTCATCGATACTTCTCCTATACTAGGTCCAATCAGCATAATGTCATCAATATATTGGACCAGTGTGATGTTTTGTGGAAGGGAAAGGCGATCAAGATCCCTATGGACTAAATTATGACATAGTGCCAGAGAGTTGATATACTCCTGAGGAAGGACTGAGAAAGTATACTGTTGGCCTCGCCAGCTAAAGGCAAACTGCTTCTGATGATCTTTTGAAATTGGTATTGAGAAAAAAGCATTGGCCAGATCAATAGCTTCATACCAAGTACCAGGAGATATACTAATTTGCTCAAGCAATGAAACCACCTCAGGAACAGCAGCTGCAATTGGAGTCGCCACCTGATTAAGTTTATGATAATCTACTGTCATTCTCCAAGCTCCATTTGTTTTTTTGCACAGGCCAAATAGGTGAGTGAAATTGGGATATGGGTGGGAATCACCACCCCTACATCCCTCAAGTCCTTGATGGTGGCAGTAATCTCTGCAACCCCTCCAGGGTTGTGGTACTGCTTTTGGTTTACTACTATTGTAGGTAGAGGCAGTTCTAATGCCTTCCACTTGACTTTTCCTACCACAATAGCCCTTACTCCACATGTTAGAGAGCCAATGTGGGAATTCTGCCAATTGCTGAGTATATCTATTCCAATTATGCATTCTGAAACTGGGGAAATCACTACAGGATGGGTTCTGAGACCTACTGGACCCACTGTGAGATGAACTTTGGCTAAGACTCCATCAATAACTTGACCTCCATATGCCCCCACTCTGACTGGTGGGCCACAATGAAGCTTTGGGTCTCCTGGAATTAGTGTCAATTCAGAGCCAATGTCCAGTAATCCCCGAAAAGTCTGATTATTTCCTTTTTCCCAATGAACAGTCACTCTCATAAAAGGCCTCAGATCCCTTTGGGGAAGGCTAGGAGAAAGACTGACATTATAGATTTTTGGCAATGTAGTGGGCTCCTTCCTCAAAGGGACCTGGCCTCCCCTTCATTCAAGGGGTTGTGGGTCTGTAAACTGACTCAAGTCTGGGAATTGATTGAGAGGTCGTGACTCTGTATCTGGCAACTCAATCAATCTAGGTTGCTGTTCACGTGACCTAGAATAATTCTGTCTATACAGATCAAATAAATATTTAGTAGGGTTGTCATTTATTTCACAATTAGGAACACCATGAGCAAGTAGCCAATACCATAATTCCACACGAGTCAGAATATTCTGATTAGTGTTCTGACTCAGCTGTCCATTATGGTAACCACTCCCACCTTGCCTCTGTCGATTAACTGCTGCCACTTGGCCCCTACTACCATGGGGTCCAGTCAGCCCCATCGTAGTTAAGTGTTTTAGTTCAATTAGGGCAGTTCTCACTGTCAAATCAAGTTTACATAAAATAACAATCACTGCAGTCTTCAAGGATGCTGGCACTCCCTTCACAAATTTATTCCTCACGGTACTGTTGAAAGGCATGTCTTCTGGACTCTCCATTTCTGGCTCTAGGGGTCTAATCTGATAAATCCATTCTAACAG
>NW_006921894.1:156453-170428 GCF_000298275.1 Orycteropus afer afer | reverse complement strand
TCAAATATGATGGTGAAATTAGGAGATATCCAGATAAGCAGAAACTAAAGGAACCAGACCAACCTTACAAGAGATGCTATAGGGAGTCCTTTGAACAGAGAACCAAAAATAGCAAATAACAACCGACCAATAATACACAAGATGACACAACCCAGAAACTACAGCTATGGACCTATCCAAAGTAAAATAAGCTTACAAGATTGTAAACAGGGAACCAGAGACTTCAATTGGCAAGTGAGGACAACTACAAACAAAAAGAAGGAAAAGACTGTGTAGTTACAGAACTTCTAAATGGTGAGAGTTTCAAGATAGAATGGACTGTTCTAAACTCGGGGATAAAATTATAAATCACTGGCTAACCTCAAAGAAAAATGATAAACCTTCACATCACAATAAAAAAGAGGACAAGCAGCATATACTGAAACAACAGCAACAAAGGAAATGATAACATGATTCATAAACATAATGAGCTCAGCACAGAAAATAATATTGAACAAAGAAACCAGGGACACCATGACTATGCAATGCTAAAGAATAATGTAGAATCTGCAAAACACCGCATAACATGGATGAACTTGGAGGACATTATGCTGATTGATATAAGTCAATCACAAAAGGACAAATATTGTATTAGTCCATTATTTTAAAAGTTAAGGAAAAGTTTATGTATAGAAGGAAATTTTCTTTGTTGGATCTGTGTAGGAGACCCTTGAGAGAGAGGGAGAACAATGTGGAACAAAACTCAAAATCATTTGGAGAAAAAAAAGAAAAAGTGGGCAGAGGGGACCATTTTGCTGGTCCGATAGAGCCTGGTGGAAACACTGAGACTATGGCCCCTAGCTGCCCTTCAGGTCTGGAATTTAACCCACACCTGTGGTTTTCAGGCAAACAAAAGATAGGCATATGAGTTGAACATTTACCTCAAGTAGATACACTCCTTGGAGAGAACAATCATGGGAGAAAGATGGGCTGCTTATCCACAGGGAGACAGCTCAGGCGGCAGGAGTGTATGGAGGGATGGACACTGGGAAGAGGTAACTATGGGGAGGAAGTGGGTGGGGAGCTGTTTCATTGTGGTAAACTGTGGTCAATGGCATGAAACATGAGATATGCAACAGATTGTGTAAAAGATTTATTAAAAGGAATTTATTTGGTATGGTCAAGTTTTTATCTATTTGGCTAAAATTCAATAGTTGCAGATTTGGGGGAGGTTAAATGATAAGGGGCATATAAAATACTAAATTAAGGTTTTTGCACTTAAAATAACAAAATTTTCTTTGATTACTGGTTTAAGGAATTCATTTATTCTTTTTAAATTTGATCTCTAAGGCAAGGAGTGATTCCTGAGTCAGACCAATCCATGTGGTTTTGAGAAACATTAAGGTTATTATCTTTAGAATTTTTAGTTAAATTAGTTAGGTATTATTTCTCAGTAGCCTATAATAAACTCTGACAAACTTTATGACAAGTCACAAGAGATTTTTTACAAAAAGGGTGCTATAGTTTTATTTAATAGCTTATAGACTACCTAAGCATGTTGTCAATTCAAAAGAAGTAGCTGATTCTCTTTTGAGTTAAAAATTTATATTAGTGTTTCCTCTTGTGTTTTTCCCTAGTATTAGACAACAAATACATGATATTATATAACAATTTTATTTTAATTGTTAATTTGGTTGCAACCTTTTCTTTTGAAAGCAGCATTAAAAAATACAGTGAATTTAACTGGGAGAATTACTCTACTTACCTGTAAGCTTAATTCAGATGTTTCGAGACTTGATAATCTTAATATGTAATTCTATGTCTCAAGATAATTATGTGTTATATTTACACCTCTTTGAAAATAAGGTTAATCATTGTGTTTGGGGATATTCTCATCTAACTTTCCTTTTGATTTTAATCTAACTTATTTGGCTTTACAATCGTTATGTAATTGATTTTCCATCAGGTTCTCACACCAAAAAAAATTTTTTTGTGTGAATTAACCATGACTATTTTTGTCACCTGCAGAGAAGCTTTGCTTTATTGACTTGCTGAAACATTTGACCAAAGTACTCCAACAGAAAGATGGACTATATTGGACTTATGGAAAGGACTGTGATATTTTGAATATGGATCCTGCTAGATTGATTCCAGATTTCCAGAACTCTGGTATAGGTGGTGACAAGTTCACAGACTGAATTGCAGCTGATCTAGGATCTTAGGAAAGAAAATGTAACTATACATGACTGTATGAACTGAAAGATTACTATAAGATCTATATAGAAATATTACTAATGTATTAATATTCTATTTTTGTGTATAAAAAATACCATGTTCCCCCTTTCTTCTAAATTATCTAATGGGGTTGTTGTTTTCATCTACAGATTTTGACTGGTTCTTATTGTGCTATTCCTAAGTATTTATATGTAATCAATTAACCAACAGGAAAAATAAAAAATATGAAAGGAATCTAAAATTAAGAACCAGAAAAGAAACCTTAAAGGAAATGAGAAAATTCTTAATCAACATAGTGCTATTAGTTATTGAAATGGTTCTTGCATTAAAAGTAATAATATAATCATCAGACTTTAAATAAGTTTTGATAAGGTAATTCCATTTTAAGTATTCCATTGATAAATTTGGGAGCTCTGATGGTCAGTGCCTAAGGCATTTGACTACTAACCAGAAGGCTGGTGGTTCAAATCCACCAGCTACTCCTCAGAAGGAAGACTGGGCAGTCTACTTCCGTAGAGATACTGCCTCAGAAACCCTGGGAGGGATCACTATGAGTCAGGACTTATTGGACCTGGTGAGTTTGGTTTGCTTTTTATCATTGACCTCAGGTATCCTTTTGAATCTTGAGTCTTAAGAGAACATACTTGTCAGCAGGAACACGGCAGGCCAGGCCAGTAAATGATTAAGCTGGAAGGAATTATAAGAACTGGTCAAGCAAGGGAGAGGCTGACTACACCCCATACCAAACCCCAGCACATGACTCTTATTTACAAAAGCCCCCAACTATTTCCTGCCCACTATGCTAATGAAGTGCTTCAGCTCTACTTCCTGCCCCCATGCTAATGAGGTGCTTTAACCTCATTGGTTCCTGCAACACATCCCCTGCTCTCAACGCGGTCTGCTAAGGAACAGGAAAAATATCACTATAAAAAACCCTTTCTCTCACCCAGGCAGCGCAACTTCTCTGGCCCCTCTCAGGGACCCATGAACCTCGCCTTGGTCCCTCTCGGGGACCCGTAAACCTCCCCTGGGAGCACAGAATAAAAACTTCTCTTTAACCTCACTTTTGTGCATCCTCTTCTCCTTGCTGCAACCTTACATCTGGTGCCAAAACCCGAGAGGAGGGAGAGGGAGCTGTGGTGCCGGTAATCTCTGCCACAACCCCCCTTCCCTTCTCCTCCTTCTTTTTCATCTACTCAATGGACCAGGAATCTCTGGCCACCAGCACTCAACACCGGTAAGTCCCCCACTCTGGGCACTCGGTCAGGTCCCAAGCCCTGGTACCTATTCTAGAGTCTCTGTCCCTTTCATTCCAAAAATTGTTGGTGCTTCATCAGAGACTGTCCCGTTCCAAAGACAGAGGCATCCTGGGGATGCCTTGGGTTCCTTGTCTTTCTATGGCATAGCCGTTCCAGACTGAAGACTCCACTGTTTTCTTCCAGACTCCATTTCTGGGATTCTAGCAAAGTGGCTGGGATGCTGGTCCTTTGACAGAATCTTTCCATCGGTACTTAAGGGATCATGGGTAACCAGAATTCTAAGCCAGACCCAATTACTCCTCTGGGGTGTCTCCTACTCAATCTTCGTACCCTGGGGCTGGCTCAGGACTTATGTTCCAAATGCCTAATTTTGTATTGTACTACTACTTGGCCCCAATATCCACTAAGTAATAATTCTTGGTGGCCTGAGCAAGGAATTTTCGATTTTAATATTCTTACTGATCTCGGTAATTTCTGCCAACACACAGGCAAATGGCTGGAGGTCTCCTATGTCCAAGCTTTCTTTCACCTGCGCTCCCATCCCTCTCTCTGCTCTAGTTGCAATACCACCCAAATTCTTCTAGCTCGTGAAACTCCTGTTCAAACCCCCTCTAAGGACTCTTTAACTCCTCTCACTTCTCCCGAACCAACTTCCTCCTTTTCTGATCCACCTGAATCTCTTTTGCCCCCACCCCACCGACCACCCCCTTATCCAGGACAGACACTCTCATCCTCACCTCCTGTTAACCGCACTGCACCCTCTCTGCCACCCCCACCCATGTCTCCACCGACATCCCTGGACACCACCTCCCAAGAACCCTCCTTATCTTCTCCAGTAAGCAGCTACACTCGTTCTCAACAACCCCTTCTTTGTCCCTTATGCGAAGTGACTGGTTCGGAAGGCTTCGTTCACCTTCATGTCCCATTCTCTCTTACTGACTTATCTCAAATTGAAAAGCGTTTAGGTTCTTTTTCCAGTGACTCCACCACATACACCAAAGAATTTCATTATCTCACACAAGCTTATGATTTAACTTGGCATGATATCTATATCATTCTTTCTTCTACCTTAAACTCTGATGAAAGTGAGCGGGTTCTTGGAGCCACTCGGGAATATGCCAATGAAACGCATTTAACTAACCCTACTATGCCAGTAGGTCTAGAGGCTGTTCCTGGACAGGACCTTGGATGGGAATACCAACTATATACCCAATCTGGGTGCTGTGACTGCACCCGCAGAGATAAAATGCTCCAGTGCCTCCTAGCGGGCCTACAGGCTATTTCAAATAAGGCTGTTAACTTTGAGAAGCTGCAAGAAATTACTCAGCTTTCTAATGAAAACCCAGCAACTTTTCTTAATTGCCTCACTGAGTCCCTTTTACAATATACTCGCTTAGACCCAACCTCCCCGGTAGAAGCTACTGTTTTAGCTACCCACTTTATCACCCAATCTGCCCCAGATATTAGAAAGAAACTGAAAAGGGCAGAGGAGGGCCCCCAGACTCCCATCTGAGACCTGGTGAATATGGCCTTTAAAGTCTTTAACACTCGGGAGGAATGGGCTGAAGCAGATACAGAATCTTGTACTCATCAGAAGGCCAATTTACAAGCCCAAGCCTTGGTGGCAGCCCTGAGGCTGGCACCTACTCAACCTTCCAGAAACACCACACCACCTGGACCCTGCTTGCAATGTGGGAAGGAAGGCCACTGGGCCAAACACTGCCTGCACCCATGACAACCTTCCAGACCCTGTCTGGCATGTGGTCATATGGAACACTGGAAAAGTGATTGTCCCTCCATGCGAAGACACGGGGGGCCAACTTCTCCACCCCCCTGACCTGCTGTTGACCATCTTGGGCCTAGCAGCTGAAGATAGAAGAAGCCCTGACTCGTTGACCCCTATTACTCTAGCTGAGCCCAGGGTAACACTCAAGGTAGTGGGTAAGTTAACGTCCTTCTTGGTCAATATGGGGGCTACCTATTCTGTCTTACCTTCCTTCCCAGGACAATTATACCCTTCCTGGGTCTCAGTGATGGGAGTTAATGGGCACCACTCCAAACCCCAGGTAACAGGTCCTGTCACATGCCTTACAGACAACAGAATTATTGCACACTAATTTTTATTGATACCTACCTGCCCCACCCCACTTTTAGGAAGAGACCTTCTTTTAAAATTAGGGGTCACCCTCCACTGGACACAGGACCCCTCAGCAACACTTTTATTATCACTAATCCCTACTCCAACATCCACACTGAACCCTCCTTTATCTCCTGATTTAGTGAATCCCATTGTGTGGGACATTTCCACTCCTACCATTGCTACCCACAATTCACCTGTTCTTATTCGCTTAAAGAACCCTTTTCATTTTCCCTCAAGACCCCAGTTTCCAATTTCTTCAACACACTGACAGGGACTGAAACCTCTTATCCAGCATCTTTTGACTAAGGGCCTTTTAATTCCCACACATTCACCTTATAATATCCCCCATCCTACTGGTAAGGAAACCTGACAGCTCATATCGCCTAGTACAAGACTTATGCCTCATTAATGAAGCTGTAATCCCTATTCACCCTGTTGTCCCCAATCCTTACACACTCCTGTCTCATATTCCACCATCTACCACTCATTTTTCCATATTAGACCTCAGAAGGTCCCGGTGTCTTCATGGGTACAAATTATTCAACATACTTTATTCTTTCTTAACCATTCTCACACTTTACCCAATATTTCCCACTGATTTCTTTGTGTCTCTCTTCAGCGACCTTTACTTGCAGCTGTACCCATTAATTCCACTCAGCCATCACTGACACCCACACCCAATCCTTCCTGCACCACTCCTCTGCCACAAGTGCCTCTTTAGGAACCTGAAGCCCTTAACCAGACACATCCTTCCAGAGTTTGTTTTTTCACCAACAACACCATATCTACCCCCGCTGAGGCACAGTTTCTGCTCACAAAACATCTCTATTATGTCCTACACCTCTGTAGTGCCCAGCACTTACTTTTGGTGTAATGGAACTTTAACTAAATTTTAAACTCCACCACTCCAAGCCCCTGCTTTCCAGTAACAATAGTACCCCAACTCACTCTGTATAGGGAATCTGAATCCTTCCAGCGACAACGAACCTCTTTAGCCCAAGTTACTTTACAGAATCAAAGAGCCTTGTACCTATTAACGGTGGAAAAAGGTGGAACCTGCCTCTTTCTTAAAGAAGAATGCTGCTATTAGCTCAACAAATCCGGTCTAGTGGAACAAAATGTCAATACACTGACTCGACTGAGTGAAGAATTAAGTAATAGGCACTGAACAGGAACCTCACCATTTGAATGGCTCTGATCGCCACTAACAGCCTGGTTACTACCCCTTATGGGACCTCTTGTACTAATTAGTCTCTTTCTTCTTTTGCTCCTTGCCTCCTTAAATTCCTCCAAAACCGGCTCAGAGAAATGTCCAGAATCACTGTTAACCAACTACTTCTACACCCATACACTCGCCTGCCAACCAACCCAATTCCCACTGATGCTAGCCTATAACCTCACTCTGACTCTGTTCAGCAGGAAGCAGCCAGAAAGATAACTTCGCCCTTTATCACCAAAAAGGCTGGAATGTCAGGCTTGAACACAACAGGCCAGGCAGGTAAATGATTAAGCCAGAAAGAATTACAAGAACTGGTCAAGCAAGGAAGTGGCTGACTACACCCCATATCAAACCCCAGCACATGACCCTTACTTACAAAAGCCCCCAACTATTTCCTGCCCCCATGCTAATGAGGTGCTTTAACCTCATTGGTTCCTGCAACACATCCCCTGCTCTCAACCCAGTATGTTAAGGAACAGGAAAAATATCACTATAAAAAACCCTTTCTCTCACCCAGGCAGCGCAACTTCTCTGGCCCCTCTCAGGGACCCATGAACCTCGCCTTGGTCCCTCTCGGGGACCCATAAACCTTGCCTGGGAGCACAGAATAAAAACTTCTCTTTAACCCCACTTTTGTGCATTCTCTTTTCCTGCCGCGACCTTACAATACTTTGTATTTTGAGTCAAACAATGGTTCAGATAAACTCCAGACTCAGACTTCCTGCTACTGAGTCCATTCTGACACATAGTGACCCCCATTGGGTCTCTGAGGCTGTAAATCTTTATGGAAGTAGATTGCCCCATCTTCCTTGAAGGAGTGGCTTATGGGTTTGAACCTCCAACCTTCTGGTTAGCAGTCAAATACTTTAGGCACTATAACACCAGAAATCCTTCAGATAAACTAGTAAGACTATTTAACTCTAAACATTGTGCACTTTTGAAGAGTTCAATCTATTTAGAGAAACAGAAAATCAAACTTGTCTTTAGAGTAAATCAGTAATTATTTTAATTAATCTTTAAGACAATGTTATATGAAATGCCTATCAAATACTTGTAGTCAAAATGTCACCCTACTTGGTATACTAAAAATAATGTACTTTAAAGAAATTAGTTTCTCAGAGAAGATCAACTTCACTTTGAGTCAACCTTTTTGAGAAACCAAATAATTCATCTGATATGCCCAGCATTTACGCTACTTTATGGTGATCAAAGAATTTGTACAGAAATTCATGATCAGAGGAGGGGAAAATATGTGAAGGCACCCCATAACATTAGAATTTAGCCTAACTAAAATGACTGACAAAAGGTTTGGCTGGACTCCATTTTGTTTTAGACTCACTTATATTTCTGAGAAGGCAACTCATGACTGTTGGATGAACAAGGAAAGGGCAGCTTTGCCCTGAGGAGGATGTTCTAAATAGATTAACTCTAGAACCCCAACACCTGTATCATCTTGCTACTCATATGTATTTGACAACTCTTAACTGAATTGTTTTTGCTGTATAAATATATATGTGTGTGTGTGTGTGTGTGTGTATGTGTGTGTGTGTGTGTTTGTGTATAGTGCTTTAGGTGCAAGTTTACAGAGCAGAGTTTGTTTTACATTCAACATTACGTGTATATTTGGTTTTGCTCCCCATTTACCGTACCCAACGCTAATCCAGTCTCCTCCCCTCCCTGCCCAGTAACCCTCCCTCTGTGCCCTTAATAGTTATACACTCCTCTTTGTCCTGAATTTCCTCCATGTGAATGTTGCCCCTCTGGTGCACTGTGGTTGATTGCTCCAAGGGATCCATTTCCATAGAATATGTGGGGGCATCACCCTGGGTTGAGTGAGCTGAGTGTACATCTTGTTTACTATTTGGCTGAGAGCGAGGCCTTGAGAGTGAGTTTTATTCCAGGCCCAGAACATATCCCAGGTCCATAATATTGGGGTCTGACCAGTAATTCTGGTCATTATTGAGTTTTTGGATTTTGTTCCACATTTTTCCTCCCACTCTATCCAGGATCTCCAGATTTGATCCTTTCCTGAATGGTTGGCATTGGTAACCAGGCACCATCTAGTTCTTCTAGTCTCAAGGGCCATCATGTCCTAGCGCTGATTGTTTCCAAATGCCCTTGGTTTTCTTCACTCTTCTTCACTTCCAATGATAGGAGATCATTAGCTGCATCTTAGATGACAGCTTGAAAGCTTTTAAGACCCCAGTCACTAGTCACCAATGTAGGATGAGAAACAAGACTTTTATGTATTTTGTTGTGTCAATTTGAGTCTGGTGTCCCCTAGTACTATGGTTCTGAGCTGATAGATTCATTGCATCTCTCTCTCACAGTGCCTGGGTGTCTGTGAGGGATTACTCTATGTCTGTCTTCTGTTTCTGAAAGGATTGCATATATTTTGTATCACTGGTATCTGTGCACGATTAATTAGCCTCTGATGAATCTATCCTTCATCAGAGTATAGTCCTGTTCACTGACCCTCATCTGATCCTCTCAGATATTTATATGTTTTTCTGTAGCTTGGTGTTTGATGTTGATGGTAATGCATTATTGTGGACACAATGGTTGGTATTAGCAACTGTCATCTATCTCCTATGTGCGCAATTCGATGTCCTCCCTTTTCCTAATGCTATCATGGTGGTCTGGGACTCTTTCTATACATAACTCCCCTTAACCACGTCAGTGTGTGGGCCCCAACTAGCCCAAAATTAATTCCTTCCCTTCCCTCCCCACCCTGGTAACCTATAAAATGAGTTCCCTTTCTTAAGCAAACTCTTCATTGTCCTTTTACAGTAGTGGGCTCTAGAATATTTGTCCTGCAATTGAATTATTTCACTCAGCATAATGTCCTCCAGACTCATTCACGTTGTGAGATGATTAATGTATCCTTCATTGTTCTTTAATATAGCATAGTATTCCAATGTGTGAATATACCATAATTTGGGTATCCATTCACCCGTTGATGAGCATTTAGGTTGTTTCCATCTCTTTGCCATAGTAAATTGTGCTGTGATGAACATAGGTGTGCATACCTGTACGTGTGCTGCCTCTCACCCCCTTAGGTTATATTCCTACCAATGGAATTGCTGGGTCAAATGGTATCTCTATTTTCAATTTTTTAAGGAAACGGCATACCATATTCCACAATGGTTGTACCATTTTGCAATCCCACCAGCAGTGCACAAAACTTCCAATCTCTCCGCAGCCTTGCCAGCATTTGTTATTTTCTGTCTTGCTGAACTTAGCTATTATTGCTGGGCTTAGATGGTATCTCATCATTGTTTTGATTTGCATCTCTCTAATAACTAATGATCATAGCAATTCCTCATGGGTTTGTTGGTTGCCAGCATATCGTCTTTAGTGAAGTGTCTGTTCAAGTCTTTTGCCCATTTTTGAATTGGGTTGTTTGTCTTTTTGGCATTGAGGTATTGAAGTTTTCCATAGATTTTAGAGATAAGTCCTTTGTCAGATATGTCATAGGCAAATATTTTCTCCCAATCTGTAGATTCTCTTTTTACCCTTTTGAGGAAGTCTTTTGATGCACATAAGAATTTAATTTTTAAAAGGTACCAGTCATCTAGCTTCTCTTCTACATCCTGTGCATTCTGGGTTATGTTTGATAGTCTATTTATGCTGTAAATTAGGGCCCTTAGATTTGCCCCTATTTTATCCTTGATGAACTTTATAGTTTTGGGTTTTACATTTAAGTCTCTGATCCAACTTGAGTTTGTTTTTGTTTATGGGGTGAGGTATGGGTCTTGTTTCATTTTTCTGCAACTGGATATCCAGTTTTGCCAGCACCATTTGTTAAAGAGGCTATCTCTTCCCCATTTAATGGGTTTTGGACCTTTGTCAAAGATCAGGTGTCCATAGAATGATTGGTTTATTTCTGGACTTTCAATTTTGTTCCACTTGTCTATCTGTCTATCATTGTAGCGATAACATGCCATTTTGACTATTGTGGCCATATAGTAGGTTTTAGAGGAGCTCTGGTGATGTAGTGCCTAAGGCATTTGACTGCTAACCAGGAAGCTGGTGGTTCAAACCCACCAGTCACTCCTTGGAAGGAAGGTTGGTCAATTTACTTCCATAGTGATACCACCTCAGAAATGCAAGTGGGATCTGACTTGACAGCAGTGAGTTTGGTTTTGGTTAGTAGGTTTTAAGATCCAGGAGTGTGAGACCTCCCACTTTGTTATCATTCAGAAGTGCTCTGCTTATCCACGATCTCTTTCCTTTCCATATGAAGTTAGTAATTGGTTTTTCCATGTCCTTAAAAAATGTTATTGGTATCTGGATTGGGATTACATTAAATATGTAGATTGCTTTAGGTAGTATTGACATTTTCACAATATTCAGTCTACCTATCCACGAACAAGGCAGGTTCTTCCCTTTATGTAGAGCCCTTGTTGTCTCTTATAGCAGTGTTTTATAGTTTTCTTTGTGTAGTTTTTTTTTTTTGTTTGTTTGTTTGTTTGTTTCTGGTAAGGTTTATTTCTAGATATTTTATCTATTTAGTGACTATTGTAAATGGTATTGTTTCCATTATTCCTTTATCAGAGGTCTCTTTGTCGGTGTAGAGGAATCCAAGTGATTTTTGTATGTTGACCTTGTATCCTGCCATTTTGCTGAATCTCTCTATTAGTTCCAGTAGTTTTTGTTGTTGTTGTTGTTGTTGTTGAGTCTCTTGTGTTTTCTATGTACAGAATCATATCATCTGCAAATAGAGATAGTTTTACTTCCTCTTTGCCAATTTGTATGCCTTTTATTTCTCTTTCTTGCCTTATTGACCTGGCCAGGACTTCCAATACAATGTTAATAGAAGTGGCGATAGAGGGCATCCCTGTCTGGTTTCCGTTCATAAGGGGAATGCCTTGGGTCTTTCTTCATTAATAATGATGCTGGCTATTGGCTTTGCATATATGCCTTTTATTATGTTGAGGAATTTTCCTTCTATTCCTATTTTGCTGAGAGTTCTGAACAGGAATGAGTATTGGATTTTATCAAATGCCTTTTCTGCATTGATTGATTTAATTATATGGTTCTTTTCTTTTGTTTTGTTTATGTGGTGGATTACGTTGATTGCTTTTCTGATGTTGAACCATCCTTGCATACTTGGTATGAATCCCACTTGGTCAGGTTGTATTATTTTTTTGATATGTTGTTGGATTCTGTTGGCTAGGATTTTGTTGAAGATTTTTGCATCTATGTTCATGAGGGATATTGGTCTGTAGTTTTTCTTTTTAGTGATGTCTTTCCCTGGTTTGGAATTAGTGTTATGCTTGCTTCATAAAACAAGTTTGGGAATATTCCATCTTTTTCTATGTTCTGGAATAGCTTGAGTAGTATAGGTGCCAACTCTTCTCTGAATATTAGGTAAAATTCTCCAGCGAAGCCGTTAGGCCAGGACTTTTCTTTGTGGGAGTTTTTTTTTTTTTTTTTTTTTTCTAATGACCTGTTCAATTTATTCTTTTGTTATAGGTCTGTTCAAGTATTCTGTCTCTGAATGGGATAGTTTAGGTGAGTCTTGTGATTCTATAAATTTGTCCATCTCTTCTAGTTCTCAAATCTGTTGGAGTTCAGTTTTTCATGATGTTCTGTCAGTATCTTTTTTATTTCAATTGGTTCTATTGTGATGACACCCTTTTCATATATTATTGTTATTTGCATCTTCTCTTTCTTTCCTTTTTTTAGATTTGCCAATGGTTTGTCAAGTTTTTCAAAGAACCAGCTTTTTGTTTTGTTGATTTTCTCTATTTTTTTATGTTTCATTTATTTCTGCTCTGATCTTTATTTTTTCCTCATTTCTAGGTACTGTAGGATTCTTTTCTTGTTCTTTTTGTAGTTTTTGGAGTTGATGAACTAGAGTGTTGATTTTGTTTCTTTCTTCCTTTATGATGCATGCATTTATTGCTATAAACTGACCTCTGAGTACTGCTTTTGCTGTGTCGCATAGGTTTTGGTATGATGTATCTTCATTCTTGTTTGTTTCTAGGAATTTTTTTTTTTATTTTAATGCATTTTATTGAAATATAATTTATGTATGGTGAAATACACAAAACTAAAATGACATGGGTCAATGCATTTTTTTTTTTTTTTTTTGCAGTGTTCCCTCCCATCTCCTCCCACCCCTGGCAACCTACAAAGAAAGTTTTCCTCCATATTTAACCTTTCCTTGACCCTCCACAACAATGAACTAATACTATACTTGTCCTTCTGTGATTGACTTATTTCACTCAGCATAATGTCCTCCAAGTTCATCCATATTATGCACGGTTTTGCAGACTCTACATTATTCTTTAGTGCTGCATAGCATTCCATTATGTGTATGTACTATAGCTGGATCATCCACTCTTACACTGATGGTCAAGTAGGTTGTTTCCATCTTTTTGCTATTGTAAATAGTCCTGTGATGAACATGAGTGTGCATGTATCTGTTCCTCTCCTGGCTCTCACCTCTCTAGGATATATACTTAATAATGGGATTTCTGGGTGAAATGGTATCTCCAATTCTGGCTTTCTAAGGAATCATCATATTGCTTTCCACAGTGGTTGTATCACTTCACAGTTCCACCAGCAGTGTATGAGAGTCCCAATCTCTCCACATCCCCAACAACATTTGTTATTTTCTGTCTTGTTGAACCTTGCCATCACTGCTGGTGTGAGATGGTATCTCATTGTTGTTTTGATTTGCATCTCTCTGATGGCCAATGATTCTGAGCATCTCTTCATGTATTAGCTGGCCACCTGAATAGCCTCCTTGGTGAAGTGTCTATTCATGCCTTCTGCCCATTTTTCAATTAGATTGTTAATTACTTTGGTGTTGAGGCATTGGATTTTTCTATAAATCTTAGAGATAAGTCCCTTGGCAGATATGTAATTATTGGCAAATATGAATTTGTGCTCTCATTTTTGTTATGTGCTTTTTTGTGGTGTTGATTTCTTTGTTCTCTATAATTTTCTATGCTGAGCTTCTTTTGTTTATGAATTATGTTATCACTTCCTTTGTTGCTATTGTTTTAGTATTTGCCAAATATTTGTGTTGTTCCTCTTTTTTATTTTGATGTGAAGGTTTATCATTTTTCTTTGAGGTTACCCTATGATTTATAATTTTATCCCCGAGTTTAGAACAGTCCATTCTATCTT
>NW_006921894.1:151218-155918 GCF_000298275.1 Orycteropus afer afer | reverse complement strand
GTCTTTGGTTTTGGTGAGTTTGATGATGATATGTCTTGGTGATTTTCTTTTGGGGTCTATCCTGTTTGGGGTTTGTTGGACTTCCTGAATGGATGTATTCTCATCTTTCATCATATCAGGGAAGTTCTGCTCCAACAAATTTTGGACAATTTTCTCAGTGGTTTTATTTGTCTTTTCCTGTTCTGGAATTCCAATGACAGGTAGGTTATTCCTTTTGATGGTATCCCACATAAACTTTAGGATTTCTTCATTTTGTTTTGATATTTTTTCAGATTGTTCTCTTTCCAAAGAAGTATTCAGGTATTTTTCTTCAATCTCATTAATTCTGTCTTCCATTGCATCAGTTCTACTCCTTTGCTCTTTCAATGTGTTATCTATTTCTGACAATTTAGTATCAATCTTCTGAATTTCTATCTGTAGATTTAGAATCACTTCTAATTTTTCATTTATTTTGTCATTTTGTTCTTCTATATTCTTCCAAAATTCTTCTAGGGTTCTGTCTGTGTTTTTCTTGATCTGTCTCTCAATCCTTTGATGATACCTAAATATAGTTCTTATGAATCCTTATCAGGGAGTTCTAATGCTGCATCTTCCTCAGGGATGTGTTTTGGGTCTGTATCCTGGTCCCTTGTTTCTCTTGCTTTATCTCGCTTCCTTGTGTGGACTGTGATGTTCTGTTGTCTCTGAGGCATTGTGAATTTTTGTGTTTATATTTAATTGGTGATTGTATGTTGGAGTGACTTACCCACGATTTTCCTTTTCTTTGTATGTTATCTACACATGCAAGATACTGTGCTGTGCTCTTGTATTCACTAGTTGACAGCACTTATACACTCACTACCTGTCTCCTTTCCTGTTGTCAGCCTCTTGTATGTTCCTGCCAACCTTGGCAAACAGAGCCTATTTTTAGGTCCCTGGAATCTGAATGAGAATGCTATCACTTTAAAATAAAAAAATGGTTGCCACTTGTAAAGATTCAAAATGGCTGCACTCTTGGTCACTTTAAATATCCAAAATGGCCACCACTTATAAACATTCAAAATGGCTGCACCCTCGATCACTTTAAATATCCAAAATGGCTGTTGCTTATGAACATTCAAAATGGTTGCACTCTCGATCACTTTAAATATCCAAAATGATTGCTGCATGTAAATAATCAAAATGGCTGTGCCCACCGGACAGTGGAAAGTAAAAAGCTCCTTGCTGTTTCCCTTCCTAGTTATAGACCACCAGCGCAGTCATCCCTGCAGCCCTTGGTGACCAGGGGTGATCTTTAGGTCAATTCCTAGTTCCCAACACCACTTGGAAATATTCAGGCTGTTGGTCTCGTTAGAGTAGCTGACAGTCTACAGCTTCCACCATCTCTTTACTCACCGTTTTTGTTCAGGTTTTTCCACTAGTTGGTGCCTAATCCACTTCTGTATAGTTCCTTTCAAAGATCAGGGCTCCAGTATTATCTTCTGTATCCCTGTCCATTGGTTTTTCTTTTCTTTGTTGAAGAGGATCTGTGACACTTGTCTGCCTATTCCTCCATCTTACCAGCAGTCCTTTGTCTAGGAATTTTTTTAGTTCACTTTTTATTTCTTCTATTACCCAGTAGTTTTGAAGCAGTGAATTGTTCAACTTCCTTGTTTGATATTTTGTCCTTGATCTTCCTATTATTAATTTCTAAATTTATAGCATTGTGGTACAAGAAGAAGCTTTGTAGTATTTCAGTGTTTTTGAATTTATTGAGGCTTGTTTCATGTCCTAACATATGATCTATTCTGGAAAAGGATCCTTGCGCACTGGAGAAAAATGTGAATTGTGCTTTTTTTGTGTGTGGAATGTTCTGTATATGTCTATGAAGTCAAGTTGGTTGATTGTGTTGTTCAGTTCTTCTGCATCTTTGTTGAGTTTTTTTGTAGTTGCTCTGTCCCTCCTTGAAAGTGATATGTTCAAGTCTCCTACTACTATTGTAAAGTTGTCTATTGTCCATTTTAATTCAATTAATATTTGATTCATGTATTTTGGAGCCCTTTCATTGGGTGCATAAATATTTATTATTGTTATGTCTTCTTTGTCAATTTACCCTTTCAGCATCATATAGTGTCCTTCGTTGTCTCTTAGTTGTTTTTCACCTTGAAGTCTATTTTATCAGAAATTAATATCGCCACTTCTGCTCTTTTTGGTTACCATTGACTTGGTTTATTTTTTTCCACCCCTCAACTCTTAATTAATTTTTATCTTTGTGGCTAAGGTGGGGTCTCTTGTAGGCAGCATATTGATGGGTCTTCTTTTCTTATCCAGTGTGACACTCTCTTTCTCAATTGGTGCATTTACTTCATTCACACTGAGTATAATTAGTAATAAGTATGAATTAATTGCTATCATTCTATTCTGTTTTTTTCTCATGTTGTTGGAGTTTCCTTGGTCCATATACTTTTCTTTGCTGAGTTTGTTTGGTTGTGAAGTGCTTCCTCTCTTTTCTTCTTTATTGTTTGTTTTGTGCTTATTAAACCCATATGTCTTCCTTCTGGATCTGCTTAGGGGGATTGGTAATTTTCTTTATGGTTACCTTGGGGTGAATTCTTATCTCTACATTTTTAGAATAGTTTGTTCTATGAGGATATTTTCATATTTTCCTCTCCATTTGGAAGTTTGTACCTAGAACGTTTATTCCCTCTATTTGATTAGTTGCTGTTGTTCTGTGCAGATTGGCTTCCTTGATTTTTAGTATACAATGTTTTATGGCCTTATTTTGAGTGTCTATTTCTGATTTTGCTTTAGTGTTGATGTCATATGTCCTGATTTTGTTGTTCTCTATAGTGGATTCTCTATTGGAAGGACTTCCTTAAACATTTCTTATAGATCTGGTTTTCACAAAATCCCTCAATTTCTGTTTGTCTGAGAATGTCTTGATTTCACCCTCATATTTGATGGACAATTTGGCTGGATATAGGATTCTTGGTTGGAAATCTTTTCCTTCAGTGTTTTATATATGCTGTCCCATTGTTTGCTTGCATGGTTTCTGCTGAGTAATAGGTGCTCAGCCTGTTTGATTATTATAAGTAATATTTCTTTTGTCCTAAGCAGCTTGCAAAATTCTTTATCTTTTTCTTTGGTTTTAGAGAGTTTGATTATGATATGCCTTGGTGTTTTTCTCTTGGGATCTATCCTGTATGGGATTCTATGAGCTTCTTGGACAAATATGTTTTCTTCCTTCATGATATGGGGGAAGTGTTCTGTTAGTAGGTCTTCTACAATTTTCTCAGTGGTTTTATTTACCTCTTCTTTTTCTGGAATTCCAATTAGATATATATTGTTTCTTTTCATGTTGTCCCATATAATACTTAGAGTCTCTTCATTTCTCTTAATTCATTGTTCTGATTTTTCTTCATACAGGCTGGTGTCCAGGGATTTCTCTTCTGTTTGGGAAATGCATTATTCAGCCAGTTTTATCCTATTCTTTTGTGCTTCCACTGTATTGTGTAATTATGTAATTTTGATATTCATCTTCTGGATTTCTAACTGCTGTTTTTGTATGAGTTCTGATTGTGTATTAACCTTGTTACTTTGTTCTTGAATAGTTTTCCTGAGTTCTTCCAGGGTACTGTCTGTGTTCTCCTTGCTAATGTTTGGGGTTTCCTTAAGCTCTTGTAGAGTTCTATAAACACACCTTCTAAATTCCTTCTCAGATAATTCTATTGCCTCCTTTTCTTCCATGTTTAATGAGACTTTTGTTTGGAATTTTATTTCTCATGTCTTATCCTGTTTTTGTTTGTTTGTTTGTTTGAGGTTGCCTATTGTTTCCTAGACATTTTGAAGTTGTCTTTAGCTGTTAGTTATGTATTGATTTGTTTTGTCTTGGTTTTATGATTTAATATTTTGAAAAGGTGGAGCTTGTGTATTTTATTTTTTGGCTATTAATTCAGGTGTGCTGCATCTCTGAAGTTTTCACTGTGATGATGGAATTTCTGTGTGGATTGTGGATACAGGTCTCTGTTTGTCATAAAGGGAGTTTAGGATTTGAGATGGCAGGTGTTATGGTGGCTGAATGTGGTTTTTCTACTGGATAAGGCAAGGTAGAAGCAAAGGAAGGGGTAAGAATAGAGACAATGAAGAAAAGCTCCAAGGTGCCCGGACCAATTTCTAGGGCTTTGAGTGGGCTGCTAATGATGACATTATACTGTTACTCTCAGGCCCACAACTCAAGTTCAGCAAAGACTCTAATTGTTAGGGGGCCACAACTTTCTGTCAGGTTCAGACTGCTGCAAAAAATCCCACTCTCCAGGACCCTCCATGCCAAAAAGCTGAACTAGTATAAGTGCCCTGATCTGCGATCTGTGATGGGAGTCTGTCCCAGGGCCCCCACTCTTGAGACTTTATTCTCCTCTCTGCTCCTGCACTTCAGCAGTACCTAGAGTCAGAGAGATCTCAGCTCCCTCCTAGCGGTCCCATGTTTACTGATAAAAGTTGGTGCTAAAGGTAGATCTGTAGAGTGGCCACAGGTTCTCTGGTGTGGTTCCTTCTATCCACTGCCCCAGGGAGGTTTCCTATGCCTTTTCTCACCTGCCAGTCAGTTGGTGCTCCACAGGACAGGTTCACTTGTTTTTGTTATTTTTTTTTTTCTTTTTTTTTTTTTAATTAGGATTTGGGTGAAGATTTACAGAGTAAATTCACTTTTCATACAGCAGTTCACATATACTTTGTCTCATGTC
>NW_006921894.1:138642-149498 GCF_000298275.1 Orycteropus afer afer | reverse complement strand
AGGTCTCTTTCCTTTCCATATAAAGTTAGTGATCATTTTTTCCATATCCCTAAAGAATGTTGATGGGATCTGGATTGGGATTGCATTGAATGTTTTTTGTTATTTTTTTCTCCTCTGGATAATTGCATTGCCCCTTTCTCCTTTCTAATCCTACTCCCCTGAATTCGGTGTTCTCTGACTTAAAGAGTTGTTCAGAGCACCAGAATCCCCATTTCAAACACTGCGCCTAGTTTTCAGGCACTAAGAGGTTAGAGGGAACTAGCATGTGCACCACAGGAGAGATGTCATTTTCAGAGTCCTGAATGTTTTTCTTTTGCTTTTTGGTCATTCCTGAAATCACATGCCTTAAGTTACCTGGACTTTAGATTGTCAGTATTTTTCATAGATGAGAGAGGCTTTTGATTTCCAGATCTGCCTGATTTCATCCCAAAGGAAAAAAGCAAATCTTGGAAGAGACATCAATTAAAGGACTTATTAGAATCCTGTTGTAATATATTAAACTTATCTCTTCTCAACAATCAATATATATCCGAACTATTGTTGTTAGGTGCCATCGAGTCATCTCTGACTCATAGCGACCCCGTGCACAGCAGAATGAAACACTGTCCAGTCCCACTCCAGCTCTATGATCCTTGCTATACCTGAGCCCATTGTGTCAATCCATGCTGTTGAGGGCCTTCCCCTCTTTCATTGACCCTGCACCTTACCAAGCATGCTATCCTTCTGCAGGGAATGGTTCCTTCTGACAACACGACCAAAGAAGGTGAGACAAAGTCGGGCCACTCTCACTTCCAAGAAGCATTCAAGCTGCACTTCTTTCAGGACAGATTTGTTAGTTCTTTTAACAGTCCACAGTACTTTCTGCATTCTTTGCCAGCACCACAACTCAAAAGCATCAAATTTTCTTCAGTCTTCCTTATTCATTATCCAACTGTCGCATGCATATGAGGCGACTGAAAATACCATGTTTTTTTGTCAGGCGCACCTTAGTCCTCTAGGAGACATCTTTGTTCTTTAGCACTTGAAAGAGGTCTTTTGCAGCAGATTTGCCCAATGTAATACATCATCTGATATCTTGACTGCTGCTTCCATTGTTAATTGTAGAACCAAGTAATATGAAGTCTTTGACAACTTCAATCTTTTGTCCATTTATCATGATGCTGCTTATAGGTCCAATTGTGAGGATTTCTGTTTGCTTTATATTGAGGTGTAATCCATATTTGCAGACTGTGTTCTTCAATCTTCATCAGTAAGTGCCTCAAGTCATCTTCACTTTCAGCAAGCAAAGTTGTCTCATCAGCACGTCACAGGATGTTAATGATTCTTTCTCCAATCCTGATCCCATGTTCTTCTTCATATAGACCAACTTCTCAGATTGTTTGCTTAGCATACAGGTTGAATAAGTATGGTGAAAGGATACAATGCTGATGCACTCCCTCTTGATTTTAAACCATGCAGTGTCCTCTTGTTCTATTTGAATGACAGCCTCCTGGATTATGTACAGATTCCTCATGAGTACGATTAAGTGTTCTGGAATTCCCATTCTTCTCAGTGTTACCTGTAATTTGTTATGATCCACACAATCAAATGCTTTTGCATAGTCAATAAAACGCAAGTAAACATTGTTCTTGTATTCTTTGCTTTGAGCCAAGATCTATCTGATGTAAGTGATGTTATCCTTCATTCTACATCCTCTTCTGAATTCAGCTTGCATTTCTGGAAGTTCTCTGTCAACCGTTTTTTAATTATCTTCAGGAAGATTTTACTTACATGAGATATTAATGATATGGTTTGATAATATCCACATTCTGTGAGGTTACCTTTATTGGAATGGGTACAAATATGTACCCATTTCTTTTGGAATGGGTACATGTATGGATCTATTCCAGTCAGTTGGCCAGGTCATTGTCTTCCAAATCTAGCATAGCCGAATGAGTGCCTCCAGCATGACATCTGTTTGTTCAAACATCTCAATTGGTATTCTGCCAATTCCTGGAGCCTTGTTGTTCGCCACTTTCTTCAGTGAAGCTTCTACTGCTTCCTTCAATACCATTGGTTCTTGATCATGTGCTACCTCCTGAAATGAATGAAGCTCGACCATTTCTTTTTGGTACAGCTATTCTGTGTATTTGTTCCATCTTCTTTTGATGTTTTCTGCATCATTCAATATTTTGCTCATAGAATCTTTTCATACTGGAACTCGAGGCTTAATTTTTTTTCCTCAGTAATTTTAGCTTGAGAAATGTCCTTTGTGTTCTTCCCTTTTGGTTTTCTAACTCTAGATGTTTGCACATTTCATTAATAATTGACTTTGTCTTTTTGAGCTGCTCTTTGAAATTGTCTGTTCATCTTCTCATTTCTTCCATTTGCTTTAGCTCCTCTCCATTCTAGGGCAAGTTTCAGAGTCTCTTCTGACATCCATTTTGGTATTTTCTTCCTTTGCTGTCTTATTAATGACCTTTTGCTTTCTTCATGGATGATGTTCTTGACATCATTCCACAATTCCTCTGGTTTTCAGTCACAGGTATTCAATGCATCAAATCTATTTTTTGGATGGTCTCTAAATTCAGGAGGGATAAAGTCAAGGTCATATTTTGGCTCTCATGGGCTTGTTTTAATTGTCTTCAACAATTAAAATATGCATATGAACAGTTGATTGTCTGTTCACAATCAGCTCCTGGCCTTGTTTTGGCTGAAGATACTGAGCTTTTCCATTGCCCCTTGCCACAGATGTAGTCAATCTGATTCCTATGTACTCCCTCTGGTGAAGTCCATATGTATAGCCACAGTTTGTGTTGTTGAAAAAAAGGTATTTACAATGAATGAGTCATTCATCTTGCAAAATTCTATCATGTGATCTCCAGCATTATTTCTACCACCAAGGCCAAATTTTCAATTACCAGTGATTCTTCTTTGATTCCAACTTTTGCATTCCAGTCACCACTGATACTTGATAATTAATACATCTTGATTGCATGTTTGGTCAATTTCAGACTGCAGAAGTTGATAAAAATCTTCAATTTCTTCATCTTTGGCTTTGGTGGTTGGTGTGTAAATTTGAATAATAGTGGTATTAAGTGGTCTTCCTTGTAGGGATATGTATATTATCCTATCACTAACAGCATTGTACTTCAGGAAAGATCTTGAAATATCGTTTGTGATGACGAATGTCACACCATTCCCTTCAAATTGTCATTCCCTGCACAGTAGATCATATGGTTGTTTGATTAAAAATGGCCAAAACTGGTCCATTTCAGCTTACTAATGCCTAGGATATCAATCTTCATGTGTTCTATTTCATTTTTGACAACTTTCAATTTTCCTAGATTTATACTTTGTACATTCCATGTTCCAATTATTAATGGATGTTTGCAGCTGTTTCACCTCAGTTTGAGTTGTGCCACATTAGCAAATGGAGATTCCAAAAACTTTATCTTTTTCGTATCATTAAGATTTGTTTTACACTGATGAGTTAGCTCTTTCCCAGTCGTATTTTGAGTTCCTTCCAACCTGAGTGGCTCATTTTCTGGCACTGTATTGGATGATGTTTCAGGGCTATTCATAAATTTGTTCAGTAATGTATCAGACAGTGTTTCTCTGCTATTCATAAAGTTTTCAATGGCCCATTATTTGAGAAGTGGATGGCCTCTTCCTTCTTCCAAGTCTATCTCAGTCTAGAAGCTCTGCTGAAATCTATACACCATTGCAACCCTGTTGGCATTTGAAAAACTAATGGAACAGCCTCTAGCCTCACAGCAATATGTAAGCCACCGCAGTATGACAAACTGAAAGTCAATTTCATCTTCCTTAGTTGTTCCAAACCTTTCTGCCCTCCCCTTATCTGGATTCAGCCACCATCAGCACTGTCTTTCCTGCCTTCCTGTCTTGTGTGTTGGTTCTTTCCCTCTCCTTACATGGATCTGGCTGTCGTTGGCTTTATCTTTCCCACCTTCCTGCCTTGGGTAGCTGAACTAGAAAGTGTTAAACCTTGAGATACATTTGTCACAGATAAAGGAACTGAAACACTCATTTGGACTTGAAATGCCATAGTAGGCAGAAGCAGACAAGCTTTCCCAAGGTCATGAAGTTTGAGGTCATTTGACTTGTTTAAATATTACTTTTGAAGTTTCTTCATATTGGAAATTTGGTACTATTTAACCAGTAATAATATTCCATAGTCTATGGGCATAATTGCTCTCCATTTTTATATTTATCACTTTTGTCTTGCATAACTTTTAGGTTCTGTAGACTAATAGTTTTCCTTTAGTGAATGAAGGTTATTGACATTATTGCTTTCTGCCTATTACTGTTTTTGAAATAGTTTTTTTCTATCACTTAAGTTTTATTAATTTGTGTAGATAAACCTTCCCAAGTTTAACTGAAAACCTTTCCTTTATATTTTTCTTATTAGTATTTCAATCTATACTACTGACTGGATTAGTGATATTATTAGTAGAATTATCAAATGTTGTATGTAAGTTACTTTTAATGTAACTTCTTAGAAAGCTAATATGCTGCACATGAAGTGAGTTATATATATTGACAAGATACATTTTACAGATAGACTTAAGTTATCACTTTAAGGTTTGTAGCCTAACCACAGTCCAGGCAATTATACCAATATGGCCCTGCTCCAGACGTGTCCTCATAAGATGATCACTGAAGACTGAGGGCTATAGTGAAGCATAGGGAAGAAATAAGTTGGTGCCCAGCTATTGAGAAAGAATAGTGCCTGGGGTCTTAAAAGCTTGCCCTAAAATAAGAAGCCATCTAAAGATACTACCAACCAGTCCATGCAGAAGAAAGCACACCAACCAAAGTGTGATAAAAGGATTTTTAGTAAAATCTTTGGTCACAAAAAGGATTGTGTTGGAGCTTAAAATCTAAAGGACTTGGGGGTTTGGAAGGCTAAGGTCTACAGTGGGAGCTCTGACTCCATTTTGAGGCTTGAAATAAACTATTTGGGTTCTTTCTGACCATTAAATCAACACTGTGGCTATTCATAGACAAGTTCCAGGACAAAATTAGGGAGGGGTAGTTTGCCTTCAGTAATTGAATGGTTGAAAGTACATTATGCTCTCACAAAGAACATTGTGCCTTCACAAAGAAAAGGTAATTAAAAGAAATTACAAAACTCTATTGTTTTGAAATACAGATAATTGGGAGCTCTGGTAACGTAGTGCCTAAGGCACTTGACTGCTAACCAGAAGGCTGGTGCTTCAAACCCACCAGCCACTCCTTGGAAGGAAGATGGGGCAATCTACTTCCATAGTGATACTGCCTCAGAAACCCAAGGAGGGGTCGCTATGAGTCGGGACCAACTCGACGGCACATAACCACCACCACAACAAATTGTTTTGAATGTAGCTGAATAGGAGTAGCCACACTTTGTTACCTCAATCAGAGAATGAATGTGTATCTTTGCCAACCATGTAAAGTGAATGTACGTACAAAAACTACAATTAAACGAGTATTCCCAAAGCTACGTTTCAGAAGTGCAAGGTTTAAATGCACAATTTAGCTAAAAGGAACTGAATCGCACATTGCATTCTAATGAAACAAAGGGTTGAGGAACTTTCACGTCTTGCAAACCAAGTGAAAATTCAGTAAGGTGGAAATCTCTCATAATTTCATTTATCAGAATGGCAGCAACAAAACTTTGTTAACTCAATCAGAGAATTATGTGTAATTTTGTCAACTGTGTACATCAAGTTTCTGATGAAAACTTAGAAAAAACATTATTCCTTCAGTTCAACTTAACAACTACAACTTGAAAATGAACATTTAATCAATATGAACTGAATTACACTTTGCTTTCTACTGAAACCAATGTAGTAATAACTTTTTCACCTCTAAATTAAGGGTTGTTTCAAAAAATTGCAAGACTCTATTGTTTTGAATGTAGCTGAATGGGAGTAACCACACTATTTTAAGTGATCAAAGAATGTATGTGTATCATTGCAACAGTGTGAAAGGAAGTGTACATACAAAAACTAAAATAAGACAAGTATTCAAAAGGCTACACTTCAGAAGCTCAAGGTTTAAATGCACAATTTAGCTAAAAAGAACTGAATTGCACATTGCACTCTAATGAAACAAAGGGTTGAGGAACTTTCATGTCTTGGAAACCAAGTGATAATGCAATAAGGTGAAAATCTCTTGTAACTTCATGTATCAGAATGGCAGCAACAACACTTTGTTAATTCAATCAGAGAATGTATGCGTAGCTTTTTCACCCATGTAAATCAATTTTATGTGGAAAACTTGGAAAAACCATGTATTCATTTGGTTCAATTAAACAAGTGCAACATGTAAATGTACATTTAATCAATGTGAACTGAATCACACTTTTCTTTCTGCCAATGTATAAATAACTTTGGCACTTAAAACACAAAGGTAATTTCAAGAAATTGCAAAACTCCATTGTTTTGCATATAGGTGAAAGGGAGTAACTTCAGATTGTTAATTCCATCAGGTAATTCCTTTTGTTCTTTGACAACCATGTAAAGCAAGTGTATGTACAGAAACTACAAGAAAACATGTATTCACATAGCTATCTTTCAGCAGCGCAGAGTTTAAATGCACAATTTAGATAAAAGGAACTGAATTGCACATTGCACTCTAATGAAACAGAGTTGAGGAATGTTCACATCTTGCAATCCAAGTGATAATACAATAAAGAGGAAATATCTCATAACTTCATGTATCAGGATGGCAGCAAGACACTTGATTAAACTCAGAGATGTATGTGTAACTTTGTCAACCGTGTACATAGAGTTTGTGTTGAAAACACAAAAAAAAACTTGATTCCTTCAGTTCAATTTAACAAGTGCAACTAGAAAATGAACATTTAATCAATGTGAATTGAATCACACTTTTCTTTCTACTGAAACCAATGTATAAATAAATTTGGTACATCTAAACCAAGGGTTATTTCAAGAAATTGCAAAACTCTATTGTTTTGAATGTAGCTGAATGGGAGTAGCCACACTTGTTAATTCAATCCGAGAATGCATGTGTATCTTTGTGAACCATGTAAAGCTAGTGTACCTTTGAAAACTACAACAAAATAAGAATTTACAAAGCTACATTTCACCAGTGCAACATTTAAATACATAATTTAGCTAAAAGGCACTGAATTGTACATTGTATTCTAATGAAAAAAAAAAGGTTGAGGAATTTTATATCTTGCAAACCAAGTGAAAATGCAGTAAGGTGGAAATCTCTTATAACTTCATGTATCAGAATGGTAGCAACAACAGTTTGTTAACTCAATCAGAGGATGTATGTGTAAATTTGTCAACCATGCATATGAAGTTTCTTTTGCAAACATAGAAAAATATGATTCCTTCAATTCAACTTAACAAGTGCAACTTGAAAATGTGCTTGTAATCAATATGAACTCAATCACACTTTGCATTCTACTGAAAACAATGTATAAATACTTTTAGCAGAACTAAATCAAGGTTTATTTCAAGAAATTACTCAACTCCATTGTTTTGAATGTGCCTGAATGGCAGTAACACACTTTGTTAAATCAATCAGAGAATACATATGTATCTTTCCAAAATCATGGAACTATATCCCATATTGCAGTCTAATGACACAAAGAGTTGAGTAACATTCACGTCTCTAAACCAAGTGAAAATGTAATAAGGTGGATATCTTATAACTTTATGTATCAGAATGGTGGCAACAACTCTTTGTTAACTCAATCAGAGAATATATGTGTAGCTTTGTCACCCATGTAATAAGTATTCAAAACTCTACATTTCAGCAGCTCAAGGTTTAAAACCACAATTTAGCTAAGAGGAACTGAATCGCACATTGTACTCTAAAGAAACAAAGAGTTGAGGAATGCACACATCTTACAAACCAAGTGAAAATGCAGTAAGATGGAAATATCTTATAACTTCATGTACCAGAATGACAGAAACAACACTGTTAACTCAAACAGAGAATGTATGTGTAACTCTGTCAATTGTGTACATCTAGTTTGCATTAAAAGTTAGAAAAAACATGATTCTTTCAATTCAACTTAACAAGCGCAGTTTAAAAATGTACTTTTAACCAATATGAAATGAATAAAAATTTGCTTTGTACTAAAAAGAATGTATAAATAACTTTAGCACTGCTAAATCTAGGGTTGTTTCAAGAAATTGCTGAGGAACTAAGGGTAAAGGAACATACACATCTGACAAACCAAGTGAAAATGCAGTAAGTTGAAAATATCTTATAACTTCATGTATCAGAATGGCAGCAACAACACTTTATAAATTCAAACAGAGAATGTATGTGTTACTTGGTCAACCATGTATATCAAGTTTCTGTTAAAAGTCAGAAAAAGCATGATTCCTTCAGTTCAACTTAAAAAGTGCAACTTGAAAATGTACATTTAACCAACATGAAATGAATCACAGTTTTCTCACTTTGTTAATTCCATTAGGGAATGCATGTATATCATTATCAACCATGTGAAGCAAGTGTACATACAAAAACTTTAAGAAAACAAGTATTCACAAAGGTACATTTTGGCTGTGCAATGTTTAAAGGCACAATTTAGCTAAAAGGAAGTGAATCACACATTGCACACTAAAGAAACAAAGGGTTGAGGAATGTTCACATCCTGCAAACCAAGTGAAAATGCAGTAAGGTGGAAATATCTTATAACTTCATGTATCAGAATGGCAGCAAGAACACTTTATTAACTCAAACAGCGTGTGTGTGTAATTTTGTCAACTGCATACATCAAGTTTCTGTTGAAAACTTAGAAAAAAGTATGATTCCTTCAGTTCAATTTAACAAGTACAACTTGAAAACGAGCATCTAATCAATGTGGACTGAATCACACTTTGCTTTCTACTGAAAACAATGTATAAACAACTTTGGCACATCTAAATCAAAGGTAATTTCAAGAAATTGCAAAACTCTATTTTTTTTTTTTTTTTTCAAAATGGAGTCTCGCCAGTGAGCACCATTTTTATTTTTCCCTCTGGCAACTAAGAACTTTAAGAACTAGGTACAACAGTTTGAATTGAGATTTTTGGTGTTCTGAACAGCTCACTGAATCAGATTGCACCAAACACAGAAGAGCAGAATTGGAGAAAAGGCACAGGGAGATTTTTTAGAAAAGAGCTACTGCTGGAAGATGAATGGGCACCTGAGAGAGACCATTGGAAACCTTTCTAGGGCAGTCACTGTCTGGTGGGTGGAGGTGGCCACCTGAGATCCCTGAGCCAAGAATGAGATCACTTATAGCAGCTTACCAGCGACCAATACAATATTCCAGCAGGCAGCAGCAAAGACTTGTCTCCAGTGGCTGATTTTGTCAGTAATTTGGATGGTGAGGGTGCAGCCAGACACGGACCATTGCTGAGACGCAGGTGGAAATCTCACTGGTGTGCCAGAAAGGCTACCTCCCTCCCCTCCCAGCAGATTACAGAGCGGGCTTGGGTCAGACTGGGAGACACCGTGCTTTTCTTTGCCACAGTTATTGGGACTGCAGGTCACTGGCAGGTACTCTACCGACTCCACCACAGCTAAAATTGTGCGCATCTTTGGCACTGCAGGAGGGTGGTGTTGCAGACAAACTCCAGAGCCAACCACTGCCAGTTGGGTGGGATTGCATTACCACAGTGGGCAGACAGAGCACAGAGAACAGAAAAACCACAGCTGAGCACTCTCCCATGAATTTTGCCCTGGAGCCGTGCTTTGGCGCTATGGGGTCATGGAGGTGAGGGCTTTGAGTGTGCATGAAATTGGGGGAAATTTGTGACCCTCTAATAATAGGAATCTTTCCTGAGATTGAGCTGCAGTCTTGCAAATAAACATGTCATAATTAAGAGCCTGCTCAGGTACTCCCCTGAGTCCAACACACCTGAAATTGTGCACATCTTTGGTGCTGCAGGTGGGCGGTATCACAGACAAACTCCAGAGCTGGCCACAGGCGGTCTGGCTGGGTTGCCTCAGCACCTCGGGCAGACGGGGCACGGAGAGCAAAAAAACTGCAGCTGAGCCTGGTCCTGCAAATTTTGCCTTGGAGCCGCACTTTGGCGCTGTGGGGCCATGGAGGCGGAGTCTTAGAGTGTGCCTGAAATTGGTGGAAATTTGTGACCCTCTAACAAGAGGAATTTTTCCTGAGGTTGACCCACAGACTTGCAAACAAATATGTCATCAATAATACCCAGCTCAAAGCCCTAGAAACCGATCCTAGCAACACCAAGCTTTCCTTCTTCTGCTTCTACCTTCTCTGCCAATAACTTCACTAATTCATAGAAGAAACCATATTCAACCAATTACCTTAAAACCTCACACTTCAAACTCTAAACCCTCTGTACGAAAACCAGAAACACATATCCACACTACACACAGTGATTCCACCATCACAAAGAAAACAGCAGAGTGACCAACACACCCGAATCAATATTAAGATAAAACACACCAGCTTCACCTTTTCAAAATAGTAAACCGTAAAACCAAGACAAAACAAGTCAATACGTAACCAGCACCTAGAGACAACTTAAAGAGACAATGCTCTACCAGATTCCAAGGGCTTAAGAAGAGGTTCTGCTTTCCAGTAACCCCAAGAACTCTCCAGACCAGCACTACACGACTGAAAAGATCTAAGTTTACACTTATTTTTTTCTTCTCTCATGATTAACCCTATTACTTGTTGGATTTATTATTTTGTTTTTGCTTTTTTTTTCCTCTTTTCTGTTTGCTAGTTTGTTTTCTTTCTTCATTATTCTCCTTCTTTACCATTTTTCTTTTAGTGACCTATCCCCAGATATTGCATATTTACCTGTTTTCTTTTTCTTTTCTCCAGTTTTTCTTTTTTTCTTTCTTTTTTTTTTTTT
>NW_006921894.1:137273-138373 GCF_000298275.1 Orycteropus afer afer | reverse complement strand
TTGGAACTCTCTGATAAGGAATTCAAAATAATTATCTTTAGGAATCTTCAAAGTATTGAGAGACCAAAGAAAACACACACACACACACACAAAAAAAAAAAAACCTTAGAAGAATTTTGGAAGAAAATACAAGAACAAAAGGACAAAATAAATGAAAAATTAGAAATGATTCTAAATCTACAGATACAAATCCAGAAGATTAATACTAAATTGTTAGAAATAGATAACACATTGGCAGGGCAAAGGGGTAGAATTTATGCAGTGGAAGACAGAATTAATTATATTGAAGACAAATTCCTGAATACTTCTTTGGAAGGGGATCAATCAGAAAAAAAAAAAAAAAATCAAAACAAAATGAAGAAAGACTAAGGTTCATGTGGGATACCACAAAAAGAAATAATCTACATGTCATTGGAATTCCAGAACAGGAAGAGCAAAATAAAAACACTGATAAAATTGTCCAAGATTTGCTGGAGGAGAACTTCCCTGATATGATGAAAAAGTAGAACATATCCATTCAGGAAGTCCAATGAACCCCAAACAGGATACACCCCTAAAGAAAATCACTGAGACATATCATCATCAAACTCAGCAAAACCAAGGACAAAGACAGAATCCTGAGAGCAACACGGGAAAAACAAAAAGTTACATACAAAGGTCAGCCAGTAAGAATAAGCTCTGATTTCTCAGCAGAGACCATGAAAGTGAGAAGAAATGGGATGGTATACATAAAACCCTGAAAGAGAAAAATTTTCAACCAACAATTACATACCCGGCAAAATTGTCCCTCAAATGTGATGGTAAAATTAGGAGATTACCAGATAAGCAGAAACTAAGGGAATTTGTTAAAACCAGAACAACCTTACAAGAGATGCTGAAGGGAGTACTTTGATCAGAAAACCAAAAATAGCAAATATCAACAGACCATTAACACAGAAGATGACATATCCCAGAAACAACAGCTATGGAAACAGCAAAAATAAAAGATTGTAAACAGGGAACCAGAGACATCAACTGGCAAGTGAGGACAACTACAAACAAAAAGAGGGAAAAGACTGTGTAGTTACAGAACTTCTAAATGGTGAGGAAGTTAAGAGAGT
>NW_006921894.1:97953-134783 GCF_000298275.1 Orycteropus afer afer | reverse complement strand
ATAAGATCAACATCCAAAAGTCAGTTGGATTCCTCTACACCAGCAAAGAGATTGCTGAAAAAGAAATAAGGAAATCAATACCATTTTCAATAGCTACCAAAAAAAAAAAAAAAAATCTTGGGAATTAATCTTACCAGAGACACAAAAGACCTGTACAAAGAAAACTATAAAAAACTACTTCAAGAAATCACATTTAATTAATTTAATTAATGAGAATTTAATCAATGTGAACTGTATCACACTTTGCTTTCTATGGAAAAGGATGCATAAATAACTTTGGCTCATCTAAATCAAGGATAATTTCAAGAAATTACAAAACTCTATTGTTTTGAAAGTAGCTGAATAGGAGAAACCACATTTTGTTAACTCAATCAGAGAATGCATTTGTATCTTTCCCAACCGTTTACATCACGTTGATGTTCAAAAAGTATGAGAAAGCAAGAATTCACAAAGCAAAATTTCAGGAATGCAACATTTAAATGCACAATTTAACTAAAAGGAAGTGAATCGCACATTGCCTTCTAATGAAAAAAAGTGTTGAGGAACTTTCACGTTTTGCAAAGCAAGTGAAAATGCAGTCTGAGAAGTCATCTCTTATAACTTCCTGTATCAAAATGGCAGCAACAACACTTTGTTAACTCAATCAGAGATTGTATGTGTAATATGTCAATAACTGAATGAAAGAATGCATGTCTATCTTTACCAACTGTATAAAGCAAGTGTATGTACAAAAACTACAATAAAATAAGTATTCAAAAAGCTACATTTCAGAAGCTCAAGGTTTAAAAGAACACTTGTTTATGGATACAGAAATCCATGGCACACAGCACACTCCCCCACCCACAACCCCACTGTTGTTTCCCAACCTTGCCAGGTGGACTCAATATAATGAGGAAATCAGGCTCAGAGGGGGTAAAGGAGTTGTCCAAGGTCACACACCTTACAGTCAGACTGGGCTATTCCTGGAAGTCTGTGTATTAACTCTTGAAAAGCCCATAGTTGTAGGGCCCAGAAACTCTCCTCTGTAGTGAATACACTGAGGACAGATAGAGCAGCACTATTTGGTGATTGTCAGGGACCGGCTCTGTTGCTCAGTCCCCATGCTTTCCCTGGCTCTCTCCTTCCAGCTGCCACCTCAGATCAAATGAGGGGACCCTGCTGAATTTTATATTAGTCATTGGAGAAAAACAAACTCACAAGGATTCCCTCAGTAACTGGGTGTGAAGTGGGAAGAACCCAATGTCGAATCCCCATCCCCAATGGGACCAAGCCAGGGGAAACTGGGGGCCTTGGGACACCTAGGGCCTGGGAGATGGGGACAGGGGGCCTAAGAGGACCTGGGGACACAAGAGGGGATGTGAGGGTCTGGGTGAGGGGGGAATGAGAGTGAAGGGACATGAAGAGGGCAGGATGGCATGATGGTCCTGCCCAGGAGAGCCCTTTAGACCCTCAGGGAGTAGGGGTGCAGCTGTGTCTTCAAGGGAGAATCCCGCTGCTAAGTGGCCCAGGAGACCTTTGGTTAATTACCCTGCCCTCCTCTCCTCTTGGGAGTGAATTAGCTCTGAACTGGGTACAGAGGGAGGGCCAGGCCAGGCCCCAAGGGCACCAGCTGCTGGGCTGCAGAAGGGAGGCAGGGCGGGGACCACAGACAAGAGTCCCTGAGCCTGCTCCGGCTCCAGGTTCGGCAGGGTGGGGGGATTCAACCTAGCAGCACCCCTGTGCTGCATTGTGGAGCCCACTGGTGACATGACCGGGTCCCTCCAAGAACCCAGAGTAGAGCTTGGGGGTTTCTTGTCCTTTCAGCCCGGGGCATGAGCTCTTGTTGGTGTCTAAGACAACAGCCAATCCCTGTTGTTAGGTGCCAGTTGAGCGGCAACCCTGACTCATAGATAACCCTTGTCCAACAGAACTAAACTCTGCTCGGGCCTGTGCTAGCCTCCCAGTCATTTCTATACCTGAGCCTATCTTTGCAGCCACTGTGTCACTCCATCTTGTTGAGGGCCTTCCCCTTTTTCACTGACCCTCCACTTTACCAAGCATGATATCCTTCTCCAGGGAATGGGCCCTTCTGACAACATGACCAAAATAGGTGAGACAAAGTGTGACCATTCTCGCTTCCAAGGAGCATTCTGGCTGCACTTCCTCGAAGGTAAATTTGTTTATTTTTCTGACAGTGCATGGTATTTTCAGTATTGTCTGCCAGCACAACTCAACTATATCAACTCTTCCTCCATCTTCCTTATTCCTTATCCAGTTTGCATATGCCTGTGAGGCGATTGAAAACACCAAGGCTTGGAAGACATGGACCTGCCTGCTCAGTGTCAACAAGGGCCTTGGACCCAAGGTCAAGCTCAACTTCTGGCCTCCAAGGGCCTCTTGTTGGCAGCTGTGGTCCCTCAGGGCATGGTAGCTGCTTCTGAGGCTCTGTGTCATTGTGCCCGCCCCTGCTCCTGAGGCATGGCTGCCCCCAACCACACTGCCCGCTCGCTCCCTGTGCTGCCATGCTGACCTGCCCCCGTGTCATCCTGCAGGAGCCACAGGCATCCTGAGTAGTGGCCTGATCCCTGGCTGGTGTGGAAGCTGCTGCAGAAGGAGGAGGGGATCCAGGAACTCATCCTGGACACTCTGGCCTTCTTCCTGAAGGCGGATGCCTCCAAGGCCCTGGACAGCCACGTGGTGCCCTTCCTCAAGGAGGCACTCCTGAGCCCCAATGACAAAATCAGAAGCAAGGCCGCATAAGCCCTCATGGCTGTTCTGGTGAGGCCGCCTGCACCCCATCACCTACCTGCTGCTCAGGGCTGGGGGAGCCTGGATGGTGGCAGACCCTCTCCACTGCTCTGACCATCCACCCAGTTTACCGGAGAGTGCCCTGAGGTGCCCATGTCCCAGGAAGCCTCTCAGTCCCAGCCCAAAGATGGGCTCAGTCATCCTGATTTCCATGAAGAAAGCCCACACTGGAATAGCTGTGGCTTGCAGTAATGATTTCCAGTGGCAAAGAGCCTTGGTGGTGCAGTTCCTAAGGCATTTGGCTGCAAACCAGGCACTTGGTGGTTCAAAACCACCAGCCACTCTGCAGAAGGAGGATGAGGCAGTCTACTTTCATTAAGATTTCCCACCTCGGAAAACCCAATGGGGGTGGCTATGAGTTGGAATAGACTCCATGGCAGTGGGTGTGGTTTGGGCTTTGCTTCCCTAAAGGCAGACAGCCCTGGAGACCCTATGGGGCAGTTCTACTCTGTCCTCTAGGGGTGCAGTGAATTGGAATGGAATCCAGGGAAGTGGGTATGGTTTGGGCTTTGCTTCCCTAAAGGGCAGGGCCGGGGCTCTCGGGCTGCTGCAGTGGCTCTTCTTTCCCAGCTCAGGGTCCAGGTGCTTCCCTACCCGCAAAAAATTCCTCTTTGCTGGCAGTGAAGGCTGTTTTGCTTCTTTTTCCTGGCCACAGTGCCCCCTGGTGACTTCTTACCAGCCACCATGCTGGGATCCCTGTCCTCACACTGTACTCTTTCCTGGCCTGGAACCTTTGCCTCTGACCCAGGCTGGTCAGAAGCCACAGTTCTGGGACTGATCACAGGCCACCCAGGAGCCTGTTCTGCTCAAATCTCTGCAAATGCCAGGCCCTTGCTTCTTTTTCTTTTCTTATTGTGGAAATTTACATAACGTGGCATTTGCCAGTTCACCACCTGTTCTGGTTCACTAGTGCCACTCTGACAATTATAATCTACAAGTGGGATGGCTTGAAGAAAGAGGAGTTTATTCCCTTACCGTTTGGAGGTTTAAGTCTGAGTTCAAAGTGCAAGCCTCTAGGGGCTATGTGAAAGCCCCTCAGCCTTGGGTTTCAGCTCTGCCTCCTTCTCCTGGCCCACTGCAACTGGAAGCTTTTCTTCACTTAGCTGCTGGCTGCTGAAGCTGACAAGTCCAAGATTGACAAGTAACATGGCACAATCCCAATGTTACCAAACAACACTGCAAGCCATTGATTCAAGTCCATTGAAAGTCCCAAGATAGGCAGAGCATGGCAGGCTGCTGAACAATGACACAGCCACATGCAGGGTTCAAGAGTGCCATAAACTACAGACTATCCCCAATTCTCCTTATATACAGGAAGCAGACCACATCCCTAAGGCAGCTACTCAGCTGCTTGTGGTATATCCCACCATGGAGTTGATTGCTGGCCTCATCATGGGGAATAACGACCACCAGCGGATCAGCCATTCAACCAGGCCCAACCAAGTTGACACACAATCTTAACTATCACACTGCCACTCACGTCTAACCAGTTATACCAATCCCTTCAATCCTGTGCAACCCTCATCAACATTTGCTGCCAAATTTTCCATCATCAGAAAAGAAACTCACTGTGACATCACTTTCCTTGGTGTAGAGGGTACAGATTCCCTACCACTTGTCGCGGTCACCAAGCCCTGGTGATTTCTGAGCCTGGTTTCCATGCCTGGAGGCTAGGGCATTGTATCCCCCAATGACACGTGTCCTCCATCAGGGTGTCCTGGGGGACCACTTGGTGGGTCAGAGGGCTCTGGGAAATGCAGCCAGAACCTGGGAATGTGAGGGTGGCTTCCAAGCCTTTGCCTGGGAGCTGCTCTGTGGAAGGAAGACAGGGTGATGTGCTTCCATAAAGATCAACAGCCTCTGAAACCCAGTGGGGGTCACTGTGACTCGGGTATGACTTGGTGTGAGTTTGGTTTTGGTTTCATGTTCAGGACTGGGCTAGCCTTCTAATGTGTCTGCTAAGATTTTTCTCCAAAGCAAAACAGTTGCCCTGTGAGACCCAGGGCTGGCCTGCAGCAGGTCACGGTGCCTTCTGTTTCCTCCCCACCTGCCTGTCCCCAGGGAAGGCACATAGTGAACTGGACAAGGATGTTGTTGAGCTTGGGGCCGAGAGACAGGAGGGCTGAGGGAGGCAGCATGCAGGGAGCAGAAGGGGAGCTGAGTGGAGAGTGTTGTGGGGTGCTGATTTGAGGTATCAAAGGATATAACACCCAGAAACACATTTACAAAAGTGCAAGACTCGCTCAGTGAGAACTCCCAAACATCGGTGAAAGACACGAAAGACGTAAGCCATTGGGAATACACTGGGAACGCCGTTAAGGTGATGATGTGTGTCTTCAAGAACTCAAAACGTCTGAAAGGAAGGCCACCTCTCCCAAAGCTGCCTTTTGTCTGTGAGGCCTGTTTTCAGAGGTGGTGCACCCCAAGCCCACCTCAGGCCCTCCCCCTAGAGATGAATCACTCCCTATGTCCCATTCCTCCTGTCACCACCAGTCCCCTTCTCATTCCTCTCTGCCATTAGTGTGCATACCCTTATTCTCGGACTGAGCCCTGGTTGCGCTGTGATTGAAGCACTGGGCTGCTAACCAAAAGCTTGGTGGTTTGAACCCACCAGCCACTCTGCTGGAGAAAGATGAGACAGGCCACTTCCATGAAGAATGACAGCCTTGGAGACCCTCTGGTGCAGTTCCACTTTCTCCTCTAGGGGCGCTGTGAGTCAGAATTGACTATGGCAGTGAGTGTGGTTTGCACTTTGCTCCTGTGAAGATTGACAGCCTTGGAGACCCTGTAGGGCAGTTCCACTCTGTCCTCCAGGGGTGCTGTGATCAGAATCAACTCCAGACAGTGGGTGTGGTTTTGGTTTCTGGTGTTCTCAGATCATCCTGGTGGTGTCCTGCTGCTCAGTCATCTTCCCATTGAGCAGCTGACCCATCACTTCCCTGTCTTGGTTCCCGGGCCTTATGAGGCCCAGCTGGATGTCCTCCCCACTGGCCTCCCCTGCCATGGCTCCCCGTGCACGTGCTGTGTCTCAAAGTCCTCAGACACCCTCCCATCTATGCCACACCACACGACTCACTGACTCCTTCTCTGGCCTTCGGGCAGCCCTCCCTGACCTAAGGCACATGCAAGGATGGCATCAGGCAGGGCTGACTCAGCCCCTGTCCTGTCCCCCACAAGCTCCCTACCTTGCTGAGCCTCACTGTGGTTCCTGTGAAATGCAGGCCCTGCTAGTGCCTTCCACCAGGCCTGGCTCTCTGACCAAAACCAGAGAGTGAACACAAAGCCCTTGTCCTGTCTGGGGTGAGCGGCAGGCCACGCTAGGCACTGGCCTGGACAAGATTGGTAGCTGTTTCTTTCCAGTGAACGGTTGGTTCCCTTACACCCTGTTCACAGCTGTCTCCTTGGTGCTGACATTGGGCTGGCACCCAGCTGAAGGACTGAAGGGGGCTGTTCACGTGAGCCTGTCTCCAGAATGGGATTTCCATGGTGCCAGGTGGGCTCCAGGCATTTCCTCAAGATGTTAATTGCTTACTTTGGTCTGGGGGTCAGGAGGAGGTAGAGGTGCTGGAAGCCTTTGCAGAGGGCCCACCCAGGATGGCCTGGTTGCTAAAGGGAAGGGGACCCAGTGAGGGGTCTGTTGGAGCAGGGACCACCAAGCCACACAGCTGGCCACCCTGGGGCCAGGTGGGCCATGGCGGCTACACTTGGACACTTCTGCCCCAGCTGGCCTAGTCTCTGGCCTGGGACCGTGTAGCCTTCTACTGTGGGTGGGAGAGCTCACCCAGCACAGGGGTCCCACAGGCAGGGCCACGCCATGCAACGTAGGGCAGAGCCCACCCTTGAAGGTGGCTGAGACACTTGATGGCAGCAGGACAAACCTAAGCAAAAGCCCACCCGCATCTGGGAATAAAAAGCCACCATCAGATGTGAGGAAGTGTCTGTGTTTAGTCAGCAAAGCCACTGGGAGAAGATGTCTCACTCTGTGAAAGGACAGATGTTCTCGTCTGCACAGCCAGGGGCAGCCACAGGGTGTCACTCCCATCCCTTCTGCACCCACCTGTGGTTGGCAGTGCTGCATGCAGACCCCAGCACTGTGTCATATGTGTGGCCCTCGGCCTACTCCGCATTTCCTGTAGGAAGCACCCTGATCCCGGAGGGGCAATCTAGGCCCTGCCCAAGCCACCTCAGAAGAAGCAGATACAACCCAAAGCAGCAGGACGATCAGCGGCAGCCCCCTGGCCCTGTCAGCTTCCTCCCGAGGGGTATGTTCAGCATGTCACATTGGTTGAAAATCTTGGAGACTCACTCTTCAGGGTCCAGCTCTCTGGGGCCCTGCTCTCTGGGGTTCAGCTCTCTGGGTGCGAGGCTGGGGCTTGGTTTCAGCTCCAGGCCACAGAACATGTCCTAGGCTTTCCACAGACAGCCCTGTTCCTGCTCCAGTGTATCTGGAATGGAGGGAACAGGCCAAGGTCAGGGATGCAGGGCCAGCACAGAGGGGAAGCTCCCAGTGCATGGACGCCAGGACTTGGTCCATCAGCCTCTGGACTTGGGATGCTGAACGGCACGTTGGGGGACATGTGCTGAGGCTGACGGCTCAGGGAGGCAGTGGGGGCTGTCTGGGGCCACATGTGCCCTTGTGCCCAGGGCCCAAGACTGGACAGGTACAGTTTGCACGATGCCTGCACACAGCCAGGCATGGCTCTCTAGGCCTGAACTAGAAGGTGCTTGGCTCCCACTGTCAACCACTCGGAGGGGGATCGATGCAGGAGATCCCTGGACAGAGTGGGAGAACAATGGGGAACAAAACTCAAAATCATAAAAAGGACCAGGTTTGCTGGTCTGATAGAACCTGATGAGACCCTGAGACTATGGCCCCTAGTCACCTGTCAGGCCTGGAACTGAACTCATTGCTGTGGCTTTCAGCCAAACAACAGACAGGCATGTAAGGGGGACCATTTACATCAGGTAGATACACTGAGAGCAATCAATCATGGGTGAACAGAAGGGCAGTGTATGCACAGGGAGACAGTTTGGGGGGTGGGAGCACATTGGAGGGAAGGACAAAGGGAAGAGGTAAGTATGAGGAGGAAGTGGGAAGAGAGCTGTTACATGTTGGGAAGTTCAGTCAATGTCATGACACAGAATGTGTATGAATTGCTGGATGGAAAACAAATTTGCTCTGTCAACTTTCACCCAAATCACAATAAAAATTAAAAGAAACCAACCAACTCAGGTCTGGGCCTGTGACCGCAGCTCTGAGCTCCTCTCCCAGTCATGGTTTTTGGAGGCAGGCAGTCCATCTGGCAGGCACTGAAAACAGTGAGTGCACCCAGCTTGGGCAACACCATGGCCAGCTGCAGCGCAACTCAGGCCCAGCTGCTTCCCATACCTCTGGCTCCTGGGAGCAGCTCCTTCTCTGAGGGCGGCCAAGCAGACTGCACGCTCCCTCACAGGTCTTGTGTCTGAGTGGCCTCTGCTTTCATGTTGGACAGTCTCCAGGCCAGCTATATGTCTTGCCTCCTGCCTCACGGATTTTGGATGTCATCAGCCAGGAACCAGGGAGCCTCGGCTCCAGGGGAGGGTCCCTCCAGCAGACTCTTTGGAAGCTGGGAGTCAGCTGTTCTCAGCACTGGGGACACACTCGAGCAATCACACTGTAACTCAGCTTCCATGCTGCTGTGACAGGAGCTGGTGCTGACATGTGAAAGGCAAGGGGGCCATGAAACCAGAGCCCAAACAGAGACCTAGGGTCACCACAAGGACAGAGGCCACTTGGGGGCAATGAGAGCCCAGGGGCCAGCAGGTGCTGCATCAGGTAGCCTGGGTTCAGACGCCAGCTGCACTGCTTGCTGCTTAGTGATGGGGCCCTGACCACTCAGGGCCTGCCTTCCCACCTTTAAGATGGGGTCAGTAACACCTTGAAGTGCTGTCAATAGTGCCTGGCACGTGAGCATTTATGAACAGTGTGTCCACTCTCTTCCCTTTCCTTGCTGTGAAATGATGGAGACTGGGACGGGGCCCACCAGCCAGTTCATCCCCTCAGAGGAGACAAGAGTCCAGGGCACCACCCCTCCTGCCTCACCCCTGCACTGGCAGAGCCCACAGAATCCAAACCCAGCATCCACCTCCTCGCCCCTGCGCTGCCCTCAGAGTCTCTATCTGCAGACTAAGCTCATTAGGCTCTTTATCCCCATTTGCGTCATCCCTAATGCAACCTGGATCATGTTGGCCATGGCCCATGGCACTGTTTGCTGAGCCCATGTGCTGACATGTGGCCCTGGTCCTGCAGAGCCCCTTGTCAGGATCTGGCTCCCCCAGGAGAACCTTCCTGAGAGCCCTGGAGGTGGGGCCACTCTAACCCCACTCCTGCCCCAGTCCTCACTTGTCATCTCCCCTCAAACCCTGTGGGAGACCTTAGCACCAAGGCACACCTCCTGGCCTTCCCGCACCCGATCCCCTTTCCCTTGGGGATTTTGGCTGCTAGAGCCAGCCACACACTCCGATATCTTCTCTCATTGATGACTTGGGGACGGGACCTTGTAGGCCCTCACCCACATTGTCCCACTCACATGGGCTCCCTTGGTCCTGGCCACACAGACTTGACCACTCATCATGATCCCACGTCACACACCCATCTTTGCATTGATGCACTGCATCCACCCTGTGCGATCCCCCTGAACCCTGAACTCCAATGCTGTGACATCAAGGGACCTGTACTCTCGGTCCCTCTTTTATCCCCCCTCATGCCCTCATACCTTGAACTTAGTGCTCCATCCAACAGCTGTTCCTATCCAAGGTGGGATGCCCTACCTCTGGGGAGATCCCAGGGTGAGGAGATACATTGCCCCAGACTCCCCTTAGCAGTGAGCCACTCTTGCTACCCCTCCTTCCTTGCCCTCCCCACGAGGGATACTGAGGAAGAGCCTGACCGGCCATAGGCCGACAGCGCTGTCCTCTCACGTGTGCTCATGGGGCCGAGGTCCACACCAGTCCTTCAGTGCTCCCACCGAGACGTACCACCAGTCTCTCTCTGGGTTCACGTTGGTGTCTGAGTGTGTGCCTTGGTGGGTCACCCTCTGGACAGGCTCCAGGCCACATACATCCCTGATTCCTGCCCCTACTCCTCACTCTCTGGCTGTAGCACAACAGCGAGGACCATTGCCTCAGTCCCCACCCATCTCTCCTCCCCACTTGTCCTCAGTCCACCTGCTGATGCTGTCCCACGCACGCTGCAGCCCAGACTTTCCCCAGGTTGCCCACATTGTGGGAGGTGTTGCACACACAAATGCCCCAAATGCCCAGCAAGGTGCAGGGAGATTGCTCAGTGCTGGCATGGACGGCTGCCGAGAAGCAGGGCCTCCCCTGAGGGCTTCAAGGCCTCCCCTCACATGGTTGTGCTGTGGGCTTGGTGGCCCTCTTCCCCTTCTTTAGGGTATCCAGGTCTCTACTCTACACTGTTGCATAAACTCCAGCAAAACCCGTGCAGCTTGGGCAGAGCGGCATGTCACCACACGGGCCCTGCCACGTGGGCCACATGGCACCATGGCAGCAGCTAACGCCAGGGCCCAAGAGAGACTGGACCAAGGTCGGATTGTGGATGGCTGAGGTGGGTTGGGAATAGGCGACCACGACACTGATGTGTGTCTGGGCTGGCACCAGTGGCTGTGACGCCACAAAGGGAGACACAGGCCATACGGACTTCTGTGCCCTTGGACTATAGGATGGGAGTGGACAGAGTGAATCCCGGGCTCGTCCAGTTCTGAAGGGAGGGCTTCCCACCCACAGCCCAGTCAGCTTCTGCTCCAGGGACAACAGGCACAGGTGGAGGTCTTCCTGTAATAATAGGTCTGTCATTTTTTTTTCTCTTCCTAAACACCCATAACAACAACAACAAATACCCCTATGGGAACTTCAGGAAGGACAAAATAAAGCCATCTGTATGAGTGTGGGTGTGAGTGTGTATCTCTGTGTGTGTGAGAGAGAGTGTGTGTGAGTGTTTGTGTAGGTGTGTGTGAGTGTGTGTGTGTGTGTGTGAAGGGTGGGGATAACCAGATATGTGACCAAGCAGACATTCCCACAGCATACAGTCTTGCCTGTGTATATATTACTCTATTTTGCCAGCCTTGGGCTAACGGGGTCTCGCCCTGGCTCTCCTCACTGGGCTCCTGCACCTTCCTGAGTTAGGCAGCTCCCAGAGCCAGCCTAATCCCCGCCCCACCTCCCGAAGTTCTGGGACTGTGGAGCAGAGAATAACATGCTGCTGGGCTGGTAGGAAATCTTCTGGGGGCAGTTCCACTCTTGTCTTCTAGGGGTGCTGTGGGTCAAAATAGACTCCACGGCAGTGGGTGTGGTTTGGACTTTGCTTTCCTGAAGATTGACAACCTGGGAGACCCTGTGGGGCAGTTTCACTCTGTCCTCTAAGGGTGGTGTGACTGGAATCTGTTCCGAGCCAGTGCATTTCTTTTTTTGTTTCTGGTATTCTTGGGCTATCCTGATGGCATCTTGCCTCTCAGTCCTCTTCCTGTCCAGCAGCTGACCCATCAAAAGGGCAGCATATGCTGAGGTATGAAGCTGAGAAGGCAGGAAAGGACAGAAAAGAAGGACGAAGGGAAATGAGAAACAGGGAGGAAGTGGAAAGAGAGATGTTACATGGTGGGGATTGTAGTCAATGTCCTGAAGCAAAATGTGTCTGAATTATTGAATGGGAAGCTAATTTGCTCTGTAAACTTTCCCCTGAATCACATTTTTTTTTTAAAAAAAAGAAAAGACTGCCTTGTTCATCAGATGAACACTAAACTAATGGACTGTTGGAGAGTTCTCTCCCTTCCATTCCAGATGGGGGTGGGCCCAGAAGTCCAGAAGGGGACACTCACGTGCTTGTTGGGAATGGGGTACATCAGTAAGGAGATCCCCAGGATAATGAGGGCCATGAACACGAAGAGGACCACAGCGAAGTAGAGGAAATGCATGCGGCAGAGGACGGCCAGGCATGTGCTGCTCCCCTCGCAGCTCTGCGGCCGTAGACAAACTCTACCGCCATTGGCGAGATGCCGAGAAGAAGCCCGCTGGTCAGGCCCCAGAAAGCACCCTGCCAAAGAGGAGGTCTGAGAGAGGAGTCGCACAAGGGAGACGTGTGAGGGGCGGGGATTGCTCCCCTCCTTCCCGCTGTTAGAAAGACCCCCAGAACCAGAAACATGGGCAGGTTCCTGTGTATGCAGGAAAATCTGCCAGAGCAACTGAAGGCTGGGGACCACCCAAAGCAGAGAACAGGAAATAGTGAAGAGACCCAGCAACTGTGGAGACCTGCAGTTACTCATCTGTGACAAAGACATCTGTTAATTATAAACTGACAGCCCATTAGCAACCCAATACCTTAATCCCTGCACCACCATGGCTCCTTTCTCTACAGCAAAGATGTGAAGACCCTGTAGATGCAGGGTTCAAGCACTGGTGAGCAGATGCTACTTTCTTAGGCTGAACGAAGACCAAACACCCTTGTACTTTTTCACAAGGTCAGTCAGATCACTTAAAAACCAACAAAACCAAACCTGGGAAGACTTTTAGCTTAGGTAATGAAGAGACGCCCCGCACCTATGCTGACCACAAAGTCCCTAGCCTCCTTTGTCTCTTTAAGGGCGGCTCTGTCTGCTCAGCTGCTCAGGTCAAAACTCCCAGCTCCTGTCTTTTCATCATGCCTCACCATCAACCCCCCAGCAAATCCTGCTGGTCCTGCTTCCCAGATGTATCCGAATCCAGCCCCTTCCCCCTCTCTCTCCAGCTGCCATCTCTCCCAAGCAGGTAGGGCTCCTGCCGTCCCACTGCTTGCCTGCCTCAGCACCCCCATCACTCATCCCAGCCCACTCTACCTTTCAAGGCACACATAGGAGGATGCTCCCTACGTGGGCCTCATTTGCCTCGACCTCCTCCCAGGCCCACCCCCGGGGTCCGACCTGCCCACTGTGCTCCTGACTTGGTCTTCCCCTTGTCGCTCTCCATTGCCTGGGTCTATCTCTGGATCCTGGTGTTCCTGGCCCCCCTTTGGCTTCTCATTCAAGATCACCCCATAGCAGGGCTCTTCTCTCATCACTGTCACCACCAGTGCTCCCCCAACACCCTCCAGTGTCCCTTTTTTCTCTCCTAACCAGCACTGTGTCATTCACAGGCATCTTTATCTTTGTGTATCACCTGTCCCTTTGACTAGACTCCCTGAGGGCCCAGAAATGAAGGGTGTGGACTACTGTGTATCCCAGGGCCAAGGACAGGCATCCACCACTCATCTGTCAGTGTGTCCTCCTGTGAGGCCTGCATGCTGCTGTGAGGCTGGAGGCTATGCCAGTGTTATTTCAAATACCTGCAGGGCCCTTGGTGGACAGGTTTCAATGGAGCTTCCAGATTGAGATGGACCCAGAAGAAGGAAGGGACCATCTACTTTTTAAATAATTGGGCAATGAGAACCTAGGGACTATCAGCAAAATGCTGATATAGCACTGTACTGGGCAGTGTTTCATTTTGTGAGTTTCATTCTATGAGTCGGAGCCGACTCAATGGCACCTAACAATAACAACAACAGGACAGGAATATAGAAGGCACTAGATATGAGATGAATACATGTCAAAGTTATGGATTTTCCACAATTTTGAAGACAAATGCTCTGAAATCATGGCTGTCCATCTCATTGTGAGGCTAAGACGTGGTGACTGTGAACTTCTGTGAGCCACTAGGATCTGGATGGCACTACTTCCCGGCCAACGGTACCTGGGGGTTGGACTTCCTGGCATGCAGTAAATGGAGTTTGGATTTCAGCCTCTGGTAAATGGAGGTTGGACTTCCCGGCCTCCAGTAACTGGAGGTTGGTCTTCCCGGCCTCCGGTATCTGGACGTCTACTTCCTGGCCTCCAGTAAATGGAGGTTGGACTTCGGCTTACAGTAAATGGAGGATGGACTTGCCAGCCTCTGGTACCTGGAGATTGGACTTCTTGGCCAGAGAGGGCACCCACGAGCTGAGCCTGGACCCCGAGTCCCCTCAGTGTGATGCCCTGGGAGAAGAGCCCTCCCCTTGTCCCCTCAATGAAGCTCCCTCGTACCCTGTTACCCACTCCTAACAAAAGCTGGAGAAGATGCAAACCTCCGCAGCCTTAGACCCCTCATTCTGCACCCTTCAGCTGCTCCTTGGACTTTCCCTTCTCTAGCCTCACCTGTGTCTTTTTCTGAGCCCTCTGATCTCATTAACTCTAAGATTCTACCTACACGTTCTGCCTCTCCCCTCCTCACTCTAACAGAGGGGCCTGCTGACTTGCCCAACTCCTCAGTACACACACCTGGGTTGCCTCCTACCCACTGCCTTCTCACCCCACCCACCTCCTTATTCCTCAGTTCTGGAATACCTCCTGCCCACTCCTACCTCCTCCCAATATGTGGGCTGCCACCTGGTCTCAGGTCCATTTTGGACTGGCAGCGGCATCCTTCAGACTTTCTCTCTTCACCTAAGTGGACTTCTGTCCCCTCCCACCTCCCACTGGCCCAAACTAGGCTGTTTCCCACCCCTTCCCACCCTTCATTCCCCGCATATTTATGATTGCCTGGCCTACAGGCTCACTCTTCACAACCATGCTTTCTCCTCACCCAGCCCATGTCCTACCTCCTGACCTTTTCTTCCTCCTCAATTCCTAAGTGTGGCATTCTGTGAATCCCTCGAGCCTCCCAGTTACCCAATTCTAGGACTTCTCCTGGTCCCCATACCTTCCCATACCTGACTCTTCCCTTCTGTTCACTTCCTTTGTTGGGCTGCCTCCTGACTCCACCCACCTTCTCATTCACACCTGCTCTTTCACCTGCCTGCCTCACTTCCTCCCCTCCCATATGTGGACAGCATCCTGGCTCCTGTCATCTGCACACTCCCCACAGCGTGACCATTTCCTGACCCCTCCCACCTCTTCATTACTCAGACCTGTGTCTCCCACCCCCTTGTTACTCACCCCAGAGGTTTATCATGGCTTCTCACTATTACTCATCTCTAGGATGCCTCCTGGCCCTTCCAACCACTGCACTGCACACACCTGGCCCTCTGCTTGACTCTCTCCACCTCCTAACTCTGCAGACCGCTCCCCCTTCTCACTTCCCACACCTGGGCTGCCCTTAACTCCCTCCCACTGGGACATGACCTTTGCCATTCCTCCTTCCCCACATTCCAGCTTTCTTCTAATCCCTTCCTTTTCTTCAGTTTCCACACCCAGTCTGAATCCTGGCCAGTCCTGCCTCCTCACATCCCACACCTTGGCTGCTTCCTGACCCCTCCCACCTCCCTAGAAACCAAATCTGGGCTTCCTCTGAGATTTACCATTTCCTATCTCCCTCCACCTATACCTCTACTGACCTATCTCCTCCTACCTTCTCCTTACTGCTGACCCCTGTGTGGCCTGGCCCACACCACCCTCACTGCTCACAGGCACCATCACTGAACCCTTGTCTTCCATTCCTCCCACATCTGTGCCTCCTTGGTGGCCAAGCCTCCTCCTCACTGACCATTACAGGACTGCCTCCTGACCCATGCCACATTCTCATTACCACACCTGGTGGTGGAGTCCTGGCCCCTTCCATCCTCTCACTTCACTCATTGGGTCTAACCCTGTCTGCCCCCACACTCACACCAGTGCTGCACCAGGACCACTCCTGACTCCTTGTTACCCACATCTGGGAGTTTACTAGGCCTCTCCCACCTCCTCAGCTCTCATAGATTGTCTGCCTTTTTTTTACTCCTCTCACTCCTCACACCTGGACTATGCCCTCACCCTTCCCATCTCCTCCCTCCCCTCCTCTCTCATTATCCTATTCACAGACACTCATGCAATGCCTGTACCCAAATGCTCACAGCAGTATTACTCACATCTGTCTAAAGGTGGACACAACTCAGTCGTCCATCAGCAGATGAATGGATGAACAAAGTATGCTCCAACGATACAATGGGACCCCATTAAGCCTTAAAAGGAAGTATATTCTGATGCCAGCTACAGCACAGATGAAGCTTGAAGACACAAAACTAAATGAAGGAGGCAAGGCACAAAGGACCAGCTATTTCCCCTTCAAGATGAATACGCAACGAGATGAATCCATAGACATAGAGAGCCCATCACTGACTGCCATGGGCTGGGTTTGGGAACGTGGGGGCTGTGTTATGGGTACAGGATTTCTGTTGTGGTGAAGAAAAGCTTTTGGAAGCAGACACTGATGATGGTAGAAAAGAATTGTGACACTGCACTAAGCCACTATGCCATGTGAATAAAAACTACTAAGTCAAAATTTTATTGAATTAGACATCTACCAGTTAAAATAGAATAAAGGATAAAGTGAGCAGGGACAATACTGAAGAAATACCAAAAAAGCACCCATCTGGGTGATGGAAGAACAGTGCGGTTTCTAGGGGACCTTCTGTGGAGAAGGAACAGCATGAGGCTCAGCCTGTCGGGCCAGGTCCATATCTGGAGAGGGAGAATATAGTGGTTTACTAAGCCACAACGTTAGGGGAGGAACAGGATGGACATCAGAAGGTGGGTAACGATTTTCTTCTGGAAATGTGCTTGGAAGAGTCTACAGCCCTCCAAATTGCCCTCCGTCAGGTGGTGGTGATGGAGTTAGTAATGCTGGATCTGGTGCACTGAGGAGCTCTGATGGTGTTTCTGGATCATGACCCACATTACCAAGGTGTCTTCCATTTGCTTCTCGTGGTGGACGATGAACAATTTCCAGCTCTCCAGCTGGCTCTCCATCAGCTTCCAGTAATGGAACTGGTGATGAAGGACCTGGAGTTCTACATGGCTCTGATTTTCTTTCAGCCTCTGGACCCACACCATCAGAGGGTTCTTTATTCACCTCTGGTGATGGACCAGGAAGGACTCCCAGCTCTCCAGCTGGCTCTCCATCACCTGCAAGTGATGGAGCTGGTGTTGTTGGATCTGGTGCTTCGTGGAGGTCCTTATTTCCTGCACTAGCAGGTTGGAGTTCCCCAGGTGATCCCTGAGTTGGTTCTGGAGGTGCTGCTGTATCTTGGGCTACTCTTACAATGGGTATTGATCTTGTCTGTGAAGCTTCAACAGAAGAAAAGGTCAACCACATGAGTGCCTTTCTTCATGCCTTTCCAATAACAAAAACCATCCCAGTGCCATGATGAAAACCCTTTCCCAAGATTTCCTCCCAGGATGTCTTCCAGTTTTTCATACATTTAGAGGTTTTAGGTGTCTCTGAGCTTTGGCCCAACACCAGCCTATGGGGTCCTCCCTGTGTTGCACCAGTCATACCCCTATACCACTCAGCAGCAAAAAAGCCCAGTCCTCCTCACCTGCTGGTTCTGCCTCAGTCTGCTCCAGGTAGTCTAGCTGGCCAAGGAGAAGTTGGGCACGGTGCTTCAAGTCCGAGCCAGGCATATTCACATGCAGGTACTCCAGTACTGCCTTGAGGCAGGGGAAGTCCGGGGACTGGTGGAAATCCTCTGGGTAATCATCCAGCCAGTGACCCAGAATGAAGGCAATGGCTCTGGGGGTGAGTGGATGTTGAAGGTGGCCTGTCCTTTCTACCACACTGCACTTCCAGGGCACCCCTGCAATGGGCTGAGTCCCTCTGTCTGTAAACCTCTTCCAAAGCTCATTCCCATGCCCACTCACTCCAGCTGTCCTGACAGTGGCAGGCCTGGTCACTGAGGAAGAGCTACAACAGAAACTTGGTGTCTGGGTTCTCCCCATTTATGTTTTGGCCAATGGTTCTTTCCTCAGAAGCACGACTTACATCCCCATCTGTTGTCTGGCCCCTTGCCATAGGGGAGTTAGCACTGGAGACCAGGAGAGTGTTTCTTCACCTTCATCTCACAGCTGGACTCCCAGGATGCTCCATGAATACATGACCCTGAGGGACACATGGCATCCCCCTGCCCCAGCCGACCCACACTGTGGTACACATGTAGTACCCCTGCCCTAGTCTGCTCACACTGAGGGACATATGGGGTCACTCTGCCCAACTGCCCATGTCTTCAGCTTGTGTGCCTGTGTTGTGCCTGGTTTTCTGTGCCCATGAGGATCTCTTCTCCCACCAGCAGTGTTCCACAAGGGACAGGGAACCATATGCAGCTGATTCTCCACCAATGGGGCTTGGGATCCTGGAGAAAGTTTTTTCTGATACCTCCTGTTTTGGGTCCCCATAGGGAAGGGGGCACGCAGAGCTGAGAGGGAACTTTAGGTGCACAGATTCTTTCAGGGACCCCTCTGCTCCCCAAGATGCAGAGTCTCCACCTGCAGATATCTCTGACTCTTTCCTGTAGGTGGCGCCCCAGGATCCTCAGGATGTGCAACTCACAAGGTCTCTCAGCCCTAATGCAAACAGAGGTCCCCACAAGCCCCACCCCCTGAGGAGACAGGAGCCCTTCCTTCTCCACCCAAAGTCCACTCACTCTTTCCTCTGGTCCTGGAGTCTGCTGTCCCCAGCAGAACGAGGACAGTTGCATCCATACCTGGAGGAGGTTTGGAGGCGTCAGCTCTAATGCACTGTGGATGTTGCCTGATCAGGAGGGTGGGACTTGGTGCTTAACTCCCTGACATGGAGGTCCAGGAGGGCAGTGTTCCAGTCTGATTCCCTGACTGAAATGGAGGTCCAGGAAAGCAGGTCTTTCCGTCTGACTCTCTGAGTAAAATAGAGGTCCAGCAAAGCAGGACTTCCTGTAGGAGTCCCTGACTGAAATTTTGGCCAACCCGGGTTGGAATTTCTGTCTGACTCCATGACTGAAATGGAGGCCCAGGAGGGTGGGGCTTTTTGTTTGCTTAGTTCCTGGCATGATGCAAAGTGCCTAGAACAGTATCTACAGCAGTAGGGACTTCACAGACAATTGTTGATTCATCCACTCCACCTAAACCTTCTCCAATACCTACCTGGCCAGAGGCTCCTCTGCCCACCAGAAATCCCCGTTCTGGTGAGACCAAGTATAGGCTTCCACAAGATGCCGTCACAACCCCCTTTACAAATGGGAAATAGGCTTGCTTAAGGGCAGGTGGTCAGGGAGAGGTGAGGCTGACTTTTCAAGTGAGAGAGGAAAATAAGGAAAGGACACACCTCAGCCTCTCACACAGGCTCTTCTGCAGAGCTGGGCTCAGAGTGCACATTACCCATGGCCTGTCCCATGGGATCCCTTCAGTAATCCTAGCGGATTTGTCCCTTAGGGAAAAAACCAAGGCTCTGATGGTGAAGCAACATTCCTGACTTACAGTTGGTAGCTGGCGGCAGAGGGTGGGCACTCACCTTTTCATCATCAGGTCCAGGACATGCCGGGTGGTGGTGTAAGGTCTGAAGGTGCACAGAAAAACCTGCATGTATGTCAAGTCCCCCTCCATGATGGCAGGCACCAGGCACTCCACAAGGCCCTGCGTGCCTTGACAGTCTGCACCATGCCAGCCTTCTCCACTTCTTGGTCTGAGCCACAGACACACTGGGTTGGGACAGAGGAGGGACATACTGTCACAGGCAGCCCGGTGACACAGTAGGCAGATTGGAACCCAAGCTCAGACCTGTGTCCTATGGCAGGAGCTGGGACACGAGTGTCTCCAGCAGAATTCATGGCTTGGCTTTCCATGCTGAAGGTTTGGTGAGGATCTTCAAAAACATGAAGGGGTGGAAGTCATTGAGATCACTAAGTAATCATAACATCTTCCTGTAAGAAGAGCAGTAGCCCCTTGAGTTCTTACCAAACACCCCACTGCAGAGGTGAAGAAACAGAGGCTGAGCCAGGTTCAGTGTCTGCTCAAAGCCACGCAGTCCTAGCCCAGAACCTCCTAAACCCTGGGCTCTGTGATGTTCCCTAGATGCTGGTGAGGCCTGTTCTGCTCCTTACTTGGATGTTGGGCATGAGAGAGGGGCTGTGGGGATGTCTTGGGCAGACTCATTCCCCCTCCCCAACTGGAGACAACACACAGAGTAGACACACCCCACAAGATCCCCTCTGATGACAAAACATGACATGGATTGTTCTTTCTGTACATGGAAGGGGCTTAGGAGAAGTCATGGTGGTCCCAGATCCTGCCAAAGTTGAGAAACTGGAGATCCCGTGGCGGTAGCCAACCTTCACAGGACCAAGGATCTCCCAGACAACTTGGGAAGCAAGCATCCAGATGGCTGGTGAAGGTCTGAGAGGTGGCTCAGCTGCTCAGAGTCACAGCTCAAAGTCACGTGAAGTTCCAGAGGCCACCCTGACAGCTTGGCACCAAAGCAAAGTAACCATCCCATCAGGACAGGCTCTATGCAGGGACCAGCTGCATTAACAGACTGCTGGTGCCATGTGACTACTACAGCTGTTTGGGAAGGAGTCTGACTGCAGGGTCCTAACTTTAATCCCTGCATCCCACAAGTGGGATCTGGGCTAGGCTGTCAGTGTAAGAGGGCACACATGAGGGTCCCTACATCCCTGTAGAAAGGCCAGCAGGAAGGCCTCTGTCCAGGCAGCAGTGAAAATCTCCAACAGTATGTGTGGTACACTGAATTACTTGGTATGGCTTTTCTACCTATAGTCTATGTAACTCCCACCACAATACTGGGTCATGCAAAATGCATCCACTTTCATGGAGTCAGATCCGACTCATAGCACCCACTCCTTGGATTTCTGAGGCAGTATCAGTACGGAAGTAGTTTGCCCAACCTTCCTTCTGAGGGGTGGCTGGTTGTTTTGAACCACAAGCCTTTGGGTTAGCAGTCAAATGTCTCAGGCACTACGCCACCAGAGCTCCTGATTTCTGGGTGGGACCATGAAAATATGGCATGTTGGGATTAGTTAGTTTTGTCACTCTGCCAGGTTTAAAATGGGCCCTTCTAGAGGCAGAGAGGGGATACCACTGCAGGGAAAAGAGAAGAGCTGGAGGTGAAGAGTGCATCCTTGGACCTGATATCCCTGCATCGGGCCCTCTTGGCAGTCACTCAGCAGAGAGAGACTCTGAGCAGAGACACATGCCTGGCAGAGAGAAAAATAAAGTAGATAATCAGTGATTGTCTTTGGAGGGATGGCTGGTGTGAGAGCTAGTAAACTGGCTGGAGGGTGGCAGTAGGTCTGCCTCTTAGGAAAAAGTCTTGGGCTGCTGATGGTGACTCTCTTTCCCCTTGTAAAATTGGAGGAGGTCAGAAGATATCACCTCCATGTCCTTCCATCAGTGGGGAACCTGGCCTATGTTCTGCAATGTTTCCTACAGACCAGTCAGGACAGTTCCTGATGTGGAGGGGTCCTGGTGGTGGTTTCCCTGAGAATGCAGATAACAGACACAGGTATATCGTAGCCTGAGATCTACATTTTTGGTTCAAAAAAGCTGTGTGACACTGGGAAGACCTAAGTAAGGCCAGTCTAGCTGATTGATGTCAGGGAACCAAGGATTGGCATTAAACTCTAACGCAGGAGTGACGTGCAGGACGCACATGTGGACGTGACATGGAAACAGGGTAGAAGACTCCTTTCTGATCATCCTACAAATAGGGTGAAAGTGTCTTTGCACCTGGTGGGGGAGGACAGGGCAGTTGAAACAGGTGTGAAGTGTGGTGGCCAATTCTTTAGAATGGAGACTGGGGGCCCCTGAGAAGGAAATCCCTGGGAGAGAGCGTGGGGCTTCCACGGTGGTGTCTGGTACTTGGGCACCCTCTGATCAACTGGGGTCTTTGGGGGGGGGGATCCTTGGGTGGAAATCCTGTCCCCTGCACTCACACAGAGTCTGCACCAGTGCTTCCTGGCCCCTTTCTTGGGGTTGGCATAGCCATCCTTCTCCTCCTCACCAATCTTCTGAGGGGGACTCTGTGGAAACAAGGCCCAGAAGTGGACCTCAAGGCATCTGGGGCCCATTACACTGCCCCCATCTCTCTCTGCCCCTTACAGGAGCTCACAATTCCTTGTGTCCACAATGGGATGGGGGACTTCCTGGGCCTGTACTGTCCAGACCCACCTTAATACACTGACCTTGGATAAAACTCTCATTCCTTTATGATTGTAGAGCTCGAGGTATAACTGGGACCTCCAGGTAGAGACTATGGTCCCAACATCGTATGTGATGAGGGAATTGGGGCAAGGAAACAAAGCAGGTCTCTACTTGTGCCACACAAACCCATATTCCAATCTGATGGAATAGACCCACCCACCATCCCATTCTAGGTCAGCCCCAGGCCCATGAGCCCAGCACTGGAGATTGGTAGTGGGGATGGAACTGGGGAAGCTCCCACGAGTGCCAGTTGTGAAGCAGCAGCAGAGCCATTTTCATCATCTTCCTCACCACTCGCCCCTCCCAAATCTCCCAGATTCCATGAACCTCCTTCCCTGAACCCACCCACCTCTCCCCCAAATGGACCCTACCTCCTCCAACAACTTTCTGCTTCTTCAGTTCTGTCCTCTCTTCCTTCTAGCTCTCCTCATCTGGGAGCAAACGTTACCAAGGACAGGGGCTGGCATGGCTTGTGGGTTGGTATGACATGGGGGAGGGGTGCAAGGCTGCCCAGGTGGGGTCAGAGTTGTGGACTAGCCCCAGTTGACCTGCCAGGGCCACTCTGTGCTACCTTCCAGTTCTTTGTCACAAATGGCCAGCGTCTTCGGGGGTGGGAGCTGAGACCACATCTCAACCTCCGTGAAAGGGTCAAATCCCTGGACTTCTGGTTGTTTTCAGGGGATGATGAGAAAAAACTAGACAGCATGCTCATACTTTGAGTGTCTCCACTCAAATGAGCTGGCCTAATGGCTGTCTCTACAACCTGAGGGCCTTGTTCCCAGGATTCCAATGTTATGTACTCCGTTGCCAAGGAAATGAGGTCATATCCTGAGTCACCTGACCTTGGCCTGATTTCAAATCAGAGCCCTCCAAGGTTGCACTGGGCTGCTGAATGCTCACTTATCCCCATGCTATCTACATAATTATGCACAGTGACACCTACACAGCGTCCACAGAGCCTGGGGATGGTCGAGGTGCAGCCAGGCCTCAAGCTTTGAGCTGTAAGAGCTGACCTCATACACAGTTCATACCTCTCAACCAGTTTGTGAACTTGGACATGTCTTTGTGCTTCTCAGAGCATCCGCAGTCCCCAGCCACACAATGAGGGTCATTCTAACATCCACTTCCTTGGCATGTCACCAGGTGTATGGGAGACAACAGCTATAAAGACTACAATACACGTCGTGTAGTAGACGAAACGTTCCCTAGTGGCTCAGTGGATAAGTGCTCAGCTGTTAACGGAAAGGTCGGGGATTCAAACCCACAGCTGCTCCCTGGGAGAAAGGTGTGGCATTTCTCCCTGCCCTGGGCAGTGGGCCATGGCCTGTCCTAGAAGACCCCAGGCCCCTGTCCTGTGACAGAGTTGTCTCCATCACCTCTCTTCTTTTCTTGGAGTCCCATGGGTCTTCCTCTCAGACTCACCCCTCATCTGCCCTGTCAAATCAGCATGGGGGCCAGTTGGTTCTCCCACATCTTAGGGTCTCTCACTCCCAACACTAACCCCATGTGAGGAGCTGAGCCCTAGCCTAAGAGTCTGGAGATTTCTTCATGCTCTGGACTCTGCCCATCTCTGTGTCCTGTACCGTCCCTGCCTCTCTGTTGTATTCAGTTTCCCAGTTTTCACTGAGGGTTTGCAAGTGTCTTGGCTCTCCTGTTACAGTAATAGAACTGCCACAAGTCGATGACTTTAACAAATAAGAATTTCTTATCTTATAGTTCAGGAGGCTAGAAGTCCAAATTCAGAGTGCCAGCTCTCAGGGCTGTGAGAAGGCCCCTTGACCTTGGCCTTCAGCTCTGCCTCTTGTTCCAGGCCCGCTGGAGCTGGAGGCTTCTTCTGAGTCACACAGTGACTGGCTGTTGAGGCTCATGAATCCATGATGAGCAGGTAAAATGCCACAATCTCAACATCAGCAGGCAACACAGCAGGATACTGGCTCAAGTCCAGGAACTAGAGATGAAGACTTGGCCAAATGCAGTATCCAGATATGCCAAAGGGCATATCTAAGAGCTTCTCCACATATAGTAGAAACTGGCCACACCCCAAAGGCAGCTCCCCTTCTACTGATTAAAATCTCATACCAGATTCCACCATGGCATTGATTACCCAATCTCATCCTGGGGAATAAGTGTATCTAGCTGCCAAGCCACTCAAAACTATGGCCCAGCCAAGCTGACACAGAACCCTAGTTACAAAATGGCACTCCTTGTCAACCTGGCACCAGTATAGATCTCCTTCGTTTGGTGTCTCGATTCTCCTAATCCATCTGAGTGGTGACCTCACCTCCTGGGCCTGGCAGACCCCAATCTTCTGTCTCTTGGGCATATCAGTCCCGCCCATTCACTTTGGGGCAGTGCATATGGCCCCATCCCATTGGCACTCATGTACAGCATCCCCGCTCTCCAGAACTGAGTTGGTGAAGATCTAGCTCTGAAACCTAGGAGGCTGTGGTGGTTCCACCCTTTGTAACCACAGAGACCACGGTCCTGTCCTTTGAGATGGAGGCAACTCACATTACCGTTTCCTTGGTGTCTTGAAGAAGTCAGCCACAGCCTCTGTCTTGCTCCAGCTAGTATTACAGAGCTCTTCATTTCTATCTATTAATGAGCGATGGCAACCCACTCCACCAGGAAACCTCCTACACACAGGCATTCAGCTTTTTTGCTCCATGGGCTGGCAAGCCCATTGCCCTGTCTTGTACTGGTTTCTCAGCTCTGCTGATGCCATCTGTCTGCCAGTGTCCCTGCCATAGCCTCAATGATGGAATCTCAGGTCCAAAGACATACTGCACATCTATGTTCACATTTTGATCTGTTAGAGCACCACCACATTCCTCTGGACCAAATTCTGTCTTGGTTCTCTTATGTTTGGTATAACAGAAATAACACAAATAGATGGCTTTAACAAACTGGGCTTTATTCTCCTACAGAAACTTTATTCAAGTTCAGGAGACTTGAAGTCCAAATTCAGAATGCTGGCTCTTGGGGCTGGGTGAAATCTTTCTGACTTTGAGCTTCAGCTCTATCTCCTCTGCCAAACTCATTTGAGCTGAACACTTCTTCTGCCTCATGCTGTTACTCTTTGTTGAGGCTGACAAATCCATGATAAGCAGGTTAAATGGCATAATCCCAAGATCATCAGGCAACACAGCAGGTCCAAGTCCAAGAATAGTCCCAGGACCTACAGGCAACACAGCAGGCCACTGGCTCAAGTCCAGGAACTGGAGAAGAAGACTATGCAAAATGCAGGATCCAGATATGCCAAAAAGCTAGGAACTTTTCTCAAAGCTTCCCCATAAATAGTGGAAGCAGGCCACACCCCAAAGGCAACTCCTTAGCTATTCACAGCAGATTCCACAGTGGCGGTGATAACATTCTCATCATGGGAAATAACTACATCCAACTGCAAAGCACTCAGACTATGGCCCAGCCAAGGTGACACACAATGTTAACTAGCACAGCAAGGAACCACTTCAGTGATTCCTCAGGGAGGACAGAGGCTAGGACTACTACACTGAGGTGGGTGTCCATGGTGGCTGAGGACTAGCACTGCATGTGGCATCCTTATCTTGAGGGACATGGTTCCCACGACAGTAAGGCCAATGTCTATGGCCCAGTGCATGTGGGGCCTGCATGACCTCAGGCAATGTGTGTAAGTGACCCACATCATGTGTGCACCTACACAACTTCTCTGCTCCTTGCAGGGGGGGGGGCGGTGGCTTAGTGTCCCACCTCAACTTCAGCCAGGTCTGTGTCCTCCTTCCCCACTCAGTTTTGCAGTGGGGAACACAGAACATGGGCCTGGACCAGAGTGGAGAGGCTGGGTCTTGGGAGACATTGAGTAGCCATCACCACACTGTCTGCTTTCCGGAGATGCCCCAGGAAAACCTGCTAGTGCTATCCCCCCTCCTGCCCAGGCCACACACCTCACTGATCCTGATCCACTCCCTGGACCAGAAGCAGACTCCAATGGCAATGCTGTCATTGCTCCAGGCATACTGGGGTAGCTGGATGTCAGGTACACCTTCAATCCTGTGTTCCAGGAAAAGCAGGGAACTGAGAGTCTGGATGGGGTGCTGAGTAGTGTGGGGTCAAAAATCTGGGTCTGTGATCCACTATCCATTCCCCTGCAGCCATCCAGACTCAGCTTGCTCTCAGAGCTTGGAACCAACAGCCCCTCCTCCAAGAAGTTGTCCTGGACTCCATCTCCATCCCCACCCCCAGTGAGGCCAATATCCCCTCAGTGCATCAACCTCTCTCCTTGATTCGGAAATGAAGGAGTGCAGTATGAGTGTCCTGCCCTTGGGGAGTCCTGTTTCCACCCACTCCCTCAGAAAGCCCCAGAGCCGCACACCTGCCTTCTCTTCAGGAAGTTGATCATTCTCCCCCGGGAGGCAGACCCCCCACTCTCCCTCAGAGAAGGTCCCCTGGGCCGTGAGAAGCCCCTTCTCAAGATGTCCTGCTGAGGAAGTTCACCAGAGGACAGCACACAGAGACACACAGACACACACAGAAACACACAGACACACACACACACACTGATGACAATAAAATTGTAGACCTGTAAGAAGATGAATTAGCAAAAGTTGTATGATGCGATACATTTACAACCAGGAGAAAAAAAAAAGAATAGTGTTCAACCCAGCACCTCATAGGATTTGTTCCTTGGTTTGATGGTTTAGGGCCATGGTTTCGTGTCCATTCCAGCTAATTTGCCTAACATCATGTTCAGTGTTCTGTTCTATCTCCTAGTTCTATGTACAGTGCCTGGGGTCTTCAAAGCTTGCAAGCAACCATTCAAGGCACAAGGGTGGGTCTTTGTTAACCGGGAGCATCAAAGGAAGAAGAGGAGTCAGGAGGTGATGATCTGTGTGACTGATGCCTTTGTGAACAACTGCCTATTTGCCTGGCCACCCTTAGATGGGGCTTAGGGCCCAGGGAACTGAGCTGGGCTACCCTCAGTCTTGGGCTCAGAGGCTCAGAGGCAGAGCCAGACTACCCTCTGTACCCTGAACCTCTGTACCCCAACCTGAGCGTGTCCCAGCTCCATCCCAGAGCCCCATCCGGAGGGTGAGCCCTCCGGATGGGGCTCAGAGTCGAGGGGACAGAGCTGAGCCACCTTCATTCTGGGGCTCCAGGACGAGGGGACAGATCCAGGCCAAACTCAGTCTGGGGCTTGGGTACAAGGGGACAGAGTTGAGTCACAATCAGGCTGGGGCTTGGGGCTTGGGGCTAAAGCCAGGCCACCCTCAGATTGGGGCTTGGGGGAAGGGGACAGATTTGGGCCACCCTCATCCTGGGGTTTGGGAATGAAGATGTGGAGCTGGGCTGCCCTCAGTCTGGATCTGGGAGGTGAGGGTTCAGAGCTGAGCAACCCTCATGCTGGGGCTCTTAGACTAGGGGATAGAGCCATGCCACTGTCAGTCTGGGGCTCTGGGGCAAGGGAACCGAGCTGCGCAACCCTCCTATTAGGACTCGGAGATCAGGACACTGAGCTGGGCCACACTAAGGCTGGGACTCAGAAGCACGGGAACAAGTTGATGAAGCTGAGTCACTCTCAGGCTGGGACTCAGAGGTTAAGGGACAGAGCTGTGCTGCCCTTATGCTGGGACTCAGGACAAGGGGACAGAGCTGAGACACCTTCAGGCTGGGGCTCTAGGGCGAGGGGACAGAGCTGAGCCACCCTCAGGCTGGGCTCAGGGACAAGGGGACAGAGCTGAGACACCTTCAGGCTGGGGCTCTAGGGCGAGGGGACAGAGCTGAGTTACAATCAGGATGGGACCTGATGCTAGAGTTGTGCAAACCTCAGGCTGGGGCTTGGGGACAATGGGACAGAGCTGGGCCACCCTGGGGCACAGATGCTCAGGGGCAGAGCCATGCCAACCTCAGGCTTGGGCTCAGAGAAGGACCTTAGGCTGGGGCTCAGAGCCAAGGAGACAGAGCTGGGTCACTCTCAGGCTGGGACTCAGAGGCTCAGGGACAGAGCCTGGCCACCCTCAGGATGGATCTCGAAGATGAGGGAACAGAGCTGAGCCACCTTCATTCTGGGGCTCCAGGATGAGGGGACAGAGCCAGGCCAAACTAAGTCTGGGGCTTGGACAAGGGTAGAGAGCTGAGTCACAATCAGGCTGGGGCTTGGGGCTACAAATAGGCCACCCTCAGCTGGGGCTCGGGTGAAGACCTGGGCCACCCTCAGATTGGGTTCAGGGACAAAGATATGCAACTGGGCCACACTCAGGCTGTATCTGGGGGGTGAGGGGTCAAAGCTGTGCCACCCTCATGCTGGGGCTCTTGGACTAGGGAATAGAGCCAGGCCACTTTCTGTCTGGGGCTCTCAGGCAAGGGGAATAATACAGGCCACCCTCCTGTTGGGACTCAGGGATGAGGACACGGAGTTGAGCCACCATCAGGCTAGGGCTCTGGGACAAGGGGATTGAACTGGGTCACCCTCATGCTGGGGTTTAGAGGCTCAGGGATGGAGGTGGTCCACCCTCATGCTGGGGTTTAGAGGCTCAGGGATGGAGGTGGTCCACCCTCATGCTGGGGTTTAGAGGCTCAGGGATGGAGGTGGTCCACCCTCATGCTGGGGTTTAGAGGCTCAGGAACAGAGCTGAGCCACCTCAGGCTGGGACGAGGGGATGGAGGCAGGCTATCCTTAGGCTGGGGCTCAGGGATGAAGACACAGAGTTGTGCAACCCTCAGGCTGGGGCTCGAGGAGGAGGGGACTGATCTGCAACACACTCAGGATGGGGATCAGAGGCCAGGGATGGGGCTGTGCCACCCTCATGCTGGGGCTCAGGGCAAAGAGATAGAGCTGGGCCACTGTAAGGTTGGTATTCTGGAAGAAGGGAACAGAGCCAGTCCTCAGGCTGGGTCTCAGGGATGTAGCTGGGTGACCCTAAGGCTGGGGCTCAAGCTTGAGGACACAGAGCTGGGCCACCCTCACGCTGGAGTTCAGGGATGAGGCTATGGAGCCAGGGCTGGGACTCCATAGTGAGTGTATGGACAGCCACCTCAGGCTGAGGATCAGAGGCTCAGAGACAGAGCAGGGCAGCCCTCAGGCTGGGGCTTGGGGATGAGGACATGGAGTTGGGCCACCCTCAGGCTTGGGATCAAGGATGAGGACACAAAGTTGGGCCACCCTGAGGCTCAGGCTTGGGGATGGACCTGGGGTATCCTCAGCTGGTGCTCTGGGAGGAGAGACCAAAATGGGCTTCCTTTATGCTGGGGTTCCAGGACAGAGCTGTGCCACCCTCAGCCTGGGCCTCAGGGAAGAGGACATGGAGTTGGGCCACCCTCAATATGGGGCTCAGGGGCCAGAGGACAGAGCTGGGCTACCCTCAAGCTGAGGCTCAGGGACAGAACTGGGTGACCCTCATGCTGGGGCTCAGGGACAGAGCTGGGTCATTCTCAGCCTGGGGTTCAGACACCAGAGGAAGGAACTGAGCCACCTCACACTGGGGCTCAAAGGTTCAGGGGCTGAGCTGGGCCACCCTCATGCTGGGTCTTCTTGGGGAGAGGATTGACTGGGCCACCATAGGCTGAGGATAAGAGGCTTAGGGGCAGAGCTGGACCACCTTCAGCTTGGGGCCCAGGGACATAGCTGGACTACCCTCAGGCTGGGGTTATGGGTCAAGGGAAAGGAGCCAGGCCACCCTCAGGCTGGGTCCTGGAGACTGATTTGGGTCACCCTCAGGTGGGGCTCATGTGAGGAGCTTGTCCATCCTCAAGCAAGGGCTTGTGCATGAAGGGACAGAGCTGGGTCACCCTCAGGCTTGGGCTAAGGGATGAGGACAAGGGGTTGGACCACCCTCAGGCTGGGGCTCAGGGTCTTGGGGACAGAGCTGGGCCACCTTCACATTAGGGCTTAGAGGCTCAGGGGGAGAACCATGGGCTCAGAGAAGGAGCTGGGACACCCTCTGTCTGGGTCTCAGGGACAAGAGAATGGAGCTGGGTCACTCTCAGGCTGGGACTCAGAAGCTAAGGGACAGAGCTGGGCCACCCTCATGCTGGGGCTGAGGGATGAGGGGACAGAGCTGAGCCACCCTCAGGCTGAGGCTCAGAGGCTCAAGGGATGGATCTAGGTCAACTTCAGATTGGGGCATTGGGATGAGGGGACAGAGATGAGCCACCTTGAGGCTGGGGCTCTCAGACTACGGGACAGAGCCAGGCATCCCTCATGCTGGGACTCAGAGATGAGGGAACAGAACTGAGTCACAATCAGGCTGGGGCTTGGGGTGAGAGTTGGGCCACCCTCCGTTTGCATTTCAGGGGAAGGAGACAGAAGTTGGCCACCCTCAGGCTGGGGTTCAGGGACTATGATGGGTCACACTCAGGATGGGGCTCTGGAGTGAAAGGACAGACCAGGGCCACCCTCAGAATGGGGATCTGGGACAGGGACACTGAGCTGGGCCACCTTCAGGCTGGGGCTCAGAGGCTCAGAGCATGAGCTAGGGCACCCTCAGATTGGGGCTCTAGGAAAAGAGGACACAGCTGAGCCACCCTCATGCTGGGACTCGTGAGTGAGGGGAATTAGTTGTGCCACCCTCAGATTAGGGCACGGGAACCAGGACATGGAGCTCGGACACCCTCAGGTTGGGGCTCAGCAGACCCACCTGGGCTACCCTCAGGCTAGGGCTCAGAGGCTCAGAGGCATACCAGAAAACCCTAAGGATGGGGCTCAGAAATGGAGTTGGGCAACCCTCAGGATGGGGAGCAGTGTTGGAGTGTGCCACCCTCAGGCTGAAAAATTACGATTTCAATCACATTGCTTAAGGGGCTTTTGAACCTACACTTGTTCAGTTTAAATTAATGAGAGCATGGATTTTCCAAATAGTCAACATACCCTTCAACTTCCTGGTTGAAAACTTACACAAGTCTTTTCTGATTGAGTTAACAAAGTGGTGTTGCAGCCATTATGTTACATGAAATAATAAGAGATTTACACCTTACAGCATTTTCACTTGGTTTAAAAAACATGAATATTTCACATATATTTCTGTTAGTTGAATGCAATGGGCCATTCACTTCCTTTGGGCTAAATTGTTCTTTTTAACCACTCACTGCTAAAATGTAGGTTTACGAAGATTTGTTTTATTACACGTTTTGAACAGTAACGTGATTTACATGGTTGTTGTTGTTGTTGTTATGTGCTGTCGAGTCGGCCCCGACTCATAGCGACCCCTCCTTGGGTTTCTGAGGCAGTATCACTACGGAAGTAGGATTGCCCAACCTTCCTTCCGAGGAGTGGCTGGTGGGTTTGAACCGTCAGCCTTCTGGTTAGCAGGCAAGTGACTTAGCCACTATGCTACCAGAGCTCCCGATTTACATGGTAGAGAAGGATATTCAAACATACTGTGATTTAGTTAACAAAGTATGGTTACTTCCATTCAGGTACTATCAAAACAGTGTTGTTGTTGTTGTTGTTATGTGCCGTCGAGTCAAACCCGACTCATAGCGACCCCTCCTTGGGCTTCCGAGGCAGTATCACTACGGAAGTAGGATTGCCCAACCTTCCTTCCGAGGAGTGGCTGGTGGGTTTGAACCGCCAGCCGTCTGGTTAGCAGGCAAATGTCTTAGCCACTATGCTACCAGAGCTCCCATCAAAACAGTAGAACTTTGCAATTTCGTAAAATAATGCTAGATTGAGAAGGACACACTTATTTATACTTGGGTTTCACTTGAAAGCAAAGTGTGATTGGATTCCCTTAGATTAAACTTGCGTTTTTCATTTGCACTTGTTAAGGTGAATTGAAGGCATGATATTTTTTTTAAGTTATCAACAGAAATTTACTATACACATTTGAGAAACTTACATATACTTTCTCTGATTGAGTTCACCGTGTGTTGTTGCTGCCACTTTGATGCATGAAGTTATAAGAGATTTACCCACTTACAGTGTGTTACTGCCATTCAAGTACACTCAAAACAGTGGAACTTTGCAATTTCTTAAAAAAATCATGTTTTTTCAAAATTTTCAACAAAAACTTAATATACACATTTGACAAAGTCACATATACATCCTCTGATTGAGTTAACAATGTGTTGTTCTTGCCATTCTGTCACACGAAGTAATAAGATATTTAAACCTTACAGCATTTTCACTTGGTTTACAAAATGTGAATGTTTCACATATATTTGTGTTACAAGTTGAATGCAATGTGCCATTCACTTTCTTTGAGCTAAATTGTTCCTTTTAACCATTCACAGCTACAGTGTACTTTTATGAATACTTTTTTTATTATAGTTTTTGAACAGTAACGTGATTTACATGGTTGGGAATTATGGGCATAGGTTTTGTGATTGAGTTAACAAAGTGTGGTTACTCCCATACGGGTACTTTCAAAACAGTGGAACTTTGCAATTTCTTTAAATAATCCTTAATTGAGACGTGACAAACTTACTTACTGTTTAGTTACAGAAGGAACCAAAATGTGACTCACTTCACATCATTTCATCATGTATTTTCCATTTGCAGTTGCTAAGGTGAATGCAAGGCATCACATTTTTTCTAAGTTTTCAAAAGAAACTTAATATACACATTTGGGAAGGGTCACATTTACTTTTCCTGATTGAGTTCACCAGGTGTTCTTGCTATAACTCTGATACAGGAAGTTAGAAGGTATTTACACATTACAGTGTATTACTGCCATTCAAGTACATTCAAAACAGTAGAACAATGCAGTTTCTTGATAAAATGCTTGCTTTTGATGGGAAAAAATTATTTATATTTTGGTATCAGTAGAAAGCAAAGTGTGATTCAGTTCACATAAATTAAACATACATTTTCCACTTGCATTTGCTAAGGTGAACTGAAAGCATTGGGTTCATTCAAAGTTTTCAACAGAAAATTAATATACACATTTGACAAAGTTACATATACATTCTCTGATTGAGTTAACAAAGTGTTGTTGTTGGCATTCTGTTACACAAAGGAATAAGAGATTTACACCTACAGCATTTTCATTTGGTTTACAAAACATGAATATTTCACATATGTTTGTGTTAGTTGAATCCAATGAGCCATTCACTTCCTTTGGGCTAGATTGTTCTTTTTAACCACTCACTGCTAAAATGTAGGTTGATGAAGATTTGTTTTATTACAATTTTTGAACAGTTATGTGCTTTACATGGTTGGGAATGATAGGCTTACATTCTGTGATTTAGTTAACAAAGTATGGTTACTCCCATTCAGGTACTATCAAAACAGTATAATTTGCAATTTTGTGAAATAATGCTAGATTTAGAAGGGACACACTTATTTATACTTGGGTTTCAGTTGAAAGCAAAGTGTGATTTGCTTCACATAGATTAAACGTGCATTTTCCACTTGTACTTGGTAAGGTGAATTGAAGGCATGATATTTTTTCTGTTTTCAACAGAAAATTAATATACACGTTTGAGAAGGTTACATATACTCTCTCTGATTGAGTTCACCAAGTGTTGTTGTGGTCACTTTGATATAGGAAGTTATAAGAGATTTACCCCCCTTACAGTGTGTTACTGCCATTCAAGTACATACAAAACAGTGGAACCTTGCAATTTCTTGAAAAAATTCTTGATTTTGACAGGACAAACTTATTTATACTTTGGTTTCAATGGAAAGCAAAGTGTGATTCAGTTCACATAAATTAAATGTACATTTTCCAGTTGCACTTGCTAAGGGGAACTGAAAGCATTGGGCTTATTCAAAGTTTTCCACAGAAAATTAATATACACATTTGACAAAGTTACATGTACATCCTCTGATTGAGTTAACAAAGTGTTGTTGTTGGCATTCTGTTACACGAAGGAATAAAAGATTTACACCTACAGCATTTTCACGTTGTTTACAAAACATGAATATTTCACATATATTTCTGTTAGTTGAATGCAATGGGCCATTCACTTCCTTTGAGCTTAATTGTTCCTTTTAACCATTCACAGCTACAGTGTACTTTTACGAATACTTGTTTTATTACAGTTTTGGAACAGTCACGTGATTTACATGGTTGGGAATGATGGGCATTGGTTTTGTGATTGAGTTAACAAAGAGTGGTTACTCCCATACAGGTACTTTCAAAACAGTGGAATTTTGCAATTTCTTGAAATAATCCTTGACTGAGATGTGACAAACTTATTTATTCCATAGTCTCAGTAGCAAAAAAAGTGTGACTCACTTCACATAGTTTCAACTTGTATTTTCCGTTTGTACTTGCTAAGGTGAATGCAAGGCATAATATTTTTTCTAAGTTTTCAACAGAAACTTAATATACACGTTTGAGAAGGTTACATTTACTTTCTCTGATTGAGTTTACCAAGTGTTGTTGTGGCAACTTTGATACAGGAAGTTATAAGAGTTTACCCCCTTACAGTGTGTTACTGCCATTCAAGTACATACAAAACAGGGGAACTTTGCAATTTCTTGAAAAAGTCATGTTTGTTCAAAGTTTTCAACAGAAACTTAATATACACATTTAACATACTTACGTGTACATTCTTGGATTGAGTTAACAAAGTGTTGTTGCTGCCATTCTGTTACACGGAGTATTAAGGGGTTTAAATGTTAAAGCGTTTTCATTTGTTTTACAAAACATGAATAATTCACATATATTTGTGTTAGTTGAAAGCAATGTGTCATTCACTTTCTTTGAGCTTAATTGTTCCTTTTAACAATTCACAGCTACAGTGTACTTTAACAAATACTTGTTTTATTATAGTTTTTGAACAGTAACATGATTTACATGGTTGGGAATGATGGGAATATGTTCTGTGATTGAGTTAACAAAGTGTGGTTACTCCCATACAGGTACATTCAAAACAGTGGAACTTTACAATTTCTTTAAATAATCCTTGATTGAGACGTGACAAACTTATTTATTCTTTAGTTTCAGTAGCAAACAAAGTGTGACTTACTTCACATAGTTTAAACATGCTTTTTCCGTTTGCACTTGCTAAGGTGAATGCAAGGCCTCACATTTTTTCTAAGTGTTCAACAGAAACAGTATACACATTTGAGAAGGTTACATATACTCTCTCTGATTGAGTTCACCGAGTGTTGTTGCGGCCACTTCGATACAGTAAGTTGTAAAAGATTTTCCCCCTTACAGAGTGTTACTGCCATTCAAGTACATAGAAAACAGGGGAACTTTGAAATTTCTTGAAAATATCATATTTCTTCAATGTTTTCACCAGAAACTGAATATACAGGTTTGACAAAGTTACATATACATCCTCTGATTGAGTTAACACATTGTTGTTGCTGCCATTCTGTTACACGGACTAATAACAGATTTAAACCTTACAGCATTTTCACTTGGTTTACAAAACTTGAATACTTCACTTGTATTTGTGTTAGTTGAATGCAATGTGCCATTCACTTCCTTTGAGATAAATTGTCCCTTTAAACAATTCACAGCCACAGTGTACTTTTATGAATACTTGTTTTATTATAGTTTTTGAACAGTAATGTGATTTTCATGATTGGGAATGATGGGCATGGTTTCTGTGATTGAGTTAACAAAGTGTGGTGAATCCCATACAGGTGGAACTTTGCAATTTCTTGAAATAATACTTGATTGAGATGTGACAAACTTATTTATTCTTAGTTTCAGTAGCAAACAAAGTGTGACTCACTTCACATAGTTTTAACATTCATTTTCCATTTGCCTTTGCTAAGGTGATTGCAAGGAATCATATTTTTTCTACGTTTTCAACAGAAACTTAATATAAAAGTTTGGGAAGGTTACATTTACTTTCTCTGCTTGAGTGCACCAAGTGTTCTTGCTGTCACTCTGATACAGGAAGTTATAAGTAACAAATGACAGTGGGTTACTGCCATTCAAGTACTTTCTAAACAGTGGAACCTTACAATATCTTGAAAAAAATCTTGATTTTGATGGGATAAACTTATTTATACTTTGGTATCAGTAGAAAGCAAAGTGTGATTCAGTTCACATAAATTAAACGTACATTTTCCACTTGCACTTGCTAAGGTGAACTGAAAGCATCGGGTTTATTCAAAGTTTTCAACAGAAACTTAACATACACGTTTGACAAAGTTACGTATACATTCTCTGATTGAGTTAACAAAGTGTTGTTGTTGCCATTCTGTTACACGAAGGAATAAGAGATTTAAGCTTTACAGCCTTTTCACTTGGTTTACAAAACGTGAATATTTCACATATATATGTGTTAGTTGAATGTAATGTGCCATTCACCTCCTTTGAGCTAAATTGTTCTTTTAACCATTCACTGCTACTGTGTAGTATTACCAATATTTGTTTCATTATAGCTTTTGAACAGTAACGTAATTTACGTGATTGGGAATGATAGGCATAATTTCTGAGATTGAGTTAGGTAAGTGTGGTAAGTCCCAAACAGCTACTTTCAAAACAGTACAACTTTGTGATTTCTTGAAATAATCCTTGATTTAGACATGACAAACTTATTTATTCTTTAGTTTCAGTAGCAAACAAAGTGAGCCACTTCACACACTTTTAATATGCATTTTCAACTTGTACTTGCTAAGGTGAAGGCCAGGCATCACATTTTTTCTAAGTTTCAACAGAAGTTTAATATACATGGTTGAGAAGGTTACATATACTTTCTCTGAATGAGTTAACCAAGTGTTGTTGCTCCCACTTTGAAACAGGAATTTATAAGTCATTTAACCCCTTACAGTGTGTTACTGCCATTCAAGTACATACAAAACAGTGGAACTTTACAATTTCTTGAAAAAGTCATGTTTATTCAAGATTTTCAACAGAAACTTAATATACACATTTGACAAAGTTACGTATACATTCTCAGAATGAGTTAACAATGTGTTGTTGCTGCCATACTGTTACATGGAGTAATAAGGGATTTAAACATTATAGCGTTTTCATTTGGTTTACAAAACGTGAGTATTTAAAATATATTTTTGTTAGTTGAGTGCAATGTGCCATTCACTTCTTTGAGCAAAATTGTCCCTTTTAACTTTTCACAGCTACAGTGTACTTTTAAGAGAACGAGTTTTATTATAGTTTTTGACCAGTAACGTGATTTACATGGTTGGTAATGATGGGCATAATTTCTGTGTTTGAG
>NW_006921894.1:90563-95894 GCF_000298275.1 Orycteropus afer afer | reverse complement strand
CATTGAAGTACATACAAAACAGTGGAACTTTGCAATCTCTTGAAAAAATCATGTTGTTTCAAAGTTTTCAACAGAAAATTAATATACACGTTTGACAAAGTTACATATACATTCTCTAATTGAGTTAACAAAGTGTTGTTGCTGCCATTCTGTTACACGAAGCAATAAGAGATTTACACTTTACAGCATTGTCACTTGGTTTACAAAACGTGAATATTTCACATATATATGTGTTGGTTGAATGTAATGTGCCATTCACTTCCTTTGAGCTAAATTGTTCTTTTAACCATTCACTGCTACTGTGTAGTATTACCAATATTTGTTTTACTGTAGCTTTTGAACAGTCACATGATTTACATGGTTGTGAATGATTGGCATCATTTCTGAGATTGAGTTAACCAAGTGTGCTTACTCCCATACAGGTACTTTCAAAACAGTGGAACTTTGCAATTTCTTGAAATTATCCTTGATTGAGAGGTGACAAACTTATTTATCCTTTAGTTTCAGTAGCAAACAAAGTGTGACTCAGTTCACATAGCTTCAACATGCATTTTGTGTTTGCACTTGCTAAGGTGAATGCAAGGCATCACATTTTTTCTAAGTGTTCAACAAAAAGTTAATATACACATTTGAGAAGGTTACATATACTCTCTCTGATTGAGTTCACCTAGTGTTGTTGCAGTCACTTCGATACATTCAAGTACATAGAAAACAGGGGAACTTTGAAATTTCTTGAAAATATCATATTTCTTCAATGGTTTCACCAGAAACTGAATATACAGGTTTGACAAAGTTACATATACATCCTCTCATTGAGTTAAAAAATGATTATTGTTGCCATTCTGTTACACAGAGTAATACGACGTTTAAATCTTACAGCGTTTTCACTTGGTTTACAAAATGTGAATATTTCACACATATTTGTATTAGTTGAATGCAACGTGCCATTCACTTCCTTTGAGCTAAATCGTCCCTTTAAACAATTCACAGCTACAGTGTACTTTTATGAATGCTAGTTTTATTATAGTTCTTGAACAGTAACGTGATTTACATGGTCGTGAAAGATGGGTACAGTTTCTGTGATTGAGTTAACGAAGTGTGGTGAATCCCATACAGGTGGAACTTTCCAATTACTTGAAATAATCTTTGATTGAGACTGGACAAACTTATTTCTTCTTAGTTTCCGTAGCAAACAACGTGTGACTCACTTCACATAGATTCAACATGCATTTTCCGATTGCCTTTGCTAAGGTGATTGCAAGGCATCATATTTTTTTTCTACATTTCCAACAGAAACTTAATATATATAAAAGTTTGTGAAGGTTACATTTACTTTCTCTGCTTGAGTGCACCAAGTGTTCTTGCTGTCACTCTGACGCAGGAAGTTGTTAGTAACCCATAACTGTGGGTTACTGCCATTCAAGTACTTTCTAAGCAGTGGAACCTTACAATTTCTTGAAAAAAATTCTTGATTTTGATGGGACAAACTTATTTATACTTTGGTATCAGTACAAAGGAAAGTGTGATTCAGTTCACATAAATTAAATGTACATTTTCCAGTTGCACTTGCTAAGGTGAACTGAAAGCATCGGGTTTATTCAAAGTTTTCAACAGAAACTTAATATGCACGTTTGAGAAAGTTACATATACATTCTCTGATTAACAAAGTGTTGTTGTTGCCAATCTGTTGCACAAAGAAGAAGAGATGTAGACCTACAGCATTTTCACGTGGTTTACAAAACATTTTTATTTCACATATATTTCTGTTAGTTGAATGCAATGGGCCATTCACTGCCTTTGGGCTAAATTGTTCTTTTTAACGACTCACTGCTAAAGTGTAGGTTTATGAAGATTTGTTTTATTACAGTTTTTCAACAGTTTCGTGATTTACTTGGTTAAGAATGATAGGCTTACATTCTGTGATTCATTTAACAAAGTATGGTTCCTCCCATTCAGGTAATATCCAAACAGTAGAATTTTGCAATTTCATGAAATAATCCTAGATTTAGAAGGGACACACTTATTTCTACTTGGGTTTCATTTGAAAGCAAAGTGTGATTCGCTTCCCTTAGATCCAACTTGCATTTTCCGTGTGTACTTGTTAAGGTGAATTGAAGGCATGATATTTTTTCGAAATTTTCTTCAGAAACTGAATATACACCTTTGCCAAAGTTATGTATACACTCTCTGATTGAGTTAACAAAGTGTTGTTGCTGCCATTCTGTTACGTGAAGCAATAATAGATTTAAACCTTACAGCGTTTTCACTTGGTTTACAAAACGTGAATATTTCACATATGTATGTGTTGTTTGAATGTAATGTGCCATTCACTACATTTGAGCTAAATTGTTCTTTTAACCATTCACTGCTCTGTGTAGTATTCCCAATATTTGTTTCCTTGTAGCTTTTGAACATTCACGTGACTTACATGGTCGTGAATGATTGGCATATTTTCTGAGATTGAGTTAACCAAGTGTGGTTACTCCCATACAGGTACTTTCAAAACAGTGGAACTTTGCAATTTCTTGAAATAATCCTTGATTGAGATGTGACAAACTTATTTATCCTTTAGTTTCAGTAGCAAGCACAGTGTGACTCAGTTAACATAGCTTCAACATGCATTTTCCATTTGCACTCACTAAGGTGAATGCAAGGCATCACATTTTTTCTAAATGTTCGACAGAAACTCAATATACACATTTCAGAAGGTTACATATACTCTCTCTGATTGAGTTCACCAAATGTTGTTGCGGCCACTTCGATACAGTAAGGTATAAGTGATTTTCCCCCTTACAGTGTGGTACTGCCATTGAAGTACATAGAAAACAGGAGAACTTTGAAATTTCTTGAAAATATCATATTTCTTCAATGTTTTCACCAGAAACTGAATATACACGTTGGACAAAGTTATGTATACATCCTCTCATTGAGCTAACACATTGTTGCTGCCATTCTGTTACACGGAGTAAGAAGAGATTTAAACCTTACAGCATTTTCATTTGGTTTACAAAACGTGAATCTCTCACATATATTTGTGTTAGTTGAATGCAATGTGCCATTCACTTCCTTTGAGGTAAATTGTCCCTTTAAACAATTCACAGCTACAGTGTACTTTTATGAATACTAGTTTTATTATAGTTCTTGGACAGTAACTTGATTTACATGGTTGGAAAAGATGGGCATAGTTTCTGTGATTGAGTTAACAAAGTGTGGTGATTCCCATACCGGTGGAAGTTTGCAATTTCTTGAAATAATCCTTGATTGAGACCAGACAAAACTTTTTATTCTTAGTTTCAGTAGCAAACAAAGTGTGACTCACTTCACATAGATTCAACATACATTTTCCGTTTGCCTTTGCTAAGGTGATTGCAAGGCATCATATTTTTTTCTACGTTTTCAACAGCAACTTAACATATATAAAAGTTTGGAAAGGTTACATTTACTTTCTCTGCTTGAGTGCACCAAGTGCTCTTGCTGTCACTCTGATGCAAGAAGTTATTAGTAACCCATGACAGTGGGTTACTGTCATTCATGTACTTTCTAAACAGTGGAACCTTACAATTTCTTGAAAAAAAAATCTTGATTTTGACGGGACAAGCTTATTTATACTTTGGTATCAGTGGAAAGCAAAGTGTGATTCAGTTCACATAAATTAAACGTACATTTTCCAGTTGCACTTGCTAAGGTGTACTGAAAGCATCGGGTTTATTCAAAGTTTTCAACAGACACTTAATATACACGTTTGACAAAGTTACATATACATTCTCTGATTGAGTTAACAAAGTGTTGTTGTTGTCATTCTGTTACCCGAAGAATAAGAGATTTACACCTCCAGAATTTTCAGGTGGTTTACAATACATTTATATTTCACATATATTTCTGTTCGTTGAATGCAATGGGCCATTCACTGCCTTTGGGCTAAATTTTTCTTTTTAACCACTCACTGCTAAAATGTAGGTTTATGAAGATTTCTTTCACTAGAGTTTTTCAACAGTTCCGTGATTTAATTAGTTAAGAATGATAGGCTTCCATTCTGTGATTCAGTTAACAAAGTATGGTTCCTCCCATTCAGGTAATATTCAAACAGTAGAACTTTGCAATTTCATGAAATAATCCTAGATTTAGAAGGGACACACTTATTTCTACTTGGGTTTCAGTTGAAAGCAAAGTGTGATTCGCTTCCCTTAGATTAAACTTGTATTTTCCATGTGTACTTGTTAACGTGAATGGAAGGCAATATATTTCTTCTAAGTTTTCAACAGAAACTGAATATACACGTTTGGCAAAGTTACATATACATTCTCTGATTGAGTTAACAAACTGTTGTTGCTGTCATTCTGTTACACGAAGCAATAAGAGATTTAAACCTTACAGCGTTTTCGCTTGGTTTAGAAAACATGAATATTTCACATATATATGTGTTGGTTGAATGTAATGTGCCATTCACTTCCTTTGAGCTAAATTGTTCTTTAACCATTCACTGCTACTGTGTACTATTACCAATATTTGTTTTATTATAGCTTTTGAACAGTAACGTGATTTACATGGTCATGAATGATTGGCGTAGTTTCGGAGATTGAGTTAACCAAGTGTGCTTACTCCCATACAGGTACTTTCAAAACAGTGGAACTTTGCAATTTCTTGTAATAATCCTTGATTGGGACGTGACCAACTTATTTATCCTTTAGTTTCAGTAGCAAACAAAGTGTGACTAAGTTCACATAGTTTCCACATGCATTTTCCATTTGTACTTGCTAAGGTGAATGCAAGGCCTCACATTTTTTCTAAGTATTCAACAGAAACTTAATACACACGTTTGAGAAGGTTACATATACGCTCTCTGATTCAGTTCACCAAGTGGTGTTGTGGCCACATCAATACAGTAAGTTATAAGAGATTTTCTCCCTTACAGTGTGTCACTGCCATTCAAGTACATAGAAAACAGGAGAAGTTTGAAATTTCTTGAAAATATCATATTTCTTCAATGTCTTCACCAGAAACTGAATATACAGGTTTGACAAAGTTACATATACATCCTCTGATTGAGTTAACACATTGTTGATGCTGCCATTCTGTTACACGGATTGATAAGAGATTTAAACCTTACAGCGTTTTCACTTGGTTAACAGAACATGAATATTTCACATACATTTGTGTTAGTCGAGTGCAAAGTGCCATTCACTTCTTTGAGCAAAATTGTCCCTTTTAACTTTTCACAGCTACAGTGTACTTTTACGAGAACGAGTTTTATTATAGTTTTTGACCAGTAACGTGATTTACATGGTTGGTAATGATGGGCATAATTTCTGTGTTTGAGTTAACAAAGTGTGG
>NW_006921894.1:83068-88608 GCF_000298275.1 Orycteropus afer afer | reverse complement strand
TGCTTCCACTTTGATACAGGAAGTTATAAGAGATTTAACCCCTTACAGTGTGTCACTGCCATTGAAGTACATACAAAACAGTGGAACTTTGCAATTTCTTGAAAAATTCATGTTGTTTCAAAGTTTTCAACAGAAACTTAATATACACGTTTGACAAAGTTACATATACATTCTCTGATTGAGTTAACAAAGTGTTGTTGTTTTCATTCTGTTACCCGAAGAATAAGAGATTTAGACCTATAGCATTTTCAAGTGGTGCCATGGGGTGCTCTCGCAGATCCACCACCTCTGGGGGCTTGTGGAGGGAGATATGCAGGCAAGCAGAGGGGTAGAGGCCGGCCTTGTGTGGGCGCCGACTGTGCTTTGTGCACATTCCTGTCCAGCATGTAAGCCTGTGCTGTGCAGAAGGGGGGTGCCAGGCCTGTGCATGCCGCAGCAGCCTCCGCCGCCTCCGCCTGGGGAAGGTGGGAACGCTGGGTGCCTGGAATTTAGGTGAGTGTGCGGCCTCGGAGAAGACGCCCACTAGGTACCCAGTTCCGCGACAGTGCCAACCCTCCACCGTGACTGCCCAGTCCTTCCCCTCCGCCTGCCTCCCCTCCCCCTTCCCTGCCCAGGTCATTGGGCATGAGTTGCGTCCTGAGGGTGTGCCAGAGTGAAGTGGGCAACGGGCAGCAGCCAGGCAGATAGTGGTTAGTGGACCCAGAGGGGTGGGAAGGGCGGGTAGCATGGGGGCTCGGGCCGAGTCTGGAGCTCTGGATGCCGGACCTGCGCCTGGAAGGGGCAGGGGGCCAGGGGGTGGATAGCAGGGCTTAGGAACGCCATCTGATCCTGGCTGGGTGGTTTTTTTTTTTTTGGCCTAAAAAGGGTGCGGGAGTGCCCTGGAGGAGGTCGCGGCATCCGGGCCCTGTGTCCTGTGGGGGAACTAGCGACCTTGCCAAAAGGGTGGTGCGTAGCCTCCGAGGGAGGAAGGGGAAAGACACTTGGCCAGCACTGGGGCTTCTGACACCGGAGACGACGGATTGGGGGTGGTGCCTTCCCAGCCTCCCTGGGATCCACGTGGAGACATGGGGGCCACACCTGGCAGTGAGGTCTTCTTGGCTTGGGGAGGGACCCCTTGTGCTCACTGGCTCCTCACACCTGGTAGGCCCTGTGTGGAGGGGACTCCTGGCCAAGCCCATTCCAATGTTTGTGGAAACTTGGCTTCCCAGGGCCAGGCAGAGGGTGGATGGGGGGTTGGACAGTCCCCCAAGAAATGACTCCTCACACCGTAAGGAAGAGGTGGCCTCACTCACACAGCCCAGCCCAAGAGCTTGGCACTTGCCTGGGGAGGAAGCTTGGAGGTGGTCCCGGTTGGGATCAGGAGGGCCCATGGGCAAGGTGATATTTGAGCTGCAGCGCTTGAAGGGCATGGCATGGCATGCCATGGCTGGATGGGCACTATGGGCAGAAGGGAAGGGGCACCGACAGGGTGCTCGGGTTTGGCGGGACTGTGCATGATTGGAAAAGCCCTGGGTATGGCGGGAAAGGGAGTGTGGCCACCCGCTGGGGAGTGTGGGAAGCCTGGGCCACAGAGCCAGCCTCAGCCTCCTCTTCAAAAGGGGAGGACACACTGGCAACTGGGCGACGGGAGGTGGGGATGGGCCTAGGGTAGAGCTTGCAAGCCCCCGGGGCTGTCCTCTAGGCACCTGATCCTTCTGGGCGGGCCATGGAACACCACTCTCGAGGACCTGTTCACCCAGTGCCGTGGACACTTGAGAGCAGTCCCTATGAAGGCTTAGCGTGTCCATCTTGCTGGTAAGCACAGTATTGGAGGTCAGACCACACGCCCAGGAAGAAGGTCCCCCCTAACCCCGGATGCTCTATGGAGTCGCTTAGGGTCTAATATCCGTTCTGTACAGCCCAGCCCATCCTATGAGGCAAGAGGGGCCTGAGAGGCAGTTGCTGTCCCTTAAAGTCTGGGGCCTCCTGGTGCCCTGAGCTGTTTGCTCAAGGGGTTGGGTGGTGTCCTGCCTCGAAGTCACCAGGGTCAGGGAGGCCAGGCCCGCCCCCTTAGGCACCTCTGAGGGCCAGGCTCTGACCTCACGCTGGATGGCTCTATGTCCACCCGAAGCCCTGACCCCACAGGGGAAACTGCCCTCAGCCGTGTCTGCCCCCATGCCCACGTGTCCTTCCCGCACACCTCGCCCCAGAGGCGCCGCTTCCAGGGACCGTCCGTTCGTGTCCCCTTTTACAGAGGAGGCAACCAAGGCTCAGACACCAAAGTGAATTCACTCTCCCAAGTGCGTAAAGATGGGGACAGCACGGGGCCTGGCCTTCACCCCAACTGCCTGCCACCTGTGATGCCCCAGGCCCAGGGCCTGTGCCCACCTCCGGCCTGGTGACACAGCTGGGGAGACCCAGCCTAAGGCAGTCTGGCGGTGTGGAGGGCCAACCCAGAGCAGCCCCACAGCTTGTGTCCTGATAACTTTGGTCCCCGAGGGCCACCTTCTGTGCCACTGTGGACAGTGAGAAGAGCCGGCCCCTACTCCAGCCTCCTGACTCAGACCCCGCAGGGGCCACCTTCCCACTCCACCTCTGTGCGTGGTCAGTGGCAAGAGCTTTGTGGCATTGGACCACTCTGGTGTGAAATAATAGCGGTGGTGTCAGCTGGGGGGTGCACTTAGACCGTGCAATGAGAAAACACAGAGGCAACACTGACTGCCTGGGCCCTTCAAAGAAGGAAGTAGCCCCTGGATCAGAAGCAGAGTTTGGCAGTCTGTCTTGAGGTTCCTCCTATGAGCTCCCCAGAGGTGCACAGGGGCCTCTGGTCTTGACTGAGCCGGCTCTCCTGCTTCTCTCTCTCAGTAGGCTTCCTCGCCTTCCCAAACCTCCTTTCCTGGGCTGGGACTCTCAGAAGCCCCAAAAGTCTCTGCAGACTGGTGGTGTGGGGGTTGTCAGGAGCAGAGACCAGCCTCAGCCAGATGGATCTGTGGGGTGTGCAGAGCCCAGTCACACGTTCCAAGTGCAGGGTCAGCGAGAAAGATGAAGCCCCTCTACCAGATGCAGCAATAGCAGTCGCAAGTCCGGCCTCGGACACGGCAACGATGGCACGCATGGCGCAGGATCTGGCAGGGTGCCGTGGGGTCGCTACAAGGCTGCAGCCATTCCACCGCATCCAACCACAGCAAGCTGGAGCCCCCAGGTTGGAGATTGCCAGGCCGTGCACCTGGCACACAGCCAGCCACCTGTGGGTGGAAGCTCGTGTGTGCCTGTGATGCTGCACTGGTTTCCACAAAGCTTCCAGATTGAGCGAGACAAGGAGTCTCCTTGGAGAAATCAGCCACAGAAATCTCTTTGGGTGGTCAGGGTCCCACGGGGCAGCCCATCACCCAGATGACCAGGACTGGGGAGTGGTTTGCTTTTTCTCCCGATAATGAGCAAAGAGATCACCACCAGCCCCATCTCAAAGACAGAGCCATCTTGCCGAGGTGACAGGCCTCCAAAGAGACCGGCCTGGGCTCGAAATCTGACCGCAGATGGCCCCTCGCCATCAGCTCACAGGCCTCATCTGTGGACAAAGCTGCCCCAGCTGTGGGAAGGTCTTCAAGGCAAGCCCCGCTCCCGCCATTCACATACCCAATGAGAGGCGAGCTGGCACGCATGGCATGTGGCAGATACAGGTGCTTGGTGCTCAGGGGCCTGCAGCGCCTGTTTGAGTTTTGGCCTGGCCATGCGCTGCTCTTGCAGCTCCACCGCCTCTGGGGGCTTGTGGAGGGGTATCCGCAGGCTAGCAGAGGGGTAGAGGCCGGCCTTGTGTGGGTGCCGACTGTGCTTCATGCACATCCCTGTCCAGCGCCTAAGCCCGTGCTGTGCAGAAGGGGGGTGCCAGGTCTACTCATGCCGTCACAGCCTCCGCCGCCACTTCCTGGTGAAGGTGGGCATGGTGGGTGCCTGGACTTGATGTGAGTGTGCGGCCTCAGAGGAGAAGCCCACTGGGTGCCTGGTTCCATGACAGTGCCGACCCTCCACAGTGACTGCCCAGCCCTTCCCCTCGGCCGTGCCTCCCCTCCCCTGTTCCCTGCCCAGGTCATTGGGCATGAGGTGCATCCTGTAGGGGCTCCAGAGTGAAGTGGGCAAGGGGCAGCAGCCAGGCAGATAGTGGTTACTGGACCCAGAGGGGTGGGAATGGTGGGTAGTGTGGGGGCTCGGGCCGAGTCTGGGGCTCTGGATGCCGGCCCTGCTCCTGGAAGGGGTAGGGGGCAGGGGGGTTGATAGCAGGGCTTAGGAACACCATCTGATCCTGGCTGGGTGTTTTTTTTGGGGGGGCCTGAAAACTGTGCGGGAGTGCCCTGCAGGAGGTCATGGCATCCGGGCCCTGTGTCCTGTGGGGGAACTAGCGACCTTGCCGTAAGGGCGGTGCCTACCCTCCAAGGGAGGAAGGGGAAAGACACGTGGCCAGCACTGGGGTCTCTGACATCGGAGATGATGAATTGGGGGTGGTGGTGCCTTTCTAGCCTCCCTGGGATCCACGTGGAGGCATGGGGGCCACACCTGGCATTGAGGTCTGCTTGGCTTGGGGAGGCACCCCTTGTGCTCACTGGCTCCTCACACCTGGAGCCTCAGAATTCTCTCAACAACTACTAGCTAGGAGACAGCACCCCTGCCATCATCTTCATCGGCACCTACCCCTACTGCATCTTTATCGATCACGTGACACCTTCCTTCCCGATCTCCTCTGTTAGTCCCAAGGTAAGACTGCCTAATCGTCAGAATATTAGGCCTCATCACTTCTGTCCCCCATTCCTCCCGAAATCTCACCTGATGTCCCACGAGGACAAGGTCAAGTGTAGCCACAAGGACTGGTTTGGGGCTGCCTAGGAGGGATCAGAGTGGTGGCCTGGCCTGGCTCACACTGACTCCGGACACCTCATGGTACCTTCAACTTCTTTCTGGCAGATGGTGGCCACAGTCTTCAGGGGTGAAGGTGGAGCCGTCTTCTGAATCAACTCCAAAGGGTCCAACTCGTGAATTCCAAATAAAACATGGATACATGGTGGCTCAACAAGTGCCTTCAGTGAAATGAGCCAGGCCATGAGTCACCAGCACCAGGTTGCCTGGTGACCCGTGTTCCAAGTTCTATTGGTCTCCATTGTCAAGGAAGTGACATCGTAGCTGACTTGTGCCCTCTACTGATGGAAATCAATGCTAAAAATCCCACTGGGTTGCCAAATTAGCAGCTCTCACAGCATCACATCCATACCCGGACACAGTAACAGCAATCCACCCCAGTCCACAGGAGCCAGAGAAGGCCTCGGTTCAGCCAGGTCCACAGCTTTCAGGACACTGAGATGGCTTCACACATGGATCCTCCGTCTTCACCACTTTATCACCCTGGACAAGTCCACAAGGGTCTCTCGGCCACTCAACTGCAACCTGGTGGAGCAGCATAGCCTCTGAGACATAGGTTTCTGCAGGGGTTAGGTATATAAAAGGTTGTTGTTGTTGTTGTTGGGGACTCTCATTACCCACTCCTTGGCATCCCTCGCCCTATTACCTTCTCT
>NW_006921894.1:78522-82824 GCF_000298275.1 Orycteropus afer afer | reverse complement strand
GAATTCTCTTCTCAGTTGTCCTTTCACCTCTGCCAATTTTCACGACCACAGGCACTCAGACAAACATGTGGGCACAAATGCTCAAAACAGAACCATCCACAGAAGCCAAAAGAAGCAAATATTCCAAATGTCTGTCCAGAAATGATGAAGTCAACCCAATATAGCATACCTATGATACCTTTCAGTCATCGAAAGGAATTTCCGAGTAACACACAGTCCACATTGATGAGCATCAAAAATATTGATGACTAATTGACAGGTGTCAGACACTAAAAGCCACGTACCATAGGATGCAATTTAAATGAAAAATCCAGAGTGTGTACATCCACCCACACACAGTGACATAGTGACATATGGGTATACAGGGGCTGCAGAGGGTATAGGGGAGAGAGGGAAGTTCTTGTCTACCAAGGATCTGTCTGGGCCGATGGCCTTGCTCTGCTAGTAGGCCTGCGGTTGGCTGCCAACCTTCTGATGGTAGTTACAGGCAACAAACGATATAGTTGACAATCATTCCAACAAGGGAACTCATTGTATGTCAGATCAAAACCCAGTATTGGACTCAACAATCAAGAAAACTTAAAACAGAAAAGTCAACAGAACCTGCACTTGGAGTAAACGCAAAGTCAATGACAAACCAGATAACGTGACCCAAGACTCATAGCTCCCGTCTCAGGTCACGGAAAGGCACATCATGTGCTTAAGCTCAGTGTAGTTTACACGGGTGCTGCAGGAGGTGCTGGGGTTGCCTCTGCCTCTGCCTCTAGAGCAGTGTATTGGTTCTGTAGTGCTGCTCTAATACAATACCAAAAGGGAATAGTTTGACAAACAGGAATCTGTCCTCTCACAATTTTGAGACAAGAAGTAGTCCAACTTGAAAATGCTAGCTAGGGGATGGCGAAGCTTTCTCGATTGTGGGCTTCAGTTCTGCCTCCTGTTCCTGGTCCACACGAGCTAGAGGCATCTCCTATGGCAGTCAGGTGTTGGTAGCTCAGGTTGACGAGCTCAAGGTCTGCAGAGAAAGCGGGACCATCCCTTTGTGAACAGGCAACACAGCAGACCTCGGGTTCAGGTAATAAAATAAAAATGTTTCCGATCCACTGTTTCTCTGGATGTGGGACAGAGAAGGGTCATAGTCTGAAACATCAACAAGAACCACCAGACATTTCGGGGGATGTGGCTCACACTGGGAATCCCAGGCTTCAGTGAATGTGGCAGGAGACACACAACTGCTTTCAGGAGTAACCAATTCTCCATTTAATGAGCAGTATTTGAGGTTGGAGAAGGGCGTGCAATATTGGGCACCTCCAATCTTTTGGTTTACCACATGCTCACGGTCAATACCTTTATGATTAACAAAAGCCCAGTGAGACCTCAGGCCAAAAGTCCTCGTAGAGGTGAGAGAACAAAGCTTTAGTGACATTAACAGCTCTTGAAAGCTAACTACAGCAGGACCGACAACCACCTGATACCAAGGCTTTGTAAATATGATATATCAGAATATCAACAGTGGCCTCTAGGGAATAAAAATGGTGTACAAGTCACAGGTAAGGATGTGTGGGTCTGGAAACAAGTGTCTCCCCATCATTGCTTCATTCTGCTGGTCATGACCAGGACTTTGCAACTGACTGGGAGTAGTTGATCCAGTTGAGTGTATTGGGGGCTGATCATCAGGGTGTGGACCAAGTAAGGATCTGGTTCAAAGCTCCATTCCAGCCGACTGGGTCACCTAGGATGCTGGGACCTAAGTTTCTACCAGACGTTCCAAATGACTCCCACACTTCAGGGTAGGGACTCTCTCATGCTGAGCTGGCACTTTCACAGACACTAAAAGCCATGTACCATAGGATGCAATTTATATGAAAAATCCAGAGCGGGTAAATCCACTGACACACACGGTGAAGTATGGGTATACCGGGGCTACAGGGGGCATAGGGGAGAGAGGGAAGTTATTGACTACCAAGGTTCTGTCTGGCCCGATGGCCTTCCTCTGCTAGTAGACCTGCCGTTGGCTGCCAACCTTCTGATGGTACTTAAAGGCAACAAACGGTATAGTTGACAATCATTCAAACAAGGGAACTCATTGTATGTCAGATCAAAACCCAGTATGGGACTCAACAATCAAAGAAACTTAAAACAGAAAAGTCAATGTAAGCTGCCCTTGAAGTAAATGCGCAGTCAATGACAAACCAGATATCGTGACACAAGACTCATAGCTCCCGTCTCAGTTCAGGGAAAGGCACACCATATACTCAAGCTCAGGGTAGCTCACACGAATGCTGGGAGAGGTGCTGGGGCTGCCTCTGCCACTGCCTCGGCCTCTTGAGTAGTGCATTGGTTCTGTAGTGCTGCTCTAAGAGAAATACCAAAAGGCAATGGTTTGACAACCAGGAATCTGTCCTCTCACAATCTTTGAGACAAGAAGTAGTCCAAGTTGAAAGTGCTAGCTAGAGACTGGGTGAAGGCTTCTCAATCGTGGGCTTCAGTTCTGCCTCCTGTTCCAGGTCCACATGAGCTAGAGGCATCTCCTATGGAAGGAAACTGCTGGCAGCTCAGCTTGATGAGCACGAGGTCTTCAGGGAAAGAGGGACCATCCCATTGTCAACAGGCAACACAGCCGACCTCAGGTTCAGGTAAAAAAAAAAAAAAAAAATGTTTCCAATCCACTGTTTCTCTGGATGTGGGACAGAGAAGGGTCATAGTCTGAAACAGCAACAAGAACCACCAGACATGTCGGGGATGTGGCTCAGACTGGGAAGCACAGGCTTCAGTGAAAGTGGCAGGAGACACACAACTGCTTCCAGCAGTAACCAATTCTCCATTTATTGAGCAGTATTTGAGGCTGGAGAAGAACTTCCAATATTGGGCACCTCCAATCTTTTGGTTTACCACATGGTCACGGTCAATACCTGTATGACTAACAAAAGCCCAGTGAGACCTCTGGCCACAAGCTCTCGTAGATGTGAGAGAACAAAGGTTTAGTGACGTCAACAGCTCCTGAAATCTAACTACGGCAGGAACGACAACCACCTGCCACCAAGGCGCTGTGAATAAGATATATCAGAATATCAACAGTGGCCTCTGGGGAAGAAAAATGGTGTCCACGTCACAGGTCACGATGTGTGCGTCTGGACACAAGTGTGAATGGACTGTCAAGCCAACTGCCAGATGAGATGTCTAGCGTCCAGAGTGAAAGCACTAAAGAGAGTAGGCCAAATGGAAGAGCAGGCAATGTTGAACAAAAAGGGAAAGACGTCCAAAGGGCTTCCCCCTACGATAGTCAAGGAAGTATTTTAAGAAACAAGGGGAACGGGGCCAGAGCTGGAGTGGGGAGTTGAGTAGAGGAAAGGGTTTCGAGATAGGATTCCTTAGGGTTGGAAGAGGGTCCTTAAATGGAGAAAACCCTAGGATGGGCCTCAGTGGGGTCTCCAGGGAGTTGCCTGTGACCCAGGACACTCTCTCGCCACCCGGGTTTGCTGCGATTTGAGACCTCTCCAAATATGCACTCTCCCAATGCCTGGGCCGAGCCTCCATGAACTCTTCCACAGGGGAGAAGGAGGCACGACTGCCGTCCCCCAGCTCCTTGTCTATCTCCTGTCCGAAGTCCTGCAGATACAGTGAGCAGTGGCCATCTCTGGAGGTATCCAGGGCCCTTTGAGTTTGAGGCCACCCCTTGCTGCCTATCCAATCCTGATACCAGATTGGCCATCAGAGGAGGTTTCAGTTCCCTGTCTGTCACCATGTGCTGGGTGTTGGGAGTGAACCATTACATTCTGCTTTATGGGTTCAATGCTAGAGGTTCTCAGAACGCTACTCACATGGCCTTCTCAGGAGCAGGAAAGGGTGTACTCTCTTAGATGCACATGTGGAAAGGAAAGACCCGCTGAGAGGATATTATCATTATAGCCAGCATGAGATAAAGGCTGGATAATACAAAACTTGAAAAGTCCACTCAGTCGTGGCTAAACACCTTCTACCAGCCCTCTCTTATCTCAAAGTGCACAGGGCAGGAGAGAGCTTAATCAGAGAGGAGGAAGTCCTGGGACAAAGGCTCAAGATGTCTACCTCTCAATGTACCAAATGTGAGTGACCAATATGGCAGCATTGAGGATGAGAAAGACATAGATGAGAAAGACATGGGAAGTACAGACAACAAATATGAAGCCCTTTGCATATACAGTACTGAGTTGTCAATGAAAGCAAACATGGGTATAGGGACAGATAGATGGGTGAACAAGCTAAACAATTAGGTATGTCTAAATGGAGAGTGTATCCAAGATCATATATAGGGTTGGCAAACAA
>NW_006921894.1:63899-66299 GCF_000298275.1 Orycteropus afer afer | reverse complement strand
CAAACCATTTCTAATGTCAGGACTGTGGTATGTAAGAGAGAGTTGATAGGACCATCTGTCCATATTTGCTGATGGTGGAATGGAGAGTGGAGTGTTCACCAGGGCTCATTAATATTATGCTAGGAATATGAATTTAATGTGAAGGAAATACTATGAATTCCTGCAGCTCTATCTTAGTGTGTGTCAAGCTCTTCTCCAAAGGCAGACCTTGGCCTCGTAGGACACCAGATGAGGGGCCGGGAGGAAGGGAGGACAGAAGTAATGAGGCCATTCAAGTATAAGGAATGTGTGTTGGGTGAGATCCAGAAGCAGGAAAGTGATGGGAGGTGAAGAGGCAGGAAAGGGCTGGAGAAATCCCAGGTGCAGGTGAAAGGAGTCAAGAGGGTCAGGAGGTAGCACTGGTGTTGTGAGTTAGGAGGTTGAGAGAGAACTGATGAGACCCTGTGTAATGAGAGAGAAGGTACTAGAGCGAGGAGCAACAAGGAGTGGGTAATGAGAGTCCCCAACAACGACAACAACCTTTTATATACCTAACCCCCTTGGAAACGTATGTCTTAGGTGCTATGTTGCTCCACCAGGTTGCAGTTGAATGCCTGAGAGACACTCGTTGACTTGTCCATAGTGACAAAATGGTGTGGACGGAGGATCCATGTGTGAAGCCATCTCAGTGTCCTGAAAGCTGTGGACCTGGCTAAACCCAGGCCTTCTCTGGCTCCTGTGGAGTGGGGTGGATTGCTGTCACTGTGTCCAGGTACAGACACGATGCTGGGAGAGCCACAAATTTGGCAACCCAGAGGGATTTTTAGCAAAGTGTTCCATCGGGAGAGGGTACAAGTCAGGGTATGCAGGCTATGATGTCACTTCCTTGACAATGGAGACCAATAGAACTCAGAACATGGGTCACTGGATAAAGAGATGCTGGCGGCTCACTTCATGGCTCATTTCACTGAAGGCACTTGGTGAACCACCATGTCTCCCTGTTTTCTTCGGAAATCACGAGCTGGATGATTTCAGGTGTTTTAGGAAGATGGCTCCGCCCTCACCTCTGAAGACTCTGGCCACCATCCGCCAGAAGGAATTTGAAGGTACCAAGGGTTTCCTAAGTCAGTCTGATCCAGGCCAGGCCACCACTCTGATCCCACCCAGGCAGCCCCAAACCACTCCTCATGGCTACACCAGACCTTGTCCTCATGGGACACCAGATGAGGGGCCGGGAGGAAGGGAGGACACAAGTGATGAGGCCAAATGTTCTGACCATGAGACAGGCTCACCTTGGGACTAACAGATGACATTGGGAAGGAGGGTGTCATGTAATCGATACAGACTCGGTAGGCATAGGTGCTGATGAAGATGATGGCAGTGGTGCTGTCTCCTAGCTAATCGTTGTGGAGGGCATTCCGTGGCTCCACCCCATGATGCCTCCCCATCATGGGATCATTCTGCTGGTCATGACCAGGACTTTGCAACTGACTGGAAGTAGTTGATGAAATGAGTGTACTGTCGGCTGAGCATCAGGGTGTGGACCACATCAGGATCTGGTTCAAAGCTCCATTCCAGCCAACCTCATCACATAGGATGCTGGGACCTAAGTTTCCACCAGAGGTTCCAATTGACCCCCACACTTCAGGGTAGGGGCTCTCTCAGGCTGAGCTGGCACCTTCCCTGGGAATTTGTTTGCCTCCATGACCACCCTCTGTGGTGCAGGTCCCTGTCACTGACTGGCCATGGATGACCCTGGTTTGTCAGTTGTCAGGTAGACATCTTGATCCCTTGTTCCAGGACCTCCTCCTCTCTGCTTAAGCTCTCCTCTTCCCTGTGTAGTTTGAGATAGGAGAGGTCTGGTAGGTTGTGTTTAGCCATGACTGAGTGGACTTTTTGAGGTTTGGATTGTCTGGCCTTTGTCTCATTCTGGCCATAATGATCATCTCCTCCAAATGGGTCCTTCCTTTCCACCTGTGCTCTAAGAGGGTGCATACTTTCGTGCTCCTGAGAAGGCCATGTGAGTAGGTTTCTGAGGACAGGTAGCAGTTAACTCACAAAGCAGAATGTCATGTTGCTCACCCAACACCCAGCACATGCTGATGGACATGGAACTGAAACCTCTTCTGATGGCCAATCTGGGACCAGTATTGGATAGGCAGCAAGGGGAGGCCTCAAACCTAAAGGACATTGGATACCTCCAGAGATGGCAGATGCTCACTGTATCTGAAGGACTTCAGACAGGATATAAACAAAGAGCAGGGGGATGGCAGTTGTGCCTCCTTCTCCCCTGAGTAAGACTTCACGAAGGCTCGGCCCAGACTTAGGGTGAGTGCATGTTCAGAGGGGTCTCAAATCTCAGCAAACCCAGGTGGCCAGAGAGTGTCCTGGGACACAGGCAACTCCCTGGGACACCACTGA
>NW_006921894.1:57023-62081 GCF_000298275.1 Orycteropus afer afer | reverse complement strand
TGCCTGTGGTCATGAAAATTGTCAGGGGTGGAAGGACAACTGAGGAGAAAATTCAAGTATAAGGAATGTGTATTGGTTGAGATCAAGAAGCTGGAAAGTGATGGGAGGTGAAGAGGCAGGAAAGGGCTGGAGAACTCTCAGGTTTAGGTGAAAGGAATCATGAGGTTCAGGAGGTAGCATTGGTGTTGTGATTTAGGAGGTCGCAAGGGATGTGCTGAGACCCTGTGTAATGGGAGAGAAGGTACTAGGGTGAGGAACAACAAGGAGTAGGTAATGAGAGTCCCCAACAACGACAACCATCTTTTATGTACCTAACCCCCTTGGAAACGTTTGTCTTAGGTGCTATGCTTCTCTACCAGGTTGCAATTGAGTGCCTGAGAGACACTCGTTGACTTGTCCAGGGTGATAAATTCGTGTAGATGGAGGATCCATATGTGAAGCTATCTCAGTGGACCTGGCTGAACCCAGGCCTTCTCTGGCTCCTGTGGAGTGGGATGGATTGCTGTCACTGTGTCCGGGTAGAGATATGATGCTGGGAGAGCTGCGGATTATGCAACACACAGAGATTTTTAGCAAGGTTTTCAGTTGAGAGGGGGCACAAGTCAGGGTATGCAGGCTATGATGTCACTTCCTTGACAATGGAGACCAATAGAACTTGGAACACGGGTCACCGGGCAACAAGATGCTGGTGGCTCACTGCCTGACTCATTTCACTGAAGGCACTTGGTGAAGCACCACGTATCACTGTTTTCTCCAGAATTCACGATTTGGACCCTTTCAAGTGGGTTCAGAAGACTGCTATGGCCTCACCCCTGTAGACTCTTCTTGCCATACACCAGAACGAAGTTGAAAGTACCACGGGGTGTCCTAAGTCAGTCTGATCCAGGCCAGGCCACCACTCTGATCCCACCCAGGCAGCTCCAAACCACTCCTCATGGCTACACCAGACCTTGTCCTCATGGGACATCAGATGAGGAGCTGGGAGGAAGGGAGGTCACAAGTGATGAGGCCAAATGTCCTGACGATGAGGCAGGCTCACCTTGGGACTAACAGATGGCATTAGGAAGGAGGGTGTCATGTGATTGATACAGACTCAGTAGTGGTAGGTGCTGATGAAGATGATGGCAGTGGTGCTGTCTCCTTGCTAATAGTTGTGGAGGGCATTCCGTGGCTCCATCCCCATGATGCCTCCCCATCATGGGATCATTCTGCTGGTCATGAGCAGGACTTTGCAACTGGCTGGGAGTAGTTAATGAAATTGGGTGCACTGTTGGCTGAGCATCAGGGTGTGGACCAAGTCAGGATCTGGTTCAAAGCTCCATCGCGGCCAAACTGGTAATCTGGGACCTAAGTTTCCACCAGAGGTTCCAATTAACTCCCACACTTCAGGGTAGAGGCTGTCTCAGGCTGAGCTGGCACCTTCACTGGGATTTTGTTGGCCTCCATGACCACCAACTGGGGTGCAGACCTCTGTCACTGACTTCCAGTGGATGGCCCTGGTTCATCAGTTGTCAGAGGTAGACATCTTGAGCCCTTGTCCCAGGACCTCCTCCTATCTGCTTAAGCTCTCCTCTTCCCTGTGCAGTTTGAGATAGGAGAGCGTTGGTAGAATGTATTTAGCCACAACTGAGTGGACTTTTCGAGGTTTGGATTGTCTGGCCTTTGTTTCATGCTGACCATAATCATCATCTGCTCCAAATGGATCTTTCCTTTCCACCTGTGGTCTAAGAGGGTGCACACTTTCCTTCTCCTCAGAAGGCCATGTGAGTAGGTTTCTGAGGACAGGTAGCAGTTAACCCATAAAGCAGAAGGTCATGCTGCATACCCAACACCCAGCACATGGTGTTGGACAGGGAGCTGAATCTTCCTCTGATGGCCAATCTGGTACCAGGATCAGATAGGCAGCAAGGGGAGGCCTCAAACCTAAAGGACATTGGATACCTCAAGAGATGGCCGCTGCTCACTCTATCTGCAGGACTTCGGACAGGAGATAGACAAAGAGCAGGGGGACAGCAATTGTGCCTCCTTCTCCTATGAGTAAGACTTCTCGAAGGCTCGGCCCAGACTTAGGGTGAGTGCAGGTTTGGAGTGGTCTCAAATCTCAGCAAACCCAGGTGGCAAGAGAGTGTCCTGTGACACAGGCAACTCCCTGGAGACCCCACTGAGATCTCTCCTAGGGTTTTCTCCCTATAAGGACCCTCTTCCTACCCTAAGGAATCCTATTTCAAAACTCTTTCCTCTACTCGACTCCCCACCGCAGCTTTGGCCCCGTGCCATGTGTTTCTTCCAATACTTCCTTGACTATCGGAGGGGAAGCCCTGTGGACGTCTTTCCCTTGTTCTTCAACTTTGCCTACTCTTCCATGTGGCTTACTCTCTTTGGTGCTTTCACCCTGGACACTAGATGACTCAACTGTCAGTTGGCTTGACAGTCCATTCACACTTGTTTCCACACACACACATGCTGACCTGTGAGGGAGACACCTCTTTTATTCCCCAGAGGCCACTATTGATGTTCTGATATATCTTATTCACAGAATTTTGGTATCAGAGGTTGTCGGTCCTGCCGTAGTTAACTTTCAGGAGCTGTTCACATCACTAAACCTTTGTTCTCTCACCTCTATGCAGGACTCACTGGGCTTTTGTTTGTCATACAGGTATTGATCGTGACCATGTGGTTAACCCAAAGATCGGAGGTGCCCAATATTGGAAGTCCTTCTCCAACCTCATATACTGCTCATTAAATGGAGAAGTGGTTACTGCTGGAAGCAGTTGTGTGTCTCCTGCCACATTCCCTGAAGCCTGGGCTTCCCAGTCTGAGCCACAAACCCCAACATGTCTGGTAGTTCTTGTTGCTGTTTCAGACTATGACCCTTATCTGTGCCACATTCAGAGAAACAGTGGATCGGAAACATTTTTTTTTTTTCACCTGAACAAGTGGTCTGCTGTGTTGCCTGTTGACAATGGGATGGTCCCACTTTCCCTGCAGACCTTGGGCTCATTAACCTGAATTGCCAGCAGCTGCCTGCCATAAGAGATGCCTCTAGCTCATAGGGACCTGGAGCACGAGGCAGAAGTGAAACCCAGGTCGAGAAGCCTTCGCCCAGCCCCTAGCTAGCACTTTCAACTTGGAGTACTTCTTCTCTCAATGATTGTGAGAGGACAGATTCCTGTTTCTCAAACTACTGCATCTTGGTATTTGTCTTAGAGCAGGACTAGAGAACCAATACACTGCTCTACAGGCAGAGGCAGAGGCAGCCCCAGCACCTCCTTCAGCATTTGTGTAAACTACCCTGAGCTTGAACCCACGGCCTGCCTTTCCCTGACCTGAGATGGGAGCTATGCATCTCGTATCACATTATCTAGTTTGTCATTGACTTTGCGTTTACTGCAAGTGCAGCTTACGTTGACTTTTTTGTGTAAAGTTTCCTTGATTGTTTAGTCAAATACTTGCTTTTGAGCTGATTACAATGAGGTCCTTTGTTTGAATGATTGCCAAGTGTACCATTCGGTGCATTTACCTACCTTTGCAAGGTTGCCAGCCATCAGAATGGCTACTTGCAGAGCAAGGCCATCAGCCCAGACAGAAACTTTGTAGTCAAGAAATCCCCTCTCTCCCCTCTCCTCCCTGCAGCCAATGTATACCCATACTTCACTGATTGTGTTGATGGATTTACCCACTCTGGATTTCTCATTCAAATGGCATCTATGGTACATGGCTTTTAGTGTCTGACATCTGTCACTTAGTTATCGATATATTTGATGCCTGTCAAGGTTGCCCGTGTTTTACTCGGAAATTCCTGTTGATGAGTGAACGGTATCATAGGTATGTTGTATTGGGTTGACTTCATCATTTCTGGACAGACATTCAGAAAGTTTGCTTCTTTTGACTTCTATGGATGGTTCTGTGATGAGCGTTTGTGCCCACGTGTTTGTCTGTGTGCCTGTGGTCATGAAAATTGGCAGAGGTGGAAGGAAACCCAAGGAGAGAATTCAAGTATAACGAATGTGTGTTGGTTGAGATCAAGAAGCAGGAAAGTGATGGGAGGTGAAGAGGCAGGAAAGGGCTGGAGAACTCCAAGGTGCAGGTGAAAGGAGTCAGGAGGGTGAGGAGGTAGCACTGATGTTGTGATTTAGGAGGTCAGCGTCCCACTGGGCAACCCATCTTCCAGATGACTAGGACTGGGGAGCGGTTTGCTTTTTCCCTCGATAATGAACAAAGAGAGCGCCACCAGCCGCATCTAAAAGACAGATCCATCTAGGAGAGGTGATGGAGCTTCAAGGAGACCACCCTGGGCTCGAAATCTGACCACAGAGAGCCCCACGCCATCAGCACAGAGGCCTCATCTGTGGACAAAGCTGTCCCAGCTGCGGGGAGGTCTCCAAGGCAGGCCCTGCTCCCGCCAGCCACCATTGGGCTGGAGCCATGTCTGTCAGCAGCACATGCCCAATGAGAGGTGAACTGGCGCATGGTATGTAGCAGTTGCAGGCGCATGGCGCTCAGGGGCCTGCAGCGCCTGCTTGAGGTTTGGCCTGGCAATGCACTGCTCTTGCAGCTCCACTGTCTCTGGGTGCTTGTGGAGCGGGGTCCGCAGGCTAGAAGGGGGGAAGAGGCCGGCCCTGTGTGGGCGCCGAATGTGCTCCGGGCACATCCTTGTCCAGCACCTAAGCCCGCGCTGTGCAGAAAGGGGTGCCAGGCCTGAGCACGCCACTGCCACTGCCACTGCCGCCGCCTAGTGTAGGTGGGAAGCCTGGGTGCCTGGAATTGAGGTGAGTGCGCAGTCTCCGAGGAGATGCCCACGGGGTACCCGGTTCCTCAACAGTGCCGACCCTCCACTGCGACTCCTCAGTCCTTCCCCTCCGCCGAGCCTCCCCTCCCCGCTTCCCTGTCCAGGTCATTGTGCATGAGGTGTGTCCAGCGGGGGTGCCAGGGTGAAGTGGGCAAGGGGTGGCAGCCAGGCAGATACTGGTTAGTGGACTCAGAGGGGTGGGCATGGAGGGAGGCGTGGGGGCTCAGGCCGAGTCTGGGGCTCTGGATGCAGGCCCTGCGCCTGGAAGG
>NW_006921894.1:52680-56648 GCF_000298275.1 Orycteropus afer afer | reverse complement strand
TCACTGGCTCCTCACACCTGGTAGGCCCTGTGTGGAGGGGACTCCTGGCCAAGCCCGGTCCAATGTTTGTGGAACCTTGGCTTCCCAGGGCCAGGCACAGGGTGGATGGGGGGTTGGACAGTCCCCCAAGAAATGACTCCCCACATCGTAAGGGAGAGGTGGCCTCACTCACACAGCCCAGCCTGGGAGCTTGGCACTTGCCTGGGGAGGAAGCTGGGAGGTGGCCCCGGTTGGGATCAGGAGGGCCCATGGGCAAGGTGATATTTGAGCTACAGCACTTGAAGGGCATGACATGGCATGCCATGGCTGGATGGGCACTACGGGCAGAAGGGACGGGGCACCGACAGGGTTCTCGGGTTTGGCGGGACTGGGTATGCTTGGAAAAGCCCTGGGAATGGCGGGAAAGGGAGTGCGTCCACACACTGGGGACTGTGGGAATCTGGGGCCACACAGCCACCCTCAGCCTCCTCTTCAAAAGAGGAGGACACACTGGCAACTGTGCGACGGGAGGTGGGGATGGGCCTAGGGTAGAGCTTGCAAGCCCCTGGGGCTGTCCTCTAGGCACCTGATCCTTCTCAGCAGGCCGTGGAACACCACCCTCAAGGACCTGTTCACCCAGTGACGTGGACATTTGAGAGCAGTCCCTGTGAAGGATTTGCGTGTCCATCTCACTGGTGAGCAGGGCATGGGTGGTCGGAACACATGCCCAGGAAGAAGATCCCCCTAACCCCGGGAGCTCTGCGGAGTCGCTTAAGGCCTAATGTCCGTTCTGTACAGCCCAGCCTGTCCTCTGAGGCAAGAGGGGCCTGAGAGGCAGTTGCTGTCCCTTAAAGTCTGGGGCCTCCTGGTGCCCTGAGCTGTTTGCTCAAGGGGTTGGGTGGTGTCCTGCCTCGAAGTCACCGGGGTAAGGGAGGCCAGGCCAGTCCACTTAGGTGCCTCTGAGGGACAGGCTCTGACCTCATGCTGGATGGCTCTAGGTCCAACACAAGCCCTGACCCCACAGGGGAAACTGCCCTCAGCCGTGAATGCCCCCATGCTCACGTGTCCTTCCCGCACACCTCGCCCCAGAGGTGCTGCTTCCAGGGACCATCCGTTCGTGTCCCCTCTTACAGAGGAGGCAACCAAGGCTCGGACACCAAAGTGAATTCACTCTCCAAAGTGCATACAGATGGGGACAGCGCGGGGCCTGCCCTTCACCCCAACTGCCTGTCACCTCTGATGCCCCAGGCCCAGGGCCTGTGCCCACCTCCAGCCTGGTGACACAGCTGGGGAGGCCCAGCCTAAGGCAGCCTGGCGGTGTGGAGGGCCAACCCAGAGCAGCCCCTCAGCTGGTGTCCCAATAACTTTGGTCCCAGAGGGCCACCTTCTGTGCCACCGTGGCCAGTGAGAAGAGCCAGCCCCTACTCCAGCCTCCTGACCCAGACCCCGCATGGGCCACCTTCCCACTCCACCTCTGTGCGTGGTCAGTGGCAAGAGCTTTGTGTCATTGGACCACGATGGTGTGAAATAATAGAGGCGGTGTCAGCTGGGGGGTGCACTTAGACCTTGTAATGAGAAAACACAGAGGCAACACTGACTGCCTGGGCCCTTCAAACAGGGAAGTGTCCCCTGGATCAGAAGCAGAGTTTGGCAGTCTGTCTTGAGGTTCCTCCTATGAGCTCCTCAGTGGTGCACAGGGGCCTCTGGTCTTGACTGGGCTCGCTTTCCTGGTTCTCCCTCTCAGTAGGCTTCCTCGCCTTCCCAAACCTCCTTTCCTGGGCTGGGACTCTTGGAAGCCCCAAAAGTCTCTGCAGACTGGTGGTGTGGGGGTTGTGTGGAGCAGAGACCAGCCTCAGCCAAATGGATCTGTGAGGTGTGCAGAGCCCAGTCACACATTCCAAGTGCAGGGTCAGTGAGAAAGATGAAGCCCCTCTACCAGATGCAGCAATAGCAGGCGCAAGTCTGTCCTCGGACAGGGCAACGATGGCACGGGTGGTGCAGGACCGGGCAGGGTGCCGTGGGGTCATGATGAGGCTTCAGCTATTACGCCCCATCCAACCACAGCAAGCTGGAGCCCTCAGGTTGGAGAGTGCCAGCCCGTGCACCTGGCACACAGCCAGCCACCTGTGTGTGGAGGCTTGTGTGTGCCTGTAATGCTGCACTGGTTTCCACAAAGCTTCCAGATTGAACGAGACAAGGAGTCACCTTTGAGAAATCAGCCAAGGAAATCTCTCTGGGTGGTCAGAGTCCCACTGGGCAGCCCATCTCCCAGATCATTAGGACTGGGGAGCGGTTTGCTTTTTCCCTCGATAATGAGCAAAGAGAGTGCCACCAGCCCCATCTCAAAGACAGAGCCATCTAGCCGAGGTGACACGGGCCTCCAAAGAGACCGCCCTGGGCTTGAAATCTGACCACAGAGAGTCCCTTGCCATCAGCTCACAGGCCTCATCTGAGGACAAAGCTACCCCAGCTGTGGGAAGGTCTCCAAGGCAGGCCCCGCACCCACCAGCCGCCATTGGGTCGGGGCCGCATCCGTCAGTGGCACATGCCCAATGAGAGGTGAGCTGGCATGCATGGCACATTGCAGTTGCAGGCACGTGGCGCTCAAGGGGCCTGCAGCGCCTGCTTGAGGTTTGGCCTGGCAATGCGCTGCTCTCGCAGCTCCACCGCCTCTGGGGGCTTGTCGAGGGGGATCCGCAGGCTAGCAGTTGGGAAGAAGCCGACCTTCTGTGGGTGCCAAAGGTGCTCCGTGCACATCCCTGTCTAGCGCCTAAGTCTGTGCTGTGCAGAAGTGAGGTGCCTGGCTTGTGCACACCGCCGCAGCCTCCACCGCCGCTGCCTGGTGAAGGTGGGCACACTAAGTGCCTGGAGTTGAGGTGAGTGCGCGAACTCCGAGGAGACGCCCACTGTGTGCCTGGTTCCGAGACAGTGCCAACCCTCCACCACGATTCCCCAGTCCTTCCCCTCCACTGTGCCTCCCCTCCCCCCTTCCCTGCCCAGGTCATTAGGCATGAGGTGCATCCTGAGGGGGCGCCAGAGTGATGTGGACAAGGGGCGGCATCCAGGCAGATACTGGTTAGTGGACACAGAGCAGTGGGAAGGGCGGGTAGTGTGGGGGCTGGGGCCTAGTCTGGGGCTCTGGATGCCGGCCGTGTGCCTAGAAGGGGCAAGTGGCCGGGGCTTGGATAGCAGGGCTTAGGAATGCCATCTGATCATGGCTGGGTGTTTTTTTTTTTTAGGCCTGAAAAGGCTGCGGGAGTGCCCTAGAGGAGGTCACGGATTCTGGGTGCTGTGTCCTGTGGGGGAACTAGCGACCTAGCCGTTAGGGCGGTGCCTAGCCTCCGAGGGAGGAAGTGGAAAGACACTTGGCCAGCACTGGGGCTTCTCACACCGGAGATGACGGATAGGGGGGCGGTGTCCACCATCAACGTAACTGCACCAGCAAAGGTAAGTTTCACTAAGGTTACTATCACTGTGACCAGCATCCTTCTAACTGTAAGTCTCTAAAGGAAGTTGACCTAAGGTCACTGTCAGTTTGTGAAGCATCACCTTCACTGCAATTAGCTATGATCCGTCTAGCTAAAGTCACTGCTGTGTGCCCAGCTTCACTGTAACTGTAAATAGTTAAGGAAAGTAAGTGTAACTGAGGATACTGTCAGTATAACCAATATCATCCTAAGTGTAACAAGCTGATGTAAGTATAGCTGAGGTAGCAGTCAGTCCCCTTGCATCACTGTAACTCTCAACAGCTACCATAAGTTTAGGCACGGTCACTATGACGAGATTCACCATAAGTGTAACTAGCTAATGGAAGACTAAGTAAAGCACTGTCATTTCATCCTGCCTCCCCATTATTGCCTAATTAAAATATGTCTCTCTAAGGGCAATTCATTGTCACCTGTGTCACTGTAAGTGTGACCAAGTCACCATAAGTATACCTAGCTAAGGTAAACCTATCCAAGGTGTGGTGGTCAACGTGGAGTTTCAAC
>NW_006921894.1:49921-51340 GCF_000298275.1 Orycteropus afer afer | reverse complement strand
AGAGTCCCAGTAAGAACAACTAGCTCATGGAAGCATACCTAAGGTAACACTAAGTGTGCCTACCATCAATGCAAATGTAATGATCAAAACTGAGTTTTTCTAAGGTCACTGTCAGTGTCACCATTATCAGCCTAAGTGTAAATAGCTAAGGTTAGTGTCAGTAAGGCACTCTCACTGTGTCTAGCATCACCCTGAATGTAACTAGCTAAGATAAGTCTAATAAAAGTCACCCTATTTTCATCTAGTTAATGTCAAGTTTTCAGGTCACTCTCAGTGTGAACAGCATCACTGTAACTGGAATTAGCTAACATATGATTGCCTAAGGTAACTATTGTTTTTGCCAGCATAGCCATGTCTTTAAGTAGCAAACATAAGTGAAGCAAGGTCACTGTCATTGAGAGCAGGGTCACCATAAATGTAAGCCCCTAAAGCCAGTGTAACTAGGGTCACATGTGTTTAACTAGCGAACGTAAATGTAGCAAAGGTCACTGTTGTCGTGACCATCATTGGTATCAATGTAAGTCACTAAATCAAGAATAGTTTTGGTCACTATCACTGTGAACAGCACCACCTTAAGTGTAAGAATTTAAAATAAGTCTAGCTCAGGTAAATGTTCATGTTCCTAGAATCAGTGTAAACATAACTAGCCCAGTTCAGTGTACTTAAAGTCACTGTCAGTGTGACCAGTGTCACCATAAGTGTAAGTAGCATAGGTAAGTGTAGCTAAGATCATGGTCTCTGTGACTAGCATCACCGTAATTGTAAGGGGCTTAAGCAAGTGTAGCTAAGGTCACCGTCCCTGTGAACAGCACCAACATAACTGTATCCAATTGCAATAAGTCTAGCTTTGGTCCCTGTCACTGTGACTAACAATCCAGGAAATGTCAGCAGCTAAGGTATGTTTAGCAAAGGTCATTGTCTTTGTGACCAGCAACACCTTAACTGTAACTAGGAATGGAAAGTCAAGCTAAGGACACTTTCAGTTTCAAAATGGTCATCGCAGTCATAACTACCTAAGGTAAGTATAGCTAAGGTGGCTGTCAGTGTGACCAGCATGTGAATCCCTGCAGTCAGTAAAGGAAAGAGTGAGGTCTTTGTCACTGTGAGCAGCATTACTATATTTCTAGCTAGGTAACGTAAATCTAACAAAGGTCACTCTCAGTGTGTCCAGCATCACCGTAACTGGAAATAGCTAAGATAATTGTAGCTAAGTTCACTCTCAGGGTGACCAGTGTGACCAGAAGTGGAAGTAGCAAAGAAGGAGGTCACTGTCAGTGTCACCAGAGTTAACCTACCAATATCTAATGTAAATATACTGAAGGTCACTGTCACAGTGAGCAGCATCACCATAACTGTAACTAGCTAGACTAAGTCTCCTTATGGTCACTTACAGTGTGACCAACGTGACCAGAACTCTAA
>NW_006921894.1:43849-46333 GCF_000298275.1 Orycteropus afer afer | reverse complement strand
CATTCACTATAGCTAAGAAAAAGAGAAAATATCTAGAAATAAACCTCGCCAGAGACACAAAAGATCTATACAGAGAAAACAATAAAACATTGCTACAAGAGACAACAAGCGTACTACATAAATGGAAGAACCTACTTTCTTCATGGATAGGTAGACTGATCATTGTGAAAATGTCAATAGTACCTAAATCAATGTATACATTTAAAGCAATCCAGATCCAGATTTGCTCTCATGGGACACCATTTGAGGGGCCAGGAGGAAGGGAGGACAGAAGTGATGAGGCCAAATATTCTGACGATGAGGCAGGCTCACCTTGAGACTAACAGAGGGGATCGGGAAGGAGGGTGTCATGTGATCGATAAAAACTCGGTATGGGTAGGTGCCAATGAAGATGATGGCAGTGGTGCTGCCTCCTAATTAGTAGTTGTTGAGGGCATTCCGTGGCTCCATCCTCATGATGCCTCTCCATCATTGGTTCGTTCTGCTGGTCATGACCAGGACTTTGCAACTGACTGGGAATAGTTGATCCAGTTGGTAGTGTATTGTGGGCTGAGCATCATGGTGTGGACCAAGTAAGGATTGGTTCAAAGCTCCATTCCAGCCGACTTGGTCACCTAGGATGCTGGGACCTAAGTTTCTACCAGAAATTCCAATTGACTCATACATTTTAGGGTAGGGGCTGTCTCACAGTGAGTTGACACCTTCATTGGGAATTTGTTTGCCTCCATGACCAGCCTCTGCGGTGCAGGCCTCTGTCAGTGACTGGCCATGGATTACCCTGGATTGTCAGGTGACAGAGGTAGACATCTTGAGCCCTTGTCCCAGGACCTCCTCCTCTCTAATTAAGCTCTCCCCTGCCCTGTGCATTTTGAGATATGAGAGTGTGGGTAGAATGTGTTTAGCCACGACTGAGTGGACTTTACGAGGTTTGGATTGTACAGCCTTTATCTCATGCCAGCCATAATGATCATTTCCACCCAGTGGGTCTTCCTTTATACCTGTGCATCTAAGAGGGTGCACAATTTCCTGCTCCTGATACGGCCATGTGAGTAGGGTTCTGAGAACAGCTAGAAGTTAACCCACAAAGCAGAATGTCATGTTGCACACCCAACACCCTGCACACGGTGACGGACAGAGAACTGAAACCTGCTCTGATGGCCAATCTGGTATCAGGATCAGATAGGCAGAAAGGGGAGGCCTCAAACTCAAAGGGCCCTGGATACCTCCGGAGATGGCCGCTGCTCACTGTATCTTTAGGACTTCAGACAGGAGATACACAAGGAGCTGGGGGACGGCAGTCGTGCCTCCTTCTCCCCTTAGGAAGAGTTCACGAAGGATAGGCCCAGTCTTAGGGTGAGTGCATGTTCGGATGGGTCTCAAGTCGCAGAACCCCAGGTGGTCAGAGAGTTCTCTGGGTCAGAGGGAACTCCCTGGAGACCCCACTGAGATCCCTCCTAGGGTTTTCTCCCTTTAAGGACCCTTTTCCAACCCTAAGGAATCCTATCTCGAAACCCTTTCCTCTACTCGACCCCCCCACTCTAGCCTTGGCCCCGAGCCATGTGTTTCTTTCAATACTTCTTTGACTGTCGGATGAGAAGCCTTTGGACCTCTGTCCGTTTTTGATCACCATTGCCTACTCATGCATTTGGCCTACTCTCTTTAGTGCTTTCACTCTGGACGCTAGATATCTCATCTGTCAGTTGGCTTCATACATTCACACTTGTTTCCACATCCACACATCCTTATCTGTGAGTTGTACACCATTTTTATTCCATAGAGGCCACTGTTGATATTCTGATATATCTTATTTACAGAGCCTTGGTGTCAGGTGGTTGTCGGTCCTACCGTAGTTAGCTTTCAGGAGCCGTTGACATCACTAAAGCTTTGTTCTCTCACCTCTACGAGGCCTTTTGGCCTGAGGTCTCACTGTGCTTTTGTTAATCATAGAGGTATTGAGCGTGACCATGTGGTAAACCAAAAGATTGGAGGTGCCCAATATTGCACACCCTTCTCCAACCTCAAATGCTGCTCATTAAATGGAGAATTGGTTACTGCTGGAAGCAGTTGTGTGTCTCCTGTCACATTCACTGAAGCCTGGGCTTCCCAGTCTGACCCACATCCCCTGACATGTCTGGTGGTTCTTGTTGCTGTTTCAGACTCTGACCATTCTCTGTCCCAAATCGAGAGAAACAGTGGATCAGAAACTTTTTATTTTTTGACCTGAACCCGAGGTCTGCTGTGTTGCCTGTTGACAAACGGATGGTCCCGCTTTCCCTGCAGACCTTGTGCTTGTCAATCTGAGCTACCAGCAGCTGCCTGCCATAGGAGATGCCTCTAGCTCATGTGGACCAGGAACAGGAGGCAGAACTGAAGCCCACGATCGAGAAGCCTTCGCCCATCCCCTAGCTAGCACTTTCAAGTTGGACTACTTCTTGTCTCAAAGATTGTGAGAGGACAGATTCCTGTTTGTCAAACTATTCCCTT
>NW_006921894.1:43192-43648 GCF_000298275.1 Orycteropus afer afer | reverse complement strand
CTGAGACGGGAGCTATGAGTCTTGTGTCACGATACCTGGTTTGTCATTGACTGCGCATTTACTTCAAGTGCAGCTCACGTTGACTTTTCTGTTTTAAGTTTCCTTGATTGATGAGTCCAATACTGGGTTTCGATCTGACATACAATGAGTTCCCTTGTTTGAATGATTGTCAAATATACCGTTTGTTGCCTTTAACTACCATCTTAAGGTTGGCAGCCAATGGCAGGTCTACTAGCAGAGCAAGGCCATCGGGCCAGACAGAACCTTGGTAGTCAAGAACTTCCCTCTCTCCGCTATACCCCCTGCAGCCCCGGTATACCCATACTTCACTGTGTGTGTCGGTGGATTTACCCACTCTGGATTTTTCATGTAAATTGCATCCTATGGTAAATAGCTTTTAGTGTCTGACAGCTGTCATTTAGTCATCGATATTTTTGATGTTCATCAATGTGGACC
>NW_006921894.1:40518-43060 GCF_000298275.1 Orycteropus afer afer | reverse complement strand
CATAGGTATGCTGTGTTGGGTTGATTTCATCATTTCTGGACAGACATTTGGAATATTTGCTTCTGTTGAATTCTGTGGATGGTTCTGTGATGAGCATTTGTGCCCATGTGTTTGTCTGAGTGCCTGTGGTCGTGAAAATTGGCAGAGGTGAAAGGACAACTGAGAAGAGAATTCAAGTATAAGGAATATGCGTTGGGTGAGATCAACAAGCAGGAAAGTGATGGAAGGTGAAGAGGCGGCAAAGGGCTGGAGAACTCCCAGGTGCAGGTGAAAGGAGTCAGTAGGGTCAGAAAGTATCACTAGTGTTGTGAGTTAGGAGGTAGAGAGAGAAGTGATGAGACCCTGTGTAATGAGAGAGAAGGTAATAGGGCAAGGGATGAAAAGGAGTGGGTAATGAGAGTCCCCAACAAGAACAACAACAAAGTTTTATATACCTAACCCCTGTGGAAACCTATGTCTCAGAGGCTATGCTGTTCCACCAAGTTTCAGTTGAGTGGCCGAGAGACCCTCGTTGACTTGTCCAGGGTGATAAAGTGGTGAAGACGGAGGATCCATGTGTGAAGCCATCTCAGTGTGCTGAAAGCTGTGGACCTGGCTGAACCCAGGCCTTCTCCGGCTCCTGTGGACTGGGGTGGATTGCTGTCACTGTGTCTGGGTATGGATGTGTTGCTGTGAGAGCTGCTAATTTGGCAACCCAGTGGGATTTTTACCGTTGATTTCCATTAGTAGAGGGCACAAGTATGTATGCAGGCTACAATGGTACTTCCTTGACAATGGAGACCAATAGAACTTGGAACATGGGTCACCGGGCAACCAGGTGCTGGTGGCTCATTTCCTGGCTCATTTCACTGAACACACCTTGTGAACCACCATGTATCCCTGTTTTCTCTGGAATTCACGAGTTGGACCCTTTGAAGTTGATTCAGAAGACGGCTCCACCTTCACCCCTGAAGACTGTGGCCGCCATCTGCCAGAAGGAAGTTGAAGGTACCACGAGGTGTCCGGAGTCAGTGTGAGCCAGGCCAGGCCACCACTCTGATCCCTCCTAGGCAGCCCCAAACCAGTCCGTGTGGCTACACTTGAACTTGTCCTCGTGCGACATCAGGTGAGATTTCGGGAGGAAGGGGGGACAGAAGTGATGAGGCCTAACATTCTGACGATGAGGCAGACTCACCTTGGGAGTAACAGAGGAGATCGGGAAGAAAGGTGTCACGTGATTGATAAAGACTCGGTAGGGGTAGGTGCCGATGAAGATGATGGCAGGGGTGCTGTCTCCTAGCTAGTAGTTGTTGAGGGAATTCTGTGGCTCCATCCCCATGATGTCTCCCCATCATCGGTTCCTTCTGCTGGTCATGACCAGGACTTTGCAACTGACTGGGAGTAGTTGATCCATTTGGGAGTATTGTGGGTTGAGCATCAGGGTGTGAACCAAGTAATGATCTGGTTCAAAGCTCCATTCCAGCTGACTTGGTCACCTAGGATGCTGGGACCTACGTTTCTACCAGAGGTTCCAATTGACTCCCACACTTCATGGTACGGGCTATCTCAGGCTGACCTGGCACCTTCACTTGGAGTTTGTTGGCCACCATGACCAGCCACTGCAGCTCAGGCCACTGTCAGTTCCTGGCCGTGGATCACCCTGGTTCATCAGGTGTCAGAGGTAGACATCTTGAGCCTGTCCCAGGACCTCCTCCTCTCTGATTGAGCTCTCCCCTGCCTTGTGCACTTTGAGATAGGAGAGGGCTGGTAGAATGTGTTTAGCCACCACGACTGAGTGGACTTTTCGAGTTTTGTGTTATCCGGCCTTTGTATCATGCTTGCTATAATGATCATTTCCTCCCAGTGGGTCTTTCCTTTCCAGCTGTGCGTCTAAGAGGATGCACCCTTTCCTGCTCCTGAGAAGGCCGTGTGAGTAGTGTTTTGAGAACCTCTATCATTTAACCCATAAAGCAGAATGTCATCGTTCACACCCAACACCCAGCACATGGTGACAGACAGGGAACTGAAACCTCCTCTGATGACCAATCTGGTATCAGGATCGTGTAGGCAGCAAGGGGAGGCCTCAAACTCAAAGGTCCCTGGTTACCTCCAGAGATGGCCGCTGTTCACTGTATATGTAGGACTTTGGACAGGAGATAGACAAGGAGCTGGGGGATGGTAGTCGTGCCACCTTCTCCCCTGTGGAAGAGTTCACAAAGGCTCGGCCCCGGCATTGGGTGAGTGCATGATTGGAGAGGTCTCAAATTGCAGCAAACCCATGTGGCCAGAGAGTGTCCTGGGTCACAGGCAACTCCCTGGAGACCCCACTGAGACCCATCCTAGGGTTTTCTCCCTTTAAGGACCCTCTTCCAACCCTAAGGAATCCTCTCTCGAAACCCTTTCCTCTACTCGACTCCCCACTCCAGCTTAGGCCCCATTTCATTTGTTTCTTCCAATACTTCCTTGTGTGTGGTGTGAGGTACATATCTTGTTTCATTTTTCTGCAAATGGATCTCCAGTTTTGCCAGCACCATTTATTAAACAAACATTCTCTTCCCCACTT
>NW_006921894.1:24557-27175 GCF_000298275.1 Orycteropus afer afer | reverse complement strand
TTAGGAGGTAGAGAGAGAAGTGATGAGACCCTGTGTAATGAGAGAGAAGGTAATAGGGCGAGGAATGACAAGAAATGGGTAATGAGAGTTCCCAACAACAACAACAACAACCTTTTATATACCTAACCCCTGCGGAAACCTATGTCTCAGAGGCTATGCTGCTCCACCAAGTTTCAGTTGAGTGGCCGAGAGACCCTCACCTCGTCCAGGGTGATAAAGTGGTGAAGACGGAGGATCCATGTGTGAAGTCATCTCAGTGTGCAGAAATCTGTGGACCTGGGTGAACCCAGGCCTTCTCCGGCTCCTGTGGACTGGGGTGGATTGCTGTCACTGTGTCCGGGTATGGATGTGTTGCTGTGAGAGCTGTGAATTTGGCAGCCCAGTGGGATTTTTAGAGTTGATTTCCATCAGTAGAGGGCACAAGTCAGGTATGCAGGCTACAATGCCACTTCCTTGACAATGGAGACCAATAGAACTTGGAACACGGGTCACCGGGCAACCAGGTGCTGGTGGCTCATGGTCTGGCTCATTTCACTGAAGGCACTTGGTGAACCACCATGTATCCCTGTTTTCTCTGGAATTCATCAGTTGGACCCTTTGAAGTTGATTCAGAAGATGGCTCCACCTTCACCCCTGAAGACTGTGGCCACCATCTGCCAGAAGGAATTTGAAGGTACCACAAGGTGTCCGGAGTCAGTGTGAGCCAGGCCAGGCCACCACTCTGATCCCTCCTAGGCAGCCCCAAACCAGTCCTTGTGGCTACACTTGACCTTGTCCTCATGGGATATCAGGTGAGATTTCGGGAGGAAGGAAGGACAGAAGTGATGAGGCCTAATGTTCTGACGATGAGACAGGCTCACCTTGGGCCAAACAGAATGGATCGGGAAGAATGGTGTTACGTGATCGATAAAGACTCGGTAACGGTAGGGGCCAATGAATATGGTGGCAGTGGTGCTGTCTCCTAGCTAGTAGTTGTTGAGGGAATTCCGTGGCTCCATCCTCATGATGTCTCCCCATCATCGGTTCATTCTGCTGGTCATGAGCAGGACTTTGCAACTGACTGGGAGTAGTTGATCCATTTGGGAGTATTGTGGGTTGAGCATCAGGGTGTGTACCAAGTAAGGATCTGGTTCAAAGTTTCATTCTAGCCGACGTGTTCACCTAGGATGCTGGGACCAAAGTTTCTATCAGAGGTTCCAATTGACTCCCACACTTCAGTGTAGGGGCTATCTCAGGCTGAGCTGGCACCTTCACTGGGAGTTTGTTGGCCACCACAACCAGCCACTGCAGTTCAGGCCTCTGTCAGTGACTGGCCGTTGATGACCCTGGTTCGTCAGGTGTCAGAGGTAGACATCTTGAGCCTTTGTCCCAGGACCCCTCCTCTCTGATTGAGCTCTCCAATGCCCTGTGCACTTTGAGATAGGAGAGGGCTGGTAGAATGTGTTTAGCCACGACTGAGTGGACTTCTCGAGTTTTGTATTATCCGGCCTTTGTCTCATGCTGGCTACAATGGTCATTTCCTCCCAGTGAGTCTTTCCTTTCCAGGTGTGCGTCTAAGAGAGTGCACCCTTTCCTGCTCCTGAGAAGCCATGTGAGTAGTGTTCTGAGAACTGCTAGCATTTAACCCGTAAAGCAGAATGTCATGGTTCACACCGAACACCTAGCACATGGTGACAGACAGGGAACTGAAACCTCCTCTGATGACCAATCTGGTATCAGGATCAGATAGGCAGCAAGGGGAGGCCTCAAACTGAAAGGGCCCTGGTTACCTCCAGAGATGGCCGCTGCTCACTGTATCTGCACTACTTTGGAAAGGAGATAGACAAGGAGCTGGGGGACGGTAGTCTTGCCACCTACTCCCCTGTGGAAGAGTTCATGAAGGCTCGGCCCAGGCATTGGGTGAGTGCATATTCGGAGAGGTCTCAAATTGCAGCAAACCCAGGTGGCCAGAGAGTGACCTGGGTCACAGGCAACACCCTGCAAACCACACTGAGACACATCCTAGGGTTTTCTCCCTTTAAAGACCATCTTCCTACTCTAAGGAATCCTCTCTCGAAACCCTTTCCTCTACTCGACTCCCCACTCCAGCTTTGCCCATGTTCCATTTGTTTCTTCCAATCCTTCCTTGAATATCGGAGGGGAAGCCCTTTGGACATCTTTCCCTTTTTGTTCAACATTGCCCGCTCTTGCATTTGGCCTACTCTCTTTAGTGTGAGTAGGTCTCCAAAAGCAGGACAAACTTGTCTGTCAGTTTGTCCTACTGTGGTGACATGTAGACGTCAGTTTTGAGGCTGAGCCTCTGGTGTTTAAAACCCAGCAAGATGCACCTGTTGCATAGGTAACAGGGAGTTTATAGACTGAGACAGACTAGGAAGAAGGAAGAGGCCGTCCACTTCTGAAAGAATCGGCCAGGGAAAACCTTATGAATAGCAAAGAAACACTGTTTGGTACAATACCGTGCAACTTTAGGAATAGCCCGTTTAGGCTAAAAGGCTCGGAAAATAAGACTGGAAAAGAGGTGCAACCTCTGAGTAAACCCAGCCTTACTCATGGAAAAGAGAAAGATTTCGAGACCTTCATTTGCTGATGTGGCACCACTCAAATTGAAGAGAAACAGC
>NW_006921894.1:0-24322 GCF_000298275.1 Orycteropus afer afer | reverse complement strand
ATAAGTTGCACTTACTAAGGTGAGCTGAAAGCACCATGTGTTTTGAAAGTTTTCAACAGAAACTTAATATAAACGTTTGAGAAGTTTACAAACACTTTGGGTGACTGAGTTAACCAAGTTTTGTTACTGCTACTCTAATACAAAAGTTATAAGTGATTTACAGCTTATAGTGTGTTACTGCAATTCAAGGAGTAGAAAAACAGTCGATTATTGCAATTTCTTGAAAATTCTTGATTTTGATGGGGAAAAAACACTTCCACTTTGGTTTTACTACAAAGCCAAGGGTGATATAGTTCACATAGATGCAACTTAAATTTTCCAGTTGCACTTACTAAGGTGAACTGAAGGCAAAATGTGTTTTGAAAGTTTTCAACAGAAACTACATATAAACGTTTGAGAAGCTTAGAAAAACTTTGTCTGTTTGAGATAACTAAGAGTTGTTACTGCCACTCTGATACATAAGGGTATAAGTGATTAACGACTTACAGTGAGTTACTGCAATTCAAGTACTAGCAAAACAGTGGATAATTGCAATTTCTTGAAAATCCTTCATTTTGACAGGGAAAACGATTTCCGCTTTAGTTTCACTACAAAGCCAATAGTGATTCAGTTCCAATAGATGTAACGTAAGTTTTCCAGTTGCACTTACTAAGGTGAACTGAAGGCACCATGTGTTTAGAAAGTTTTCAACAGAAACTACATATAAACATTTGAGAAGCTTACAAACACTTTGTCTGATTGAGATAACTAAGAGCTGTTACTGCCACTCTGATACATAAAGGTATAGTGATTTACACCTTACAGTGAGTTACTGCAATTCAGGTACTAGCAAAACAGTGGATAATTGCAATTTGTTGAAAATCCTTGATTTTGACAGGGAAAACCCATTTCCACTTTGGTTTTACTACAAAGCCAAGGGTGACTCAGTCCCCATAGCTTCAATGTAAGCTTTCCAGTTGCACTTACTAAGGTGAACGGAAAGCACCATGTGTTATGAAAGTTGTCAACAGAAACTTATTTTAACGTTTGAGAAGTTTACAAACACTTTGTCTGATTGAGTTGACCAAGTGTTGTTTCTGCCACTCTGATACATAAAGGTGTAAGTGATTCACACCCTACAGTGAGTTACGGCAATTCAGGTACTAACAAAACAGTGCATAATTGCAATTTCTTGAAAATCCTTGATTTTGACGGGAAAAACACATTTCCACTTTGGTTTTAGTACAAAGCCAAGGGTGATACAGTTCACAAAGATGCAACTTATGTTTTCCAGTTGCATTTACTAAGGTGAATTGAAGGCACCATGTGTTTTGAAAGTTTTCAAAAGAAACTTAATATAAATGTTTGAGAGTTTTACAAACACTTTGTCTGATTGAGTTAACCAAGTGTTGTTGCTGCCACTCTGATACATAAAGTTAAAAGTGATTTATACCTTACAGTGTGTTACTGCAATTCAAGGACTAACAAAAGAGTGGATAATTGCAATTTCTTGAAAATCCTTGATTTTGATGGGGAAAACCCATTTCCACTTTGGTTTCACTACAAAGCCAAGGGTGATTCAGTCCCCATAGATTCGTCGTAAGCTTTCAGTTGCACATACTAAGGTGAAAGGAAAGCATCATGTGTTATGAAAGTTGTCAACAGAAACTTAATTTAAATGTCTGAGAGGTTTGCAAACACTTTGCCTGATTGAGGTAACCAAGTGTTGTTGCTGCCACTCTGATACATAAAGGTGTGAGTGATTTACACCTTACAGTGAGTTACTGCAATTCAGGTACTAGCAAAACAATGGATAATTGCAATTTCTTGAAAGTCCTTGATTTTGACGGAGAAAACACATTTCAACTTCGATTTCACTACAAAGCCAAGGGTGATACAGTTCACATAGATGCAACTTAAGTTTTCCAGTTGCACTTACTAAGGTGAACTGAAGGCACCATTTGTTTTGAAAGTTTTGAACAGAAGATTAATATAAACTTTTGAGAGTTTTACAAACACTTTGTCTGATTGAGTTGACCAAGTGTTGTTACTGCCACTCTGATACATAAAATTAAAAGTGATTTACACCTACAGTGTGTTACTGCAATTCAAGTACTAGCAAAAGAGTGGATAATTGCAATTTCTTGAAAATCCTTGATTTTGACTGGGAAAACCCATTTCCACTTTGGTTTCACTACACAGCCAAGGGTGATTCAGTTCCCATAGATGCAACGTAAGTTTTCCAGTTGCACTTACTAATGTGAACTGAAGGCACCATGTGTTTTGAAAGTTTTCAACAGAAACTTCATATAAATGTTTGAGAAATTTACAAACACTTTGTCTAATTGAGTTAACCATGTGTTGTTGCTGCCACGCTGATACATAAAGTTATAAGTGATTTACAGCTTACAGTGAGATACTGCAATTCAAGGACTAGCAAAACAGTCGATTATTGCAATTTCTTGAAAATTCTTGATTTTGACGGGGAAATCACATTTCCAGTTTGGTTTTAGTACAAAGCCAAGTGTGATTCAGTTCCCATAGATGCAACGTAACTTTTCCAGTTGCACTTACTAACGTGAACTGAAAGCACAATATGTTTTGAAAGTTTTCAACACAAACTACATATAAACGTTTGAGAAGCTTACAAACACTTTGTCTGATTGAGTTAAAAAAAGAGTTGTTACTGCCACTCTGATACATAAAGGTATAAGTGATTTACAACTTACAGTGAGTTACTGCAATTCAAGTACTAACAAAACAGTGGATAATTGCAATTTCTTGAAAATCTTTCATTTTCACGGGGAAAACAATTTCCACTGTAGTTTCACTACAAAGCCAATAGTGATTCAGTTCCAATAGATGCAACGTAAGTTTTCCAGTTGCACTTACTAAGGTGAACTGAAAGCACCAGGTGTTTTGAAAGTTTTCAACAGAAACTTAATATAAAGTTTTGAGAAGTTTACAAACACTTTGAGTGACTGAGTTAACCAAGTTTTGTTATTGCCACTCTGATACAAAAGTTATAAGTGATTTACAGCTTACAGTGAGTTACTGCAATTCAAGGACTAGAGAAAGAATCGATTATTGCAATTTCTTGAAAATTCTTGATTTTGACGGGGAAAAAATTTTTCCACTTTGGTTTTACTACAAAGCCAAGGGTGATATAGTTCACATAGATGCAACTTAAATTTTCCAATTGCACTTACTAAGGTGAACTGAAGGCACCATATGTTTTGAAAGTTTTCAACAGAAACTACATATAAACGTTTGAGAAGCTTACAAATATTTTTTTCTCATTGAGTTAACCAAGTGTTGTTTCTGCCACTCAGATACATAAAGGTATAAGTGAATTATAACTTACAGTGAGTTACTTCAATTCAAGTACTACCAAAACATTGGATAATTGCAATTTCATAAAAATCCTACATTTTTACGGGGAAAACCCATTTTCACTTTGGTTTCACTACAAAGGAAAGGGTATTACAGTTCACATAGAGGCAACCTAACTTTTCACATTGCACTTACTAAGGTGAATTGAAGGCACAATGTGTTTTGAAAGTTTTCAACAGAAACTTAATATAAACGTTTGAGAAGTTTACAAACACTTTGTCTGACTGAGTTAATCAATGTTGTAACTGCCACTCTGATACATAAAGTGATAAGTGATTTACAGCTTACAGTGAGTTACTGCAATTCAAGACTAGCAAAACAGTCGATTATTGCAATTTCTTGAAAATTCTTGATTTTGATGGGAAAAACACATTTCCATTTTGGTTTTAGTACAAAGCCAAGGGTGATACAGTTCACACAGATGCAACTTAAGTTTTCCAGTTGCACTTACTAAGGTGAACTGAAGGCACCATGTGTTTTGAAAGTTTTCAACAGAAAGTTAATATAAAAGATTGAGAAGTTTGCAAACACTTTGTGTGATTTAGATAACCAAGTGTTGTTACTGCCACTCTGATACATAAAGTTAAAAGTGATTTCCACCTTACAGTGTGTTACTGCAATTCAAGTACTAGCAAAAGAGTGGATAATTGCAATTTCTGGAAAATCCTTTATTTTGACTGGGAAAACACATTTCCACTTCGGTTTCACTACAAAGCCAAGGGTGATTCAGTTCCCATAGATGCAACGTAAATTTTACACTTGAACTTACTGAGGTGAAGTGAAGGCACCATGTGTTTTGAAAGTTTTCAGCAGAAACTTCACATAAACGTTTGAGAAATTTACAGTTTGTCTAATAGAGTTAACGAAGTGTTGTTGCTGCCACTCTGATACATAAAGTTATAAGTGATTTACAGTTTAGAGTGTGTTGCTGCAATTGAAGGACAAGCAAAACAGTCGATTATTGCAATTTCTTGAAAATACTTAATTTTGACGGGGAAAACACATTTCCACTTTGGATTTACTACAAAGCCAAGGGTGATGCACTTCACATAGATGCAACTAAAATATTCCAGTTGCACTTACTAAGGTGAACTGAAGGTACCATGTGTTTTGAAAGTTTTCAACAGAAACTGCATATAAACGTTTGAGAAGTTTACAAACACTTTGTCTGACTGAGTTAAACAATGTTGTTACTGCCACTCTGATACATAAAATGATAAGGAATTTACAGCTTACAGTGAGTTTTTGCAATTCAAAGACTACAAAAATAGTCAATTATTACAATTTCTTGCAAATTCTTGATTTCGACAGGAAAAACACATTTCCATTTTAGTTTTAGTACATAGCAAAGGGTGATACAGTTCACATAGATGCAACTTAAGTTTTCCAGTTGCACTTACTGAGGTGAACTGAAGGCACCATATGTTTTGAAAGTTTTCAACAGAAACTTAACATAAATGTTTGAGAAGTTTACAAACACTTCGTCTGATTGAGGTAACCAAGTGTTTTTACTGCCACTCTGATACATAAAGTTATAATTGATTTAAAGTTTACAGTGAGTTACTGAAATTCAAGGAATAGCAAAAGAGTTGATTACTGCAATTTCTTGAAAATTCTTGAATTTGACGGGGAAAACACATTTCCACTTTGGTTTTAGTTTTAGTACAAAGCCAAGGGTGATACAGCTCACATAGATGCAACTTAAGTTTTCCAGTTGCACTTACTAAGGTGAAGTGAAGGCACCATGTGTTTTGAAAGTTTTCAAAAGAAACTTAAACATTTGAAAACTTTACAAACACTTTGTCTGATTGAGTTAACCAAGTGTTGTTGCTGCCACTCTGATACATAAAGTTATAAGTTATTTATAGCTTACAGTGAGTTACTGCAATTCAAGGACTAGCAAAACAGTCAATTATTGTAATTTCTTGAAAATTCTTGATTTTGACGTGGAAAGCATATTTCCACTTTGGTTTTAGTACAAAGCCAAGGGTGATACAGTTCATATAGATGCAACTTAAGTTTTTGAGTTGCACTTACTAAGGTGAACTGAAGGCAACATGTGTTTTGAAAGTTTTCAAAACATATAAACGTTTGAGAAGCTTACAAACACTTTATGTGATTGAGGTAAACAAGTGTTGTTTCTGTAACACTGATATATAAAGTTATAAGTGATTTTCACCTTACAGTGAGTTACTGCAATTCAAGTATTAGCAAAATATTGGATAATTGTAATTTCTTGAAAATCCTTGATTTGGAAGGGGAAAACCCATTTCCACTTTTGTTTCACTACAAAGGCAAGGGTGATTAAGTTCCCAAAGATGCAACATAATTTTCCTTGTTGCACTTACTAAGATGAACTGAAGGCACTATATGTTTTGAAAGTTTTCAACAGAAACTTAATATAAACGTTTGAGAAGTCTACAAAAACTTTGTCTGATTGAGTTAACCAAGTTTTGTTGCTGCCACTCTGATACATAAATTATACGTGATTTACAGCTTACAGTGAGTTACTGCAATTCAAGGACTAGCAAAACAATCAATTATTGCAATATCTTGAAAATTCTTGATTTTGACGGGGAAAGCACATTTCCAGGTTGGTTTTACTACAAAGCCAAGGGTGATACAGTTCTCATAGATGCAATTTAAGTTTTCCAGCTGCACTTACTAAGGTGAAGTGAAGGCACCATATGTTTTGAAAGTTTTCAAAAGAAATTTAACAAAAACGTTTGGGAAGTTTACAAAGAGTTTGTCTGATGTTAACCAAGTGTTGTTGCTGTCACTCTGATACATAAAGTTATAAGTTATTTACAGCTTACAGTGAGTTACTGCAATTCAAGGACTAGGAAAATAGTTGACGATTGCAATTTTTGTCAATCCTTGGTTTTGACGGGGAAAACACATTTCCACTTTGGTTTTAGTACAAAGACAAGGGTGATACAGTTCACATAGATGCAAGGTAATTTTTCCAGTTGCACTTACTAAGGTGAACTGAGGGCGACGTGTGTTGAAAGTTCTCAAAAGAAACTACATATAAACGTTTGAGAAGCTTACAAACACTTTTTCTGATTGAGGTAAACAAGTGTTGTTTCTGTCACTCTGATACATAAAGTTATAAGTGATTTACAACGTACAGTGAGTTACTGCAATTCAAGTACTAGCAATACGTTGGATAATTGCAATTTCTTGAAAATCCTTGATTTTGAATGGGAAAACACATTTCCACTTTAGTTTCACTACAAAGCCAAGGGTGATTCTGTTCCCGTAGATGCAACATAAGTTTACTAGTTGCACTTAGTAAGGTGTACTGAAGGCACCATGTTTTGAAAGCTTTCAACAGAAAGTTAATATAACCGATTGAGAAGTTTACAAACACTTTGTCTGACTGAGTTAAGCAAGTGTTGTTACTGCCACTCTTATACATAAATGTATAAGTGATTTACACCTTACAGTGAGTTACTGCAATTCAAGAAGTAGCAAAACAGTCGATTATGGTAATTTCTTGAAAATTCCTGATTTTGACGGTGAAAACACATTTCCACATTTGTTTTAGTACAAATCCAAGGGTGATTAAGTTCTCTTACATGCAACGTAAGTTTCCTTCTTGCCCTTACTAAGGTAAATTGAAGGCACTATATGTTTTGAAAGTTTTCAACAGAAACTTAATATAAACGTTTGAGAAGTTTACAAAAACTTTGTCTGATTGAGTTAACCAAGTGTTGTTGCTGCCACTCTGATACATAAAGTTATAAGTGATTTACAGCTTACAGTGAGTTACTGCAATTCAAGGAATAGCAAAACAGTCGATTATAGCAATTTCTTGAAAATTCTTGATTTTGACCGGGAAAACACATTTCCAGTTTGTTTTTCGTACAAAGCCAAGGGTGATACAGTTCACATAGATGCAACTTAAGTTTTCCAGTTGCACTTACTAAGGTGAACTGAAGGCACCATGTGTTTTGAAAGTTTTCAACAGAAAGTTAATATAAAAGATTGAGAAGTTTGCAAACACTTTGTGTGATTTAGATAACCAAGTGTTGTTACTGCCACTCTGATACATAAAGTTAAAAGTGATTTCCACCTTACAGTGTGTTACTGCAATTCAAGTACTAGCAAAACAGTGGATAATTGCAATTTCTGTAAAATCCTTGATTTTGACTGGGGAAACACATTTCCACTTTGGTTTCACTACAAAGCCAATGGTGATTCTGTTTCCATAGATGCAATGTAAGTTTTACACTTGAACTTACTGAGGTGAAGTGAAGGCACCATGTGTTTTGAAAGTTTTCAACAGAAACTTAATATAAACGTTTGAGAAGTTTACAAACACTTTCTCTAATTGAGTTAAACAAGTGTTGTTACTGCCACTCTTATACATAAATATATAAGTGATTTACACCTTACAATCAGTTACTGCAATTCAAGGAGTAGCCAAACCATCGATTATTGTAATTTCTTGAAAATTCTTGATCTTGAGGGGGAAAACACATTTCCACATTGGTTTTAGTACAAAGCCAAGGGTGATTAAGTTAAAATAGATGCAACATAAGTTTCTTTGTTGCGCTTCCTAAGGTGAACTGAAGGCACTATATGTTTTGACAGTTTTCATCAGAAACTTAATATAAACGTTTGAGAAGTTTACAAAAACTTTGTCTGATTGAGTTAACCAAGTGTTGTTGCTGCCAATCTGATACATAAAGTTATAAGTGATTTACAGCTTACAGTGTGTTACTGCAATTCAAGGACTACGAAAATAGTCGACTATTGCAATTTCTGGACAATCCTTGGTTTTCACGGGAAAACACATTTCCACTTTGGTTTTAGTACAAAACCAAGGGTGATACAATTCACATAGATGCAACTTATGTTTTCAGAAGCACTTACTAAGGGGAAATGAAGGCAAAATGTGTTTTCAAAAGAAACTACATATAAATGTTTGAGAAGGTTACAAACACTTTTTCTGATTAAGGTAAACAAGTGTTGTTTCTGTCACTCTGATACATCAAGTTATAAGTGATTTACAACTTACAGTGGGTTACTGTAATTCAAGTACAAGCAAAACATTGGATAATTGCAATTTCTTGAAAATCCTTGATTTTGAATGGGAAAACCCATTTCCACTTTGGTTTCACTACAAAGCCAATGGTAATTCAGTTCCATAGATGCAACATAAGTATACTAGTTGCACTTACTAAGGTGAACTGAAGGCATCATGTGTTTTGAAAGCTTTCAACAGAAACTTAATATAAACGTTTGGGAACTTTACAAATGCTTTGTCTGATTGATTTAACAAAATGTTGTTACTGCCACCCTTATACATAAATGTATAAGTCATTTACACATTACAGTGAGTTACTGCAATTCAAGGAGTAGCAAAACAGTCGATTTTTGCAATTTCTTGAAAATTCTTGATATTGTCAGGGAAAACACATTTCCACATTGGTTTTAGTACAAAGCCAAAGGTGATTAAGTTCCCATAGATGCAACGTAATTTTCCTTCTTGCACTTAATCAGGTAAACTGAAGGCACAATATGTTTTGATAGTTTTCAACAGAAACTTAATGTACACGTTTGAGAAGTTTCCAAACACTTCTCTGATTGAGTTAAACAAGTGTTCTTGCTCCCACTCTGATACATAAAGTTATAAGTGATTTATAGCTTACAGTGAGTTACTGCAATTAAAGGACTAGCAAAATAGTCGATTATTGCAATTTATTTAAAATTCTTGATTTTGATGGGGAAAACACATTTCCAATTTTGTTTCATTACAAAGCCAAGGGTGATACAGTTCACATAGATGCAAGGTGAGTTTTCCAGTTGCACTTACTAAGGTGAACTGAAGGCAACATGTGTTTTGAAAGTTTTCAAAAGAAACTACATATAAACGTTTGAGAAGCTTACAAACACTTTTTCTGATTGAGGTAAACAAGTGTTGTTTCTGTCACTCTGATACATAAAGGTATAAGTGATTTACAACTTACAGTGAGTTACTGCAATTCAAGTACTAGCAAAATATTGGATAATTGCAAATCCTTGAAAATCCTGGATTTTGAAGGGGAAAACCCATTTCCACTTTGGTTTCACTACAAAGCCAAGGGTGATTCAGTTCCCATAGGTGCAATGTAAGTTTACTACTTGCACTTACTAAGGTGAACAGAAGGCACCAAGTGTTTTGAAAGTTTTCAACAGAAACTTAATATAAACGTTTGAGAAGTTTACAAGTACTTTCTCTGATGGAGTTAAACAAGTGTTGTTCCTGCCACTCTTATACATAAATGTATAAGTGATTTACGCCTTACAGTGAGTTACTGCAATTCAAGGAGTAGCCAAACAGTCGATTATTGCAATTTCTTGAAAATTCTTGATCTTGAGGGGTAAAACACATTTCCACTTTGGTTTTAGTACAAAGCCAAGTGTGATACAGTTCACATAGATGCAGCTTAAGTTTTCCAGATGCACTTACTAAGGGGTAACTGAATGCAAAATGTGTTTTGAAACTTTTCAAAAGAAACTACATATAAACGTTTGAGAAGCTTAAAAACACTTTTGCTGATTGAGGTAAACAAGTGTTGCTTCTGTCATTCTGATACAAAAAGCTATAAGTGATTTAAAACTTACAGTGAGTTACTGCAATTCAAGTACTAGCAAAATATTGGATAATTCCAATTTCTTCAAAATCCTTGATTTTGAAGGGGAAAACCCAATTTCCACTTTAGTTTCACTACAAAGCCAAGGGTGATTCTGTTCCCATAGATGCAACATAAGTTTACTAGTTGTACTTACTAAGGTGAACTGAAGGCACCATGTTTTGAAAACTTTCAACAGAAACTTAATATAAACGTTTGAGAAGTTAACAAACACTTTGTCTGACTGAGTTAACCAAGTATTGTTACTGCCACTCTTATACATAAGTGTATAAGTGATTTAAACCTAACTGTGAGTTACTGCAATTCAAGGAGTAGCAAAGGGTGGATTATGGCAATTTCTTGAAAATTCTTGATTATGACGGGGAAAACACATTTCCACGTTGCTTTTAGTACAAATCCAAGGGTGATTATGTTCCCATAGATGCACTTTCCTTGTTGCACTTACTAAGGTGAATTGAAGGCACTATATGTTTTGAAAGTTTTCAAACAGAAAATTAATATAAACGTTTGAGAACTTTACAAAAACTTTGTCTGATTGAGATAACCAAGTGTTGTTGCTGCCACTCTCATACATAATGTTATAAGTGATTTAGAGCTCACAATGAGTTACTGCAATTCACGGACTAGCAAAACAGTCGATTATAGCAATTTCTTGAAAATTCTAGATTTTGACCGGGAAAACACATTTCCAGTTTGGTTTTAGTACAAACCCAAGGGTGATACATTTCACATAGATGCAACTTAAGTTTTTCAGTTGCACTTACTAAGGTGAACTGAAGGCACCATGTGTTTTGAAAGTTTTCAAAAGAAACTACATATAAACATTTGAGAAGCTTTCAAACACTTTTTCTGACTGAGGTAAACAAGTGTTATTTCTGTCACTCTGATATATAAAGGTGTAAGTGATTTACAACTTACAGTGAGTTACTGCAATTCAAGTACTAGCAAAACATTGGATAATTGCAATTTCTTGAAAATCTTTGATTTTGAAGGGGAAAACCCATTTCCACTTTGGTTTCACTACAAAGCCAAGGGTGATTCTGTTCCCATGGATGCAACGTAATTTTACTAGTTGCACTTACTAAGGTGAACTGAAGGCACCATGTGTTTTGAAAGTTTTCAACAGAAACTTAATATATAACGTTTGAGAAGTTTATAAACACGTTCTCTGATTGAGTTAAACAAGTGTTGTTACTGCCACTCTTATACATAAATGTACAAGTGATTTAAACCTTACAGTGAGTTACTGCAATTCAAGGAGTAGCAAAACAGTCGATTATTGCAATTTCTTGAAAATTCTTTATCTTGAGGGGCAAAACACATTTCCATTTTGGTTTTAGTACAAAGCCAAGGGTGATTAAGTTCCCATAGACGCAACGTAAGTTTCCTTGTTGCACATCCTAATGTGAACTGAAGGCACTGTATGTTTTGAAACTTTTCAACAGAAAATTAATATAAACGTTTGAGAAGTTTACATAAACTTTGTCTGATTGATATGACCACATGTTGTTGCTGCCACTCTGATACATAAAATTATAAGTGATTTACAGGTTACAGTGGGTTCTTGCAATTCAAGGACTAGGAAAATATTCGACTATTGCATTTTCTTGACAATCCTTGGTTTTGACGGGGAAAACACATTTCCATTTTGGTTTCAGTACAAAACCAAGGGTGATACAGTTCACATAGATGCAACTTAAGTTTTCCAGATGCACTTACTAAGGGGAATTGAAGGCAAACTGTGTTTTGAAAGTTTTCAAAAGAAACTACATATAAACTTTTGAGAAGCTTACAAACACTTTTTCTGACTGAGGTAAACAAGTGTTGTTTCTGTCACTGTGCTACATCAAGTTATAAGAGATTTACAACGTACAGTGAGTTACAGCACTTCAAGCACTAGCAAAACATTGGGTAATTGCAATTTCTTGAAAATCCTTGATTTTGAAAGGGAAAACCTATTTCCACTTTGGTTTCACTACAAACGCAAGGGTGATTCAGTTCCAATAGATGCAACATAAGTTTACTACTTGCAGTTACTAAGGTGAACTGAAGGCACCATGTGTTTGAAAGTTTTCAACAGAAATTTAATATAAACTTTTGAGAAGTTTACAAATACTTTGTCTGGCTGAGTTAACCAAGTGTTGTTACTGTCACTCTGATATATAAATGTATAAGTGATTTACACCTTACAGTGAGTTACTGCAATTCAAGGAGTAGCAAAACAGTCTATTATTGCAATTTCTTGAAAATTCTTGATTTTGATGGGGAAAAGACATTTCCACGTTGGTTTTACTACAAATCCAAGGGTGATTAAGTTCCCATAGATGCAACGTAAGTTTCCTTGTTGCATTTATTAAGGTGAACTGAAGGCACTATATGTTTTGAAAGTTTTCAACAGAAACTTAATATAAACGTTTGAGAAGTTTACCAAAACTTTGTCTGATTGAGTTAACCAAGTGTTGTTGCTGCCACTCTGATACATAAAGTTATAAGTGACTTAGAGCTTACAGTGAGTTAGTGCAATTCAAGGACTAGCAAAACAGTCAATTATTGCAACTTCTTGAAAATTCTTGATTTTGATGGGGAAAACCCATTTTCAGTTTGGTTTTAGTACAAAGCCAAGGGTGATACAGTTCACATAGACGCAACATAAGTTTTCCAGTTGCACTTATTAAGGTGAACTGAAGGCACTATATGTTTTGAAAGTTTTCATCAGAAACTTAATATAAAGTTTGAGAAGTTTACAAAAACTTTGTCTGATTGAGTTAACCAAGTGTTGTTGCTGCCACTCTGATATATAAAGTTATAAGTGATTTACAGCTTACAGTGTGTTACTGCAATTCAAGGACTAGCAAAATTCTCGATTATAGCAATTTCTTGAAAATTCTTGATTTTGACCGGGAAAGCACATTTTCAGTTTGGTTTTAGTACAAAGCCAAGGGTGATACAGCTCACATAGATGCAACTTAAGTTTTGCAGTTGCACTTACTAAGGTGAACTGAAGGCAACATGTGTTTTGAAAGTTTTCAAAAGAAACTACATATAAACGTTTGAGAAGCTTAAAAACACATTTTCTGATTGGGATAAATAAGTGTAGTTTCTGTCACTCTGATACATAAAGTTATAAGTGATTTAGAACGTACAGTGTGTTACTGCAATTCAAGCACTAGCAAAACATTGGATAATTGCAATTTCTTGAAAATCCTTGATTTTGAAGGGGAAAATCCATTTCCACTTTGGTTTCACTACAAAACCAAGGGTGATTCAGTTCCCATAGATGCAACGTAAGTTTACTAGTTGCACTTACTAAGGTGAACTGAAGGCAGGCACCATGTGTTTTGAAAGTTTTCAAAAGAAACTTAATATAAACGTTTGAGAAGTTTACAAACACTTTTTCTGATTGAGTTGTACAAGTTTTGTTACTGCCACTCTCATACATAAATGTATAAGTGATTTACACCTTACAGTGAGTTACTGCAATTCAAGGAGTAGCAAAACAGTTGATTATTGAAATTTTTTGAAAATTCTTAATTTTCAGGGGGAAAACACTTTTCCACTTTGGTTTTAGTACAAAGCCAAGGGTGATACAGTTCACATAGATGCAGCTTAAGTTTTCCAGATGCATTTACTAAGGGGTAACTGAATGCAAAAGTTGTTTTGAAAGTTTTCAAAAGAAACTACATATAAACGTTTGAGAAGTTTAAAAACACTTTTTCTGATGGAGGTAAACAAGTGTTGTTTCTGTCACTCTGATACATAAAGGTGTAAGTGATTTACAACTTACCGTGAGTTACTGCAATTCAAGTACTAGCAAAACAGTGGATAATTCCAATTTCTTCAAAATCCTTGATTTTGAAGGGGAAAACCCAATTACCACTTTGGTTTCACTACAATGCCAAGGGTGATTCTGTTCCCATAGATGCAACATAAGTTTACTAGTTGCAGTTACTAAGGTTAACTGAGGGCACCCTGTTTTGAAAGCTTTCAACAGAAACTTAATATAAATATTTGAGAAGTTTACAAACACTTTGTCTGACTGAGTTAACCAAGTATTGTTACTGCCACTCTGATACATAAATATATAAGTGATTTACACCTTACAGTGTGTTACTGCAATTCAGGGAGTAGCAAAACAGTCGATTATGGCAATTTCTTGAAAATTCTTGATCTTGAGAGGCACAAACACATTTCCACTTTGATTTTAGTACAAATCCAAGGGTGATTAAGTTCCCATAGATGCAACATAAGTTTCCTTGTTGCACTTACTAAGGTGAATTGCAGGCACTATATGTTGGGAAGTTTTCAACAGAAACTTAATATAAATGTTTGAGAAGTTTACAAAAACTTTGTCTGATTGAGTTAACCAAGTGTTGTTGCTGCCACTCTGATACATAAAGTTATAAGTGATTTACAGCTTACAGTGAGTTACTGCAGTTCAAGGACTAGCAAAACAGTTGATTGTACCAATTTTTGGAAAATTCTTGATTTTGATCGGGAAAACACATTTCCAGTTTGGTTTTAGTACAAAGCCAAGGGTGATACAGTTCACATAGATGCCACTTAAGTTTTCTAGTTGCACTTACTAAGGTGAACTGAAGGCAACATGTGTTTTGAAGTTTTCAAAAGAAACTACATATAAACATTTAAGCTTAAAAACACTTTTTCTGACTGAGGTAAACAAGTGTTGTTTCTGTCACTCTGATACATAAAGGTATAAGTGATTTACAACTTACAGTGAGTTCCTGCAATTCAAGTACTAGCAAAACATTGGATAATTGCAATTTCTTGAAAATCCTTGATTTTGAAGGGGAAAACCCATTTCCACTTTGGTTCCAGTACAAAGCCAAGGGTGATTAAGTTCCCATAGATGCAACGTAATTTTCCTTGTTTCACTTACTAAGATGAACTGAAGGCACTATATGTTTTGAAAGTTTTCAACACAATCTTAACATAAACGTTTGAGAAGTTTACAAAAAGTTTTTCTGATTGAGTTAACCAAGTGTTGTTGCTGCCACTCTGATACATAAATTATAAGTGATTTACATCTTACAGTGAGTTACTGCAATTCAAGGACTAGCAAAACAGTCGATTATTGCAATATCTTGAAAATTCTTGATTTTGACGGGGAAAGCACATTTCCAGTTTGGTTTTACTACAAAGCCAAGGGTGATACAGTTCTCATAGATATAACTTAAGTTTTCCAGCTCCACTTACTAAGGTGAAGTGAAGGCACCATATGTTTTGAAAGTTTTCAAAAGAAATTTAACAAAAACGTTTGAGAAGTTTACAAAGAGTTTGATTGAGTTAACCAAGTGTTGTTGCTGCCACTCTGATACATAAAGTTATAAGTTATTTACAGCTTACAGTGAGTTACTGCAATTCAAGGAAGAGCAAAACAGTCGACGATTGCAATTTTTGTCAATCCTTGGTTTTGACGGGAAAACACATTTTCACTTTGGTTTTAGTACAAAGACAAGTGTGATACATTTCACATAGATGCAAGGTAAGTTTACCAGTTGCAGTTACTAAGGTGAACTGAGGACAACATGTGTGCTGAAAGTTTCCAAAGAAACTACATATAAACGTTTGAGAAGCTTAAAAACACTTTTTATGATTGAGGTAAACAAGTGTTGTTTCTGTCGCTCTGATACATAAAGTTATATGTGATATACAATGTACAGTGAGTTACTGCAATTCAAGTACTAGCAAAACATTGGATAATTGCAATTTCTTGAAAATCTTTGATTTGAAGGGGAAAACCCATTTCCACTTTGGTTTCAGTACAAACGCAAGGGTGACACAGTTCCCATAGATGCAACGTAAGTTTACTAGTTGCACTTACTAAAGTGAACCGAAGGCACCATGTGTTTTGAAAGTTTTCAACAGAAACTTAATATATAACGTTTGAGAAGTTTACAAACACGTTCTCTGATTGAGTTAAACAAGTGTTGTTACTGCCACTCTTATACATAAATGTACAAGTGATTTACAACTTACAGTGAGTTACTGCAATTCAAGGAGTAGCCAAAAAGTCGATTATTGCAATTTCTTGAAAATTCTTGATCTTGAGAGGCAAAACACATTTCCACTTTGATTTTAGTACAAAGCCAATGGTGATTAAGTTCTCATAGATGCAACGTAAGTTTCCTTGTTGCACATCCTAAGGTGAACTGAAGGCACTATATGTTTTGAAAGTTTTCAACAGAAAATTAAAGAAACGTTTGAGAAGTTTACATAAACTTTGTCTGATTGATATAACCAAATGTTGTTACTGCCACTCTGATACATAAAATTATAAGTGATTTACAGCTTACAGTGTGTTACTGAAATTCAAGGACTAGGAAAATATTCGACTATTGCATTTTCTTGACAATCCTTAGTTTTGACGGGGAAAACACATTTCCACTTTGGTTTTAGTACCAAACCAAGGGTGATAAAGTTCACATAGATGCAACTTAAGTTTTCCAGATGCACTTACTAAGGGGAATTGAAGGCAAACTGTGTTTTGAAAGTTTTCAAAAGAAACTACATATAAATTTTGTGAAGCTTACAACCACTTTTTCTGAGTGAGGTAAACAAGTGTTGTTTCTGTCACTGTGCTACATCAAGTTATAAGTGATTTACAATGTACAGTGAGTTACAGGACTTCAAGCACTAGCAAAACTTTGGATAATTGCAATTCTTGAAAATCCTTGATTTTGAATGGGAAAACCTATTTCCACTTTGGTTTCACTACAAAGCCAAGGGTGATTCAGTTCCCATAGATGCAACGTAAGTTTACTAGTTGCACTTACTAAGGTGAACTGAAGGCACCATATGTTTTGAAAGTTTTCAACTGAAACTTAACATAAACATTTGGGAAGTTTACAAACACTTTCTCTGATTGAGTTAAACAAGTGTTCTTGCTGTCACTCTAATACATAAAGTTATAAGTGATTTATAGCTTACAGTGAGTTACTGCAATTAAAGGACTAGCAAAACAGTCGATTATTGCAATTTATTGAAAATTATTGATTTTCACGGGGAAAACACATTTTCAGTTTGGTATCAGTACAAAGCCAAGGGTGATACAGTTCACATAGATGCAACTTAAGTTTTGCAGTTGCACTTACTAAGGAGAACTGAAGGCAACATGTGTTTTGAAAGTTTTCGAAAGAAACTACATATAAACGTTTGAGAAGCTTAAAAACACTTTTTCTGATTGAGATTAACAAGTGTAGTTTCTGTCACTCTGATACATAAAGTTATAAGTGATTTACAACGTACAGTGATTTACTGCAATTCAAGCACTAGCAAAACATTGGGTAATTGTAATTTCTTGAAAATCCTTGATTTTGAAGGGGAAAACCCATTTCCACTTTGGTTTCACTACAAAGCCAAGGGTGATTCAGTTCCCATAGATGCAACATAAGTTTACTAGTTGCACTTACTAAGGTGAACTGAAGGCACCATGTGTTTTGAAAGTTTTCAACAGAAACTTAATATAAACGTTTGAGAAGTTTACAAACACTTTTTCTGATTGAGTTGTACAAGTTTTGTTACCGCCGCTCTTATACATAAATGTATAAGTGATTTACACCTTACAGTGTGTTACTGCAATTCAAGGAGTAGCAAAACAGTCGATTATTGAAATTTTTTGATTTTCAGGGGGAAAACACATTTCCACTTTGGTTTTAGTACAAAGCCAAGGGTGATACAGTTCACATAGACACAACTTAAGTTTTCCAGATGCATTTACTAAGGGGTAACTGAATGCAAAATGTGTTTTGAAAGTTTTCAAAAGAAATTACATATAAAATTTTGAGAAGCTTAAAAACAGTTTTTCTGATTGAGGTAAACAAGTGTTGTTTCTGTCACTCTGATACATAAAGGCATAAGTGATTTACAACTTACAGTGAGTTACTGCAATTCAAGTACTAGCAAAACATTGGATAATTGCAATTTCTTGAAAATCCTTGATTTTGAAGGGGAAAACCCATTTCAACTTTGGTTTCACTACAAAACTAAGGGTGAATCTGTTTCCATAGATGCAAAGTAAGTTTACTAGTTGCACTTACTAAGGTGAACTGAAGCCACCATGTGTTTTGAAAACTTTCAACAGAAACTTAATATAAACGTTTGGGAATTTACAAACACCTTGTCTGATTGATATAAGCAAGTGTTGTTATGGCCACCCTTATACATAAATGTATAAGTGATTTACACCTTACAGTGTGTTACTGCAATTCAAGGAGTAGCAAAAGAGTCGATTATTGCAATATCTTGAAAATTCTTGATTTTGACGGGGAAAACACATTTCCACATTGGTTTTAGTACAAAGCCAAGGGTGATTAAGTTCCCACAGATGTAACGTAATTTTGCTTGTTGCACTTACTAAGGTGAACTGAAGGCATTATGTTTTGAAAGGTTTCAACAGAAACTTAATATAAACGTTTCAGAAGTTTACAAACACTTTGTCTGATTGAGTTTACCAAGTGTTGTAGCTGCCACTCTGATACATAAAGTTATAAGTGACTTACAGCTTACAGTGAGTTACTGCATTTCAAGGACAAGCAAAACAGTCGATTATTGCAACTTCTTGAAAATTCTTGATTTTGACGGGGAAAACATATTTTCAGTTTGGTGTTAGTACAAGGCAAGGGTGATACAGTTCACATAGATGCAACTTAAGTTTTACAGTTGCACTTACTAACGTGAACTGAAGGCACCGTGTGTTTTGAGAGTTTCCAACAGAAACTTAATATAAATATTTGAGAAGTTTCCAAACACTTTCTCTAATTGAGTTAAACAAGTGTTCTTGCTGCCACTCTGATACATAAAGTTATAAGTGATTTAGAGCTTACAGTGAGTTACTGCAATTAAAGGACTAGCAAAACAGTCGATTATTGCAATTTATTGAAAATTCTTGATTTTGACAGGGAAAACACATTTCCTTTTTTGTTTTAATACAAAGCCATGGGTGATACAGTTCACATAGATGCAACTTAAGTTTTGCAGTTGCACTTACTAAGGTGAACTGAAGGCAACATGTGTTTTGATAGTTTTCAAAAGAAACTACATATAAACGTTTGAGAAGCTTACAAACACTTTTTCTGATTGAGGTAAAAAAAAGTTTTTTTTCTGTCACTCTGATACATCAAGTTATAAGTGATTTACAACGTACAGTGAGTTACTGCAATTCAAGTACTAGCAAAACATTGGATAATTGAAATTTCTTGAAAATCCTTGATTTTGAATGGGAAAACCCATTTCCACTTTGGTTTTACTACAAACCCAAGGGTGATTTAGTTACCATAGACGCAATGTAAGTTCACTGGTTGCACTTACTATGGTGAAATGAAGGCACCATGTGTTTTGAAAGCTTTCAACAGAAACTTAACATAAACTTTTGAGAAGTTTACAAACACTCTGTCTGACTGAGTTAATCAAGTGTTGTTACTGCCACTGTGATACATAAATGTATATGTGATTTACACCTTACAGTGAGTTACTGCATTTCAAGGAGTAGCAAAAGAGACGATTATGGCAATTTCTTGAAAATTCTTGATTTTGAGGGGGAAAACACATTTTCACTTTGGTTTCAGTACATAGCCAAGGGTGATTAAGTTCCCATAGATGCAACGTAAGTTTCCTTCTTGCACTTACTAAGGTGAACTGAAGGCACTATATGTTTTGAAATTTTTCAACAGAAAATTAATATAAACTTTTGAGAAGTTTATAAAAACTTTGTCTGATTGAGTTAACCAAGTGTTGTTGCTGCCCCTCTGATACATAAAGTTACAAGTGATTTATAGCTTACAGGCAGTTACTGCAATTAAAGGACTAGCAACACAGTCGATTATTGATTTTATAGAAAATTCTTGATTTTGACAGGGAAAACATATTTCCAGTTTTGTTTTAGCACAAAGACAAGGGTGATACATTTCACATAGATGCAACTTAAGTTTTCCAGTTGCACTTACTAAGGTGAATTGAAGGCACCATGTGTTTTGAAAGTTTACAAAAGAAACTTAACGTAAACCTTTGAGAAGTTTACAAACACTTTGCCTGATTGAGTTAACCAAGTGTTGTGGCTACCACTATGATACATAAAATTATAAGTTATTTACACCTTACAGTGACTTACTGCAATTCAAGGACTAGGAAAATTGTCGACTATTGCAATTTCTTGACAATCCATGGTTTTGACGGGGAAAACACATTTCCATTTGGTTTTAGTACAAAACCAAGGGTGATACAGCTCACATAGATGCAACTTAAGTTTTCCAGTTGCACTTACTAAGGTGAAGTGTAGGCACCATGTGTTTTGAAAGTTTTCTACAGAAACTTAACATAAACGTTTGAGAAGTTTGCAAACACTTTGTCTGATTGAGGTAACCAAGTGTTTTTACTGCCACTCTGATACATAAAGTTATAAGTGTTTTACACCTTACAGTGAGTTACTGCAATTCAAAGACTAGCAAAATAGTCGATTACTGCAATTTCTTGAAAATTCTTGATTTTGACGGGGAAAACACATTTCCACATTGGTTTTAGTACAAAGCCAAGGGTGATTATGTTCCCGTAGATGCAACTTAAGATTTCACGTTGCACTTACGAAGGTGAACTGAAGGCACCATGTGTTTTGAAAGTTTTCAACGGAAACTTCATATAAGCATTTTAGAAATGTACAAAAACTTTGTCTAACTGACTTAAGCAAGTGTTGTTGCTGCCACTCTGATACATAAAGTTATAAGTTATTTACATCTTACAGTGAGTTACTGCAATTCAAGGACTAGGAAAATAGTCGACTATTGCAATTTCTTGATAATCCTTGGTTTTGATGGGGAAAACACATTTTCACTTTGGTTTTAGTACAAAGCCAAGGGTGATACAGTTCCCATAGATGCAACTTAAGTTTTCCAGATTGACTTACTAAGGGGAACTGAAGGCAAAATGTGTTTGGAAAGTATTCAAAAGAAACTACATATAATCGTTTGAGAAGCTTACAAACACTTTTTCTCATTGAGGTAAACAAGTGTTGTTTCTGTCACTCTGATACATCAAGTTATAAGTGATTTACAACTTTCAGTGTGTTACTGCAATTCAAGTACTTGCAAAATATTGGATAATTACAATTTATTGAAAATCCTTGATTTTTAATGGGAAAACCCATTTCCTCTTTGGTTTCACTACAAGGCCAAGTGTGATTCAGTTAAATAGATGCAACGAAAGTTTACTAGTTGCACTTACTAAGGTGAACTGAAGGCACCATGTGTTTTGAAAGCTTTCAACAGAAACTTAATATAAACGTTTGAGAAGTTTACAAACACTTTGTCTGATTGAGTTAAACAAGTGTTGTAACTGCCACCCTTATTCATAAATGTATAAGTGATTTACACCTTACAGTCAGTTACTGCAATTCAAGAGGTAGCAAAACAGACGATTATTATATTTTCTTGAAATTTCTTGATTTTGACGGGGAAAACCCATTTCCAGATTGGTTTTAGTACAAAGCCAAGGCTGATTAAGTTCCCATAGATGCAACGTAAGTTTCCTTGTTGCACTTACTAAGGTGAACTGAAGGCACAATATGTTTTGAAAGTTTTCAACAGAAACTTAATATAAACGTTTGAGAAGTTTACAAACACTTTGTCTGATTGAGTTAAGCAAGTGTTGTTGCTGCCACTCTGATACATAAAGTTATAAGTGATTTAAAGCTTACAGTGAATTACTGCAATTCAAGGACTAACAAAACAGTCGATTATTGCAATTTCTTGAAAATTCTTGATTTTGACGGGGAAAACACATATTTTTAGTTTGGGTTTATTACAAAGCCAAGGGTGATACAGTTCACATAGATGCAATTTAACTTTTCCAGTTGCACTTACTAAGGTGAACTGAAGGCACCATGTGTTTTGAAAGTTTACAAAAGAAACTTAACATAAACGGTTGAGAAGTTCACAAACAATTTGCCTGATTGAGTTAACCAAGTGTTGTGGCTGCCACTCTGATACATAAAGTTATAAGTTATTTACAGCTTACAGTGAGTTACTGCAATTCAAGGACTAGGAAAATTGTCGACTATTGCAATTTCTTGACAATCCATGGTTTTGATGGGGAAAACATATTTACACTTTGGTTTTAGTACAAAACCAAGTGTGATACAGTTCACATAGGTGCAACTTAAGTTTTCTAGTTGCACTTACTAAGGTGAAGTGAAGGCACCATGTGTTTTGAAAGTTTTCAAAAGAAACTTATCATAAACGATTGAGAAGTTTACAAACACTTTGTCTGATTGAGGTAACCAAGTGTTTTTACTGCCACTCTGATACATAAAGTTATAAGTGATTTACAGCTTACAGTGAGTTACTGCAATTCAAGGACTAGCAAAAACAGTCGATTACTGCAATTGCTTGAAAATTCTTGATTTTGACGGGGAAAACACATTTCCACATTGGTTTTAGTACAAAGCCAAGGGTGATTAATTTCCCATAGATGCAACGTAAGTTTTCACGTTGCACTTACGAAGGTGAACTGAAGGCACCATGTGTTTTGAAAGTTTCCAACGGAAACTTCATATAAGCGTTTTAGAAATGTACAAAAACTTTGTCTAACTGAGTTAACCAAGTTTTGTTGCTGCCACTCTGATACATAAAGTTATAAGTTATTTACAGCTTACAGTGAGTTACTGCAATTCAAGGACTAGGAAAATAGTCGACTATTGCAATTTCTTGACAATCCTTGGTTTTGACGGGGAAAACAATTTTCCACTTTGGTTTTAGTAAAAAACCAAGGGTGGTAGAGTTCAGATAGATGCAACTTAAGTTTTCCAGATGCCCGTACTAAGGTGAACTGAAGGTAAAATGTGTTTTGAAAGTTTTCAAAAGAAACTACATATAAACGTTTGGGAAGCTTAAAAACACTTTTTCTGATTGAGGTAAACAAGTGTTGTTTCTGTCACTCTGATACATAATGGTATAAGTGATTGACAACTTACAGTGAGTTACTGCAATTCAAGTACTAGCAAAACATTGGATAATTGCAATTTCTTGAAAATCCTTGATTTGGAAGGGGAAAACCCATTTCCACTTTGGTTTCACTACGAAGCCAAGGGTGATTCAGTTCCCATACATGCAATGTAAGTTTACTAGGTGCACTTAATCAGTTGAACTGAAGGCACCATGTGTTTAGAAAGTTTTCAACAGAAACTTAATATAAACGTTTGAGAAGTTTACAAACACTTTCTCTGATTGAGTTAAACAAGTGTTGTTACTGCTACTCTTATACATAAATGTATAAGTGATTTACACCTTATAGTGAGTTACTGCAATGGCAAGGAGTAGCAAAATAGTCGATTATTGCAATTTCTGGAAAATTCTTGATTTTGACCGGGAAAACACATTTCCAGTTTGGCTTTAATACAAAGCAAAGGGTGATACAGTTCACATACATGCAACTTAAGTTTTCCAGCATCACTTACTCAGGTGAACAGAAGGCACCATGTTTTTTGGAAGTTGTCAACAGAAACTACATATAAACGTTTGAGACGCTTACCAACAATTTTTTCTGATTGACTAAACCAAGTGTGGTTACTGCCACTCTGATACACAAAGGTATAAATGATTTACAACTTACAGTGAGTTACTGCAATTCAATTACTAGCAAAACAGTGGATAATTGCAATTTCTTAAAAATACTTCATTTTGATGGGGAAGCCCATTTCCACTTTGGTTTCACTTCAACACCAATAGTGAGTCAGTTCCCATAGATGCAACGTAAGTTTTCCAGTTGCACTTACTAAGGTATACTGAAGGCAACATGTGTTTTGAAAGTTTTCAATAGAAACTATATAAAAACGTTTGAGAAGCTTACAAACACTTTTTCTGATTGATGTAAACAAGTGTTGTTTCTGTCACTCTGATACATAAAGGTATAAATGATTTACAACTTACAGTTAGTTACTGCTATTCAAGGAGTAGCAGAACATTGGATAATTGCAATTTCTTGAAAATCCTTGATTTTGAAGGGGAATACGCATTTCCACTTTGGTTTCACAACAAAGCCAAGGGTGATTCAGTTCACTTAGATGCAACATAAGTTTACTAGTTGCATTTACTAAGGTGTTTTGAAAGTTTTCAACAGAAACTTAATATAAACGTTTGAGAAGTTTACAAACACTTTCTCTGATTGAGTTAAACAAGTGTTGTTACCGCCACTCTTACACAGAAATGTATAAGTGATTTACACCTTAAAGTGAGTTACTGCAATTCAAGGAGTAGCAAAACAGACGATTATTGCAATTTCTTGAAAATTCTTGATTTTCA
>NW_006921893.1:4272724-4280784 GCF_000298275.1 Orycteropus afer afer | reverse complement strand
AAAAAAAAAAACGCTTTAAAAAAAAAAAAAGACAGGTTCTTCCATTTATGTAGTGCCCTTATAGTCTCTTTCAGTAGTGTTTTATAGTATTCTTTGTATAGGTCTTTTGTGTCTGTGGTAAGATTTATTCCTAGATATTTTATCTTTTTAGTAGCTATTGTAAATGATATTGTTTCCCTTATTTCTTTTTCAGAGGTCTTGTTGGTGTAGAGGAATCCAACTGAGTTTTGTATGTTGACCTTCTATCCTGCCACTTTTCTGAACCTCTGTATTAGTTCTAGTAGTTTTCTTGGCGAGTGTCTTGGGTTTTCTATGTATAAGATCATGTCATCTGCAAATAGAGATAGTTTTACCTCCTCTTTGCTAATTTGTATGTCTTTTATTTCTCTTTCTAGCCTATTGTCCTGGCCAGAACTTCCAATACAATACTAAGTAGGAGTTGTGATAGAGGGCATCCTTGTCTGGTTCCCATTCATAAGTAGAATGTTTTGAGTCTTTTTCCATTAATAATAATGTTGGCCATTTGCTTTGCATATATGCCCTTTATTATGTTGAGGAAGGGGAAGCAGCAGCAGAGGTCTTTTTTTTTTTTTTTTTTTTTTTTTTTTTTGATGGCTGGAACTGGTAGGGAAGGCCAGGAAGTGGGAGTGGAGCAGTTTGGAAAAGCTAAGGGAGATGAACTCGTCTGTCAGTTTGTCATGCTGTGGTGGCTTGTGTGTTGCTGTGAGGTTGGGTGCCACCAGTGTTTCAAGTGTCAACAGGGTTACCCATGGCAGACAGTTTTCAGAGAAGTTTCCAACCTAAGACAGATTCGGAAGAAGGAAGGGCCATCCACCTCTCAAACAACTGGCCAGTGAAAACCTTATGAATAGTGGTGAAACGCTGTCTGATATATTACTGGAAAACAGCCCTGAAACATTTTCTGAGATGGTGTTAGAGAATAAGCCTCTCAGGTTGGAAGGCACTCAAAATATGATTAGAAAAGTGCTGCCTCCTCAGAATAGAGCTTACCTTAATAATGTGGATGAAGTAAAGCTTTCAGGACCTCCTTTTGCTGATGTGGCACAACTAAAGAAGAAACAGCTGAAAATATCCGTTAATGATCGGAACATGGAATGCACAAAGTATGAATCTAGGGAAACTGGAAGTTGTCAAAAATGAAATGGAATGCATAAAGATTGATATCCTAGGCATCATTGAACTGAAATGGGTTGGTTTGGGCCATTTTTAATCAGACAACCATATGATCTACTATGCCAGAAATGACAACTTGAAGAATGGCATGGCATTCATCATCACAAAGAATGTTTCAAGATCTATCTTGAAGTACAATGTTATCAGTGATAGGATAATATCCATATGCCTATGAGGAAGACTAGTTAATGCTACTATTATTCAAATTTACACACCAACCACCAAAGCCAAAGATGAGGAAATTGTAAAATTTTTACCAACTTCTTCAGTCTGAAATTACAGAACATGCAATCAAGATATGTTAATTATCACTGGTGATTGGAATGCAAAAGTTGGAAACAAAAAAAATAACAGGTCTTTGGAAAATATGGTCTTGGTTATAGAAACGATGTTAGAGATAGCATGAGAGAATTTTGCAAGACCGATGACTTATTCATTGCAAATATCTTTTTCAACAACACAAACAGTGGCTATACACATGGACTTCACCAGATGAGTACACAGTAATCAGATTGACTACATCTGTGGCAAGAGGTGATGGAAAAGCTCAATATCTTCAGCCAAAACAACATCAGGAGCTGATTGTGGAACAGACCATCAACTGCTCATATACAAGTTCAAGTTGAAGCTGAAGACAATTAAAACAACTTCAAGAGAGCTAACATATGACCTTAATTTTATCACTCTGAGTTTAGAGACCATCTAAAGAATAGATTTGATGCATGAACACCAATGACCAAAAGCTAGAATTGTGGGATGACATCAAGAACATCATCCATAAATAAAGCAAAAGGTCATTAAAAAGAGAGGAAAGAAAGAAAAGACCAAAGTGGATGTCAGAGGAGACTCTGAAACTTTCCCTACAACAAAGAGTAGCTAAAGCAAAAGGATTATAGGCAGAATAAAAGAGCTGAACAGAAGATTTCAAAGAGCAACTCAAGAAGACAAAGTCAATTATTATAATGAAATGTACCAAGAGTTGGAGTTAGAAAACCAAAAGAGAACATGATCGACATTTCTCACATTGAAAGAACTGAGGAAAAAATTTAAGCCTCAAACTGTAATATTGAAAGATTCCATGGGCAATGTGTTGAATGATGCAGGAAACATCAAAAGAAGATGGATGAAATACAGAGTAACTATACCAAAAGAATTTGTAAATGATCATCCATTTCAGGACATGGCATATGATAAAGAACCAACGGTATTAAAGGAAGAAGTCAAATCTGCACTGAAGGAATTGGTGGGAAGAAAAAAAAAACCTCTGGGAATTGATGGAATATCCATTGAGATGTTTCAACTAATGATGCTGCATTGGAGGCACTTACTCAGCTAGCTGAGATTTGGGAGGCAGCTACCTGGCCAACTGACTGAAAGAGATCCATATTTGTACCCATTCCAAAGAAAGGTGATCTGACAGAATGTGGAAATTATTGAACAATATCATTGATATCACATGCAAGTAAAATCTTGCTGAAAATAACTCAAAAACAGTTGCAGCAGTATATTGACAGAGAACTTCTAGAAATGCAAGCTGGATTCAGAAGGAAATGTGGAACAAGGGTGTTCTGGTTACCTAGTGCCACTCTGACAGGAATATACCACAAAAGGGATGGCTTGAACAAACAGGAGTTTATTCTCTCATGGTTTGGGAGGATAGAAGTCCAAGTTAAAAGTGCTAGGCTCTAGGGGCTGTATGAAAGCCTCTCAACCTCAGGATTCAGCTCTGCCTCTTGCTTCCAGCCCACTGAAGCTAGAGGCATCTCTTCACTCAGGCAGCTACTAGCTGCTGAGGCTAACAAGCCAAAGGTTGACAAATAAAATGGCACAATCCCAATGTTACCAAACCACATGGCAGGCCATTAATTGAAGTCCATTGAAAGTCCCAAGGTTGGCAGAGTATGGCAGGCTGCTGAACAATGAAATGGCTACATGCAGGGTTCAAGCATGCCATAAGCTAGAGACCATTCCCAAAGCTTTTTCTTATATACAGGAAACAGACTACATCCCTAAAGCAGCTACTCAATTGCTTGTGGTAAGGTCCCACCATGGAGGTGATTGCCAGTCTCATCATGGGGAATAACTACCACCAATAGCCCAGCTACTCAATCAGACCCAGCCAAGTTGAGACACAAACTTAACCATCACAAAGTGATATTATAGTTGATGTCAGATGGATCTTAGCTGAAAGCAAAGAACACCAGAAAGGTGTTTACTTGCATTTTAATGACTATGCAAAACCATTTGATTGTGATTCAAAATGGAGTCTTCTCAGTAATCACCATGCTATTTCCCTCTAGCAACTTAGTGCTTGAAAAACTAGGTACAGCAGTTTGAATTAGGGATTCTGGTGCTCCAAACAGCTCACTGAGTCAGAGTACACCAAACTCAGAGGAGTAGAATTAGAGATGAGAAAGGTATATGGGGAAAAAATAAGATCTATCCTGTGGAGTGCCAACAGGCAGCCAAGAAAGGTCACTGGAGACTTCCCTGGGAGAGCAACCGGCTGGCAAGAATAGCCATCTGAGACCTCCCTAGGTTAAGACAGGGGAGACACCACACCAGCATACCAGCAACCACACCAGCATATCAGCTATCACTCCAAGGATCTACCTTCAGCACCTGATTTTATCAGTAATTTGGGTTGGCTAGGTGTAAACAGGCACATCCAGTGCCACTGAAAAGTGAGCAGAGAGTCCATTGGTACTGCAGGAGGGTGGACCTGGGGAGGTGCCCCTGCACCAGGTCACCGAGTAGGCTTTGGTCCACTTAGTGGCACTGAGAGGCCTGCACTAAACTTTGTCAATAATATTGGAACCACAGATTACTAGCACTAGATTACTCCTGGGTTCAATAATTCACTACTAGTAGGCACTCTCTTGACTCCAACACTGCTGAAACCGAGTGGATCTTTGAAGCAATGGGTGGCCAGACCCACAGAGGAACTCCCGAGGTGGATCATGGTCTGGGCTGGTTGGGCTGGTGCCATGGGTGGGTGGGGCCAGAGAGAGAAACCCCCACAGTGGATCACGGAGATGGGAAGTTGTCATGGATCAGCTTTTTTGGCACCAAGAGGCCTTGGGAACAGGGTTTTTGTGTGTTTCAGAGCCTGGTGGAAAGTAGTGACCCCAAAACAACTGGAGTCTTTGCTGAGATTGAGCTGCGGGCCTGTAAATAACAGTATGACGTCATCAATAGCAGCCCACTCAAAGCCCTAGAAACTGCCCCTAGCAACAGCAGGCTTTCCTTTCTCCAATCTCACCTTCTCCACAATAACTTCACTCATCCAGTAGAAGAAACCACATTCAGCCAACATAAAACCTCCCAGTTTGAACTCTAAACCCACTTTATGACAAACAGAAACCCATATCCACATTCCACACAGTGATTCCACCATCACAAAGAAAACTGAAGAGCAACCCAGCATACCTGAATTAATAACTAAAAAAAGATACACCAGCGTCACCTTTTCAAAATCTTAAACTGTAAAAACAAGACAAAGCAAATCCATACATAACCAACAGTTAAAGACAACCTCAAAATGCCTAGGAAACAACGGGCAACCTCAAATAAAAAATTAAAATTAAAAAAAAAAAAACAGGACAAGGCATTAGAAGTTAAACCACAAACAAAGCTCTCATTATACATGGAGGAAGAGGAAGCAATAGAATTATCTGAGAAGGAATTTGGAATATATGTTTATAGAGCTTTACAAGTGCCTAAAGAAACCCCAAACAGAAACAAAGAGAACACAGACAGTTCCCTGGAAGAACTCAGGAAAATCATTCAAGAACTAAATAATAAGATTAATGCACAATCAGAATCCATACAAAAACAGCAGTTGGAAATCCAGAAGATGAATACCAAAACTACAGAATCACATAACACAGTAGAAGCAAAAGAGTGGGTCAGAACTGGCTGAAGAAGGCATATTCCAATTAGAAGACAAATCCCTGGACACCAGCCTGTATGAAGAAAAATCAGAACAAAGATTTAAGAGAACCTAATAATTATATGGGATGACATGAAAAGAAACCACATAAGACTCATTGGAATTTCAGAACAAGAAGAGGTGAACAAAAAACACCAAGAAAATTGTGGAAGACCTGCTAACAGAAAACTTCCTCATATGAAAGAAGAAGAGATATTTGTCCACGAAGCTCATACAAGATAGATCCCAAGAGAAAAACACCAAGGAATATTATAATCAAACTCTCCAAAACCAAAGACAAAGAAAAAATTTTGAGAGCTGCCTTGGACAAAAGAAATGTTACTTATAATAATCAAACAGTTAGGCTGAGCTCTGATTACTCAGCAGAAGCCATGCAGGCAAGAAGGCAAAGGGACACCATATACAAAACACTGAAGGAAAAGAACTTCCAACCAAGAATCCTATATCCAGCCAAATTATCCATCAAATGTGAGGGCAAAATCAAGGCATTCTCAGGCAAACAGAAATTAAGGGATTTTGTAAAAAAACAAACAAATCCTACAAGAAATGCTTAAGGAAGTTCTTCCAATAGAGAACCCACAACAGAGATCAACAAAATCAGGATACAGGACATCAAAACTAAAACCAAATCAGAAATAGAAACTCAAAATAAGACCATAAAACATCATACTCTAAAAATCAAAGAAGTCAATCAGCACACAACAACAGCAACTAACCTGACAGAGGGAATAAAACTTCTAGGTACAAACTTTCAAATGGAGAGGAAAACAGGACAATGTCTTCACAGTACACACTGTTCTAAAAATGTAGAGACAAGAATATACTCCCAGGTAACCTCAGAGAAAAGTAACAATGCCCCTAAGCAAATACAGGAGGAAGGAAACCACATGGGTTTAATAAGCACAAAAAGGGCAAGGAGGCCACATCTTCTACCTCCTCCAACTGCACAAGAGGAAGACAGAATCACTATCAGTAGTCCAAGGCCTATTCATACAAGGCCAAACATGCTGCCTCCTTCCAGCCCTTTCACCAATCGTTCCTCCCAAAGCATCCACCACCTCTCTCCTGGGTTCAATAATTCACTGCAGTGGTCACACAGAACTCACAGCTTATGGTGTTTATTAGGGAAGCACCAGTTTACAATTCAAGTTCAGGAAAAACACTCAGTCTCTCTCAGCCCACAGTCTCTCACCCAACAGACTCTCATAGTCTCTCTCCAGCAGTGTGTGTCCCTCGGTGTCTCTCTCAGCAATGCATGTCTCTTACATCTCTTTCCCAGCAGTGAGTCTCTCAGGAGCACATTCCCTCTCAGCAGTATGTCCTTCTCACTCAGTAGTCAGAAAGAGTTCTGCCTCTAGGAGGCCTCTTTTTGAGCCTGGCAGAGTGGCCAAACTAACCAATCACAGCATCAGAATTCTAAACACCTGAGATAGAGTGAACTTCCCAGAACATTGCTTTTTGCTATGCCCAGCAGAACTACCCCAGGTGGATAACTTCTACAATCAGGATCTCCTCAGTTGCTCACAGTAAATTCCACCACTGAGTTTACAAAGACTTATGGCTAGAAAAGCCATACCAGGTGATTTACCACATGGCAATTACCAACAAATCAGCACAGAAAAGTATATGGACCAAGGAAACACCAACAACACAACAAAAAAACACAATAGAATGACAGCAATCAATTCATACCCATCATCAATGTGAACGGACTAAATGCACCTATCAAGAGAAAGAGAGTGGCAGACTGGATTTAAAAAAAAAGATTGATATGCTGCCTACAAGAGACCCACCTTAGACACAAAGATAAAAGCAAATTAAGTGTTAAGGAATGGAAAAAATGGACATGGAACCAAAGCCAATGGAAACCAAAAAAGAGTGGGAGTGGAAATATTAATTTCTGACAAAATAGACATTAAGGTGAAAAACATCATAAGAGATAAAGAAGGACATTATATAATGCTGAAAGGTCAATTGACAAAGATGTTACAATAATAAATATTTATGCACCCAATGAAAGTGCTTCAAAATACATGAAGCAAATATTAACTGAATTAAAAGGGATAACAGACAAATCTACAATAGTAGTAGGAGATTTTAACACACCACTTTCAAAGAGGGACAGGTCAACTAGAAAAAAGCTCAACAAAGATACATAAGTCAATTGACAAAGAAGATATTACAGTAATAAATATTTATGCACCCAAGGAAAGTGCTCCAAAATACGTGAAGCAAATATTAACTGAATTAAAAGGGATAATAGACAAATCTACAATAGTAGTAGACTTTAACACACCACTTTCAAAGACAGACAAGTCAACTAGAAAAGAACTCAACAAAGATACAGAAGAATTCAACAACACAATCAACCAACTCAACCTCATAGACATATACAGAGCATTTCACCCAACAAAAGCACAACTCACATTCTTCTCCAGTGCACATGGATCCTTCTCCAGAATAAACTATATGTTAGGACCTAAAACAAGCCTCAATAAATTCAAAAGCATTGAAATTCTACAAAGCTTCTTCTTGGACCACAATGCTATAAAATTAGAAATTAATAATTGGAAGAGCAAGGAAAAAGCATCAAACATATGGAAGCTGAGCAACTCACTGCTCAAAAACTGCTGGGTAATAGAACAGACATATGTACACCTGTGTTCACTGCAGCACAATTCATTATAGGAAAGAGATGGAAACAAGTTAAATGCTCATCAATGGATGAGTGGATAACCAAATTATGATATATGCACACAATGAAATACTATGCTGCATTAAAGAACAATGAGGGATACATGAATCATCTCACAACATGGATGAACCTGGAGGACATTATGCTGAGTGAAATAAGTCAATCACAGAAGGACAAGTACTGTATGAGCCCATTACTGTAAAAAGACAAAGAAGGGTT
>NW_006921893.1:4268976-4272624 GCF_000298275.1 Orycteropus afer afer | reverse complement strand
AACATGGATGAACCTGGAGGACATTATGCTGAGTGAAATAAGTCAATCACAGAAGGACAAGTACTGTATGAGCCCATTACTGTAAAAAGACAAACAAGGGTTTGCTTGGGAAAGGGAACTCACTTAGTAGGTTACCGGATGGGGAGGGAAGGGGAGGGATTAATTTGGGCTAGTTGGGGCCTACATGCTGATGTGGGTAGGAGGAGGGATATATGGAAAGGATCTGTGACCACCAAGATAACATTAGGAAAGGGGAGGACACTGAATTATGCACATAAGAGATAGATGACAGATGCTCTAATACCAACCAATGTATCCACAATACTGCATTGACATTAACACCAAACACCAGGCTACAGATAAACACATAAACACCAGAGATGATCAGCCAGGGGTCAGTGAACAGGAGTATACTCTAGACCAAGGATAGATTCAGCTGAGGATGATCTTGCACAGACACCAGTGATACAAAATACCTGCAGTCCTTACAGAAACAATAGAAGACAGACACAGTAATCCCTCACAGACAACCAGATGCTATGTGAGAGTGATCCAATAGATCTACCTTCTCAGCACCATAGTACTGGGGGACATTAGACTCAACTGGCACAATAAAATACATAAAAGCCTTGCTCCACATCCTACATTGGTGAGTAGCGAATGGGGTCTTAAAAGCTTTTAAGCAACCATCTAAGATGCAGCTAACGGTCTCCTAGCATTGGAAGTGAAGAAGAACACACACACACACACACACACACAAAAAAAGGGGCATTTGGAAGCAATCAGCCATAGGACATGATGGCCCTCAAGACCAGAAGAACTAGGTGGTGCCCAGCTACCAAAGCCAACCACCCAGGAAAGGATCAAATCTGGACATCCTGGATACAGTGGGAGAAAAAACATGGAACAAAATCCAAAAACTCAATAATGACCAGAATTACTGGTCAGATGATATCTGGTGAGACTCCCAATACCATGGCCCTGGAATATATTCTGTCTAGAATAAAATGCACTCCCAGGGGCTGGCTCTCAGCCCAATAGTTAACAAGATGTACACGGAGACCACGCAAACCGAGATGACACACTGACATACTCTATGGTAATACATCCCTTAGAGCAATAGACCATGGGACACCAGAGGACCAACATTCAAATTGAGGAAATGCAGGACAAACAAGAGTGCAAAAATATGAGGGGCACAGAGGGAGTGTTACAAGGTAGGGAGGGGAGGTGACTGGGTTAAGGTTGGACATGGTAAATGGGGAATGAAACTAAAATGTACATGTAACGTTGAATGTGAAACAAGCTCTTAAAATAAAAAATAATTAATTTATTTATTAAAAAGGAAGCTAAGGGTGGTGACTTGAGACACAGCCTCCAGCAAGGGAGTACTCATGACACATCTCACCCTAAGGCATTTGACTGATAACCAGAGGGATGGCAGTTCAAATTGACCAAACATGCAGTCAAGATGTACTGATTATTACTGGTGATTGGAATGCAAAAGTTGGAAAAAAAGAAAAATCGTCAGTAATTGGAAAATATGGCCTTGGTGATAGAAATGATGCCAGAGATCGAATGATACAATTTTGCAAAGACCAACAAATTGTTCATTGCAAATATCATTTTCAACAATATAAACAGCAGTTATACATGTGGACCTCACCAGATGGAACACACAGGAATCAGATCAACAACATCTGGGAAAAGACTATAGAGAAACTCAATACCTTCACTCAAAACCAGACCAGGAGCTGACTGTGAAACAGACCATCAATTGTTCACATGCAAATTCAAGTTGAAGCTGAAGAAAATTAAAAGAAATCCATGAGAATCAAAATACAACCTTGGTTATATCCCACCTAAATTTAGAAACCATTTGAAGAATAGATTTGACACATTGAACACTAATGACCAAAAACTATACAAGTTGTGAGATGATATCAAGAACACCATGAATGAACAAAACAAAAGATCATTTAAAAGGCAGGAAGGGAAGAAAAGACCAAAATGGATGTCAGAAGAGACTCGGAAACTTGCTTTTGAACAGAGAGTAGCTAAAATGAATGAAAGACTGATAGAGCCTGGTGGAACCACTGAGACTATGGCCTCTAGCTGCCCTTCAGGTCTGGAATTGAACCCACACCTGTGGCTTCCAGCCAACAATAGACAGGCATATGAGTTGAACATTTCCCTGAGGTAGATACACTCCTTGGAGAGAACAATCATGGGAGAAAGAAGGGCTGATTATGCACAGGAAGACAGCTAAGGGGCAGGAGTGCATGGAGGGATGGACACAGGGAAGAGGTAACTATAGGGAGGAAGTTGGAGGAGAGCTGTTGCATTGTGGTAAACTGTGGTCAATGTCATGAGACAAAGTGCATGTGAACTGCTGTATGGAAAGTGAATTCACTCTGTAAATTTTCACCCAAATCACAATAAATAAATAAATAAAATGAATGGAAGAAATGATGAGATAAAAGAGCTAAACAGAAGATTTCAAAGGCAACTCAAGAAAACAGTGTTATAACAAAATGTGCAGAGACCTGGAGTTAGAAAACCAAAAGGGAAGGACACACACTGAATTTCTCAAGCTGAAAGATCTGAAGAGAAAATCCAAGCCTCAAGTTGCAATATTGAAAGATCCTATGGGCAAAATATTGAAAGATGCAAGAAGCATCAAAATAAGATGGAAGGAGGGTTCCGGTAAGATGGAAAAATAGGTAGACAAACTACACAGACCATCTTCAACAAAGAACACAGGAATCAACTAACACAGATACAGAAGATAATCCTGGAGTCCTGAGTTTTGAAAGGAAAGATACAGAAGTAGACTAAAACCCAACTAGAAGAAGAAACTGCATGAAAACACCAAAAAAGGAGACATACAGAGCTGTGGACTATTAGTGATCCTGATGGCACAGACAGCTTGGATATTGCCAAGTGATGTTAGGACCTAAGAATTAACCTAAAAATTGGCCCTGCTAGCCAGAGACTGCACAGAGGACTGCACTGGTGGCTGGTGAATAAAAGGGGAAGCAGCAAAGAGAGAGATGGACTGAGCTGTGGACTTTGGCTGCCCAGAGGGTGCAGCCATTTTGAATGTTTACAAGCAGTTTGACCATTTTGGATATTTAAAATGCCAATACTCTCTCAAATTCCAGGGACCTAAGAATAGGCTCCACTTGCCAGGAAACACAAGGGCATGCCAGAAACTGAGGACTGGAAAGGTGCAACATTCCCTTTGTTACTCTTATACCCCACACCCTCTTGGTGAATGGAGATGCGACCATCCCGCATTCTGAGCTGGCAGGAATATCATTCCAATCTGTGTGCTCTGATGAAGTGCAGGTGCCCTGCCGAATTTTTTTTTTTTAAGTTTGTTTCCATCTGTTTAAAAAAAAAAAATCTGGTTTGGTCTTTTTTATTATTATTCTTTTTTCTTCCCATCCAGGTTCTAGTTTTTTACTTTTTCTCTCTTCCATTTTCCTGGTTCCCTCCCACCCCACTTTTTTTTTTCTTTTCTTGTGGTTCTCCCCATTCCTTGTTTCCCTTTTGGTGTTTTCCCATTTTTTTCCTTCATTATCCTCCTATTCTACCTCTTGTCTCTTATTCCTCCCTCCTCAGATATTGTGAGTGCCCCCCCCC
>NW_006921893.1:4232835-4247547 GCF_000298275.1 Orycteropus afer afer | reverse complement strand
ATAATATTGAGAAGAATGGGAATTCCAGAACACTTAATTGTACTCATGAAGAACCTGTACATAGACCAGGAAGCTGTCATTTGAACAGAACAAGGGGATACTGCATGGTTTAAAATCAGGAAAGGAGTGTGTCAGGGTTGTATCCTTTCACCATACTTATTCAATCTGTATGCTGAGCAAATAATCCAAGAAGTTGGACTATATGAAGAAGAATGTGGCATAAAGATTGGAGGAAAGCTCATTAACAACTTGAGACAGGCAAACACAACTTTGCTTGCTGAAAGTGAGGATGACTTGGAGCACTTACTGATGAAGATTAAAGACTACAGTCAGCAGCAGTAACTGTAGTTATAGTATTGAGCAGTAACCTTCAATGTAAAGAAAATAAAATCCTCACAACTGGACCAATAAGCAGCATCATGATAGATGAAGAAAAGATTGAAATTGTCAAAGACTTTATATTACTTGGGTCTACAATCAACAGCAATGGAAGCAGCAGTCAAGACATCAGACAACATATTGCATTGGGGAAATCTGGTACAAAAGATCTCTTTCAAGTGATGAAGAGCAAAGATATCTTTTTGAAGACTAAGATGTGCCTAACCCAAACTATGGTATTTTCAATCGCCTCATATGCATATGAGAGATGGACAATGAATAAGGAAGAGCAAAGAAGAGGCAATGCTTTTGAGTTGTATTGTTGGAAAAGAATGCTAAAAGTACTGTGGACTGCTACAAGAACTAACAAATCTGTCCTGGAAGAAGTGCAGCTGGAATGCTCCTTGGAACCAAGAATGGCCAGACTTCATCTCGTATACTTTGATCATGTTGTCAAAAGAGACCATTCTCTGGAGAAGGATGTCATGTTTGATAAAGTGGATGTTCAACGAAAGAGGGGAAGGCCCTCAACAAGATGGATTGACATGGTGGCTGCAGCAATGGGCTCAGGTATAGTAGGGATTGTGAGGCTGGCACAAGACTGGGTAGTGTTTCGTTCTGTTGTACATAAGTTTGCTATGAGTTAGAGACAACTTGATAGCACATAATGACAACAACAGCAAAGAATTAAGTAAAACATAGTCTCTGCCCTGGGGGTGTTCACAATCAAGTTGAGAAAATAAACATAAATAACCATGTAGTTAGTTGTTTTAGTTGTCATGGTATGGTTCGGAATCACAGCGACCCTATATATAACACAACAAAATGTCACCAGTCCTGTTCCATCCATACAGTTGTTGCTATGTTTGAGCACATTGTTGCAGCCACTATGTCAGTCCATCTCATTGAGGGTCTTCCCGTTTTTCATTGGTGCTCTTCTTTACCAAACATAATGTTCTTCTCTGGGACATGTCCCTCCTGATTACATGTCCATTGTAGGGGAGAAACAGGCTCAACATTCTCGCTTTTAAGGTGCATTCTGGCTGTACTTCTTCTAAGGTATATTTGTTTATTCTTCCGGCAGTCCACGATATATTCAATATTCTTCACCAACACCATAATTCAAAGGCATCAATTCTTCTTTGGTCTTCACCAAAAGAAGAATTGACTATAGTCTTTAATCTTCATCAGTAAGTGCTTCAAGTCCTCTTCACTTTGAAAACTGTCCAGGTTTCACAAGCATATATGGCATTTGAAAATATCATGGCTTGGGTCAGGAGCATCTTAGTCCTCAAAGTGACATCTTTGTTTTTCAATACTTTAAAGAGGTCCATTATGGGTTTACTGGTGTCCCCCCAAAACATGTATCAACTTGGTTAGGTCTTGATTCTCAGTATTCTCCATTTTGTGATATGATATAATTATCCTCTGTGTTACAAATCCTCACCTTTATGATGTTAAAGAAGCAGAATCAGAGGCACCTACATTAAAGAGGTAGGACATAATCTACCTATGGATGAGGTTGTAACTTGAGTCAATTTCTTTTGATATATAAAAGGGATTCAAAAGTGAGCAGAGAAGATAGAGACCTACTACCAACAAGAAAAAAAAAGCCAGGAGTCAAGCACATTCTTTGGACCCAAGGTCCCTGCACTGGTAACTTCTTAGACTCAGAGGAAGATTATTGCCAAGACACATGGAATCTCCAAGGAACAACAGGCCTACAGATGTTTAAAGGAGACAAAGAACTTCCCCTGGAGCTGACAGAGCAAGGCTTCCTCTAGATATTTGACTTTTAACCTCTCTGATATTTGACTTTTAACCTCCTAAACTGTGAAAGAATAAACATCTGTTTAATAAAGCCACCCACTTATGGCATTTCTGTTATAGCAGCACTGGTGGCATAGTGCCTAAGGCATTTGACTGCTAACCAGAAGCCTGGTGGTTCAAACCCACCGGACACTCCTCAGAAGGAAGATTGGGCAATCTACTTCCTCCTTAAAGACACCCCCTCAGAAACCCAAGGAGGGATTGCTATGAGTAAGAATCAACTCAATGGCAGAGAGTTTAGTTTTGTTTGGTTTCAGATAATGTAAGACAAGATTTTTTACAGCAGATTTTTCCAGTGCAATACATCATTTGATTTCTTGACTACTGCTTTCATGGACATTGATTATGGATCCAAGTAAAATGAAATCCTTGACAATTTCAGTATTTTCTCTATTTATCATGATGTTGTTTATTTACTTAGTTGTGAGGATTTTGTTTTATTTATGTTGAAGTGGAATCCATACTGAAGACTATAGTCTTCGATCTTCATTAGTAAGTGCTTCAAGTCCTCTTCACTTTCAACATGCAAGCGGGTCATCTATACATCTCAGGTGGCTAATGAATCTTCCTCCAATCTTGGTGTTGTATTCTTCTTCAGATAGTGCACCTTCTCCTATTATTTGCTCACCATACAGATTGAATAAGTACGGTGAAAGGATAAAACTCTGGCACACACTATTCCTGATTTAAATCACACATTATTCCCTTATTCTGTTTGAACAACTGTCTTTGGATCTGTATATAATTTCTGGATGAGCACAATTAAGTGTTCTGGAATTCCTATTTTCCACAATGCTATCCATAATTTGTTATGAACCACACGGATTAATGCTTTTGCATAGTTGATAACACACATACATCTTTCTGGTATTTTCTGCCTTCAGGCAAGATCCATCTGACATCACAATGATATCCTTCATTCCACATTCTCTTTTGAAATTGGCTTGAATCTCTGGCAATTTCCTGGAGATGTACTACTGTGATTGTTTTTGAATTATCTTTAGCAAGATTTTATTGCATGTGATGTTAATGATATTGTTTAAATTTCTATATTCTGTTGGATTACCTTTCTTTGGAATGGGCATAAACAGAAGAGTGAAAAGTGTTAACTGTGATATTTCAATCATTACATGATTTTAATTAGCCTTTTGATAATTAGCAACTTTGTGATGTCTATTCAAGGAACTGCAACCTGTGCTACTGCAGAATCTGTGGTTGAATTAAAGCTTTCTTTCTTGCCTTTGACAATTTTAAGGAAACTAATGGACATGGTTTTAAGAATTTATAAAAATCTACCACCTACCAAAAGAATTTAAAAGCTAAGATGGTAATCACTAGAAATAAGGAATCAAAACCATTATCATCAAATCAATTCTGACTCATAGAGACTCCCATAGGGTGTTCAAGACTGTAAATCTTTACAGAAGCAGACTGCCTTATCTTTCTCCCATAGATCAACTGGTGGGTTCAAACTGCAAACCATTTGGTTAGCAGCCCCATGCCTTAACCACAGCACCACCAGAGCTCCTTGAAAGAAGAAAGTGATGAGTAAAGAACACACTGTATTCATCCATGAGGTAGAGCAAGAGAAGCCAGGAGTGATAGTAAGAGAAAAGGCCAAAAGCTCAGGCCTTATTTGTTCTTGGCTGCCAGGGTTTTCCAGTTGATCTTTTTTGATTTGCCCTTATTCTTCTTTGGCTGGATTTGCCTACCTGTGTCTGCCATAGAGGTACTTGTATGTCTCAAAATGGGTGTATTCAAAAGCATGGGACATTCCAAACTGGAATTGGTCAGAAATTGTAGTAATCCAGGGATTGTTCTCTGCTTTGAATACCTGCTTCTGACCAGTTAAATCCAAGTTTCCTAGGTCTGGGGGTAGAACAGTCAGGCAATTCCCCAAAATGCAGAGCTCTTTAAGCTAAGTAAACTCCCCAATTATCTTCAGCAGTGAGTTCGGGTCATTACCCCTGTTGGTGTCCTCAAGTCATCTCCAACTCATAGACACCCTAAGCACAGCAGAACAAAACACTACCCAGTCCTGTGACAGCCTCCTGATCCTCTTCAATTTGTTGTTTCTGAGCCCATCGTTACAGCCACTGTGTCAATACATCTCGTTCAGGGCCTTGCTCTTCTTCATTGACCCTCCACTTTACCAAGCATGATATCCTTCTCCAGGGAATGGTTCCTCCTGACAACATGGCCAAAGTAGGTGAGATGAAGTCTGGCCATTCTCCCTTCCAAGTAGCATTCCAGCTGCACTTCTTCCAGGACAGATCTGTTAGTCCTTTTAGCAGTCCATGGTACTTTTAGCATTCTCCAACACCACAACTCAAAAGCATCAACTCTTCTTCGGTCTTCCTTATTCACTGTCCAGCTGTCACATGCATAAGAGACAATTGAAAATACCGTGACTTGGGTGAGACACATCTTAGTTTTCAAGGAGGCATCTTTGAACTTCATCACTTGATAATGGTCTTTTGTAGCAGATTTTCCCAAGCAATACATCATCTGATGACTTGACTGCTGCTTCCATTGGTGTTGATTGTAGAACCAAGTAATATGAAGTCCTTGACAACACTTTGTGAGTTTCCCAATATCTGACAGGAGGACTTCAAAACTGTTGTCAGACAGAAGCTTAAAACGGGCTAGATACAGCCTCAGAACACACTAAGGTTACAGGAGATGCACTTATTCAGTTATTTAATGCAAAACTTCAGCTCAAACTAGGAACATACCCTGTCCTAGAGCTTGGCACAGGCACACATAGATCAGCTCTTAGCATGACAGTTCAATTCAGCTCTTCATTTCATCTCTTTTACTTCATCATTTCTTCCATCAACTTTAGCCACACTCCATTCAAAATCAAGTTTCAGAGTCTATATTGACATCCATTTTGATCTTCTCTTTCTTTACTGCCTTATTAATAACTTTTGCTTTCTTCATGTACGATATCATCCCACAATTCATCTAGTCTTCAGTCATTAGTGTTCAGTGCATCAAATCTATTCTTGAGGTGGTCTCTAAATTCAGGTGGGATATACTCTATGTTGTACTTTGACTCTCATGGGCTTGTTTTTTGTTGTTGTTGTTGTTGTTTGTTTGTTTGTTTGTTTTTAGCTTCAACTTGAACTTATATATGAGCAATTGATGGTATGCTCTTCAGTGTGGCCCTCAACTTGTTCTGACTGAAGACATTCCATTATCTCATTTCACAGATGTAGTAAACTTGATTCCTGTACATTCTACCTGGTGAGGTCCACATGTCTCATCTCCATTTATGTTGTTGAAAAAGGTGTTTGCAATGAGTAAATTGTTGGTCTTGAAAAATTCTGTCATGCCACCTCCAGAATCATTTCTATCAACAAGGTCATCTTTTCCAACTACTAATGCTTTTTCTTTGTTTCCAATTTTTAGTCTAATCACCAATGATTATCAATGTATCTTGTTTGTATGTTTGATCTATTTCAGACCTCAGAAGCTAGTAAAAATCTTCAGTTTCTTCATCTTTGGTAGTAGTGGTTGGTGCATAAATTTGAATTGTCATATTAACTGGTCTTCTTTATAGGCATATGGATATTATCCTATCACTAACAGAATTGCACTTCAGGACAGATCTTCAAATGTTCCTTTTGATGATGAATGTGATGCTGCTCCTCTTCAATTTGTCATTCCCTGCATAGCAGCCTGTGGTGATTATGTTTGTGTGTCAACTTGGCTGGGCCTGGTTGAGTGGTTGGGCAGCTGGTGGTAGTTATTCCCCATGATGAAACTGGCAATCAGCTCTATGGTGGGATCTACAACAAACAGCTGAGTAGCTGCTTTGGGTATGTGGTCTGTTTCTCATACATAAGAAACAGCTATGGGAATGGTCTTTAATTTATGGCACACTTGAACCCTGCATGTTGCCGTGTCATTGTTCAGCAGCTTGCTATGTATGCTCTGCCGATCTTGGGACTTACACTGGACTTAAATCAATGGCCTGTCAAGTGGTTTGGTAGCATTGGGACTGTGCCTTTTTACTTGTCAACCTTGGGCTTCTCAGCCTCAGCAGCCAGCAGCTGTCTGAGGGAAGAAGAGTCTCTAGTTCCAGTGGGCCAAGAAGAGAAGGCAGAGCTGGACCCCAAGTTGTGGGGCTTTCACTCAGCCCCTAGGGCTTGGCACTTTGAACTTGGACTTAAAGCCTCCAAATTGTAAAAATAAACTATTTGTTTAAGCCATGCCATTTGTGGTATTTTCTTGTCAGAGCAGCACTAGGTAACCAGAACACAGCCTGTATGATTTTCCAATTCAAAATGGCCGATACAAATCCATTTCAGCTAACAAGTACCTAAGATATCGTCTTTATGTGCCTCATTTCATTTTTGACAACTTCCAATTTTCCTTGATTGATACTCATATTTCATGTTCCAATTACTGATAGATGTTTGTGGCTGTTTGTTATCATTTTGAATTATGCAACACGAGCAAATGAAGATCCCCAATGCTTTATTCAATTTACATCATTAGAGTTGACTCTGTTTGGGGGAGGCAGCTCTTCCCTACTTGTGTTTTGGGTGATTTCTACCTGAGGGGCTCATTTTCTGGCTCTGTATCAAACAATGTTCCACTTCAAGGCAAAGTGTTTTCTCTGGCCTTTTTTTTTGGAAAGTACATTGTCAAGTCCTTTGTTCCAGTCTGTCTTAATCTGGAAGCTCCACTGAACCTGTCCACTATGGGTGACCATGCGATATTTGAAATACTGGTAGCATGACTTCCAGCATCACAGCTACCCACAAGTCACCACAGTACCACAAACCGACAGACAAGTGGCAGTAAAAAACTATAAGACATGTTAAAAATGTTTTATAATCTGTAAAAATAAAGTGAAATTTCTTTTTTTTTGGTTGCTGTGTCATATTAAAATACTTCATTGTCATTATTGAATAGATAATTTTGTTAGTTGATTTTATGTGTCCACTTGGCTAGGCCATGGTTCCCAGTGTGGCCAAACACAACTGTAGTTGCTTCTATAATGTAATTTGATGCAATCAACCGATCAGTTGAAAAGAGAGTTTCCATAGGATGCATTCTAACTTCAGAATATAAATAAATATTGCCTAAGGCATTTGACAGATAACCAGAAGATTGGCGGTTCAAACCCACCAGCCACTCAGTGAAAGGAAGACTGGGCAATCTATTTCTGTAAAGATTTACACCTCTAAAACCTAAAGGGGCACTGTGAGTTGATGGGTATGAGTTGCTATGGGTCTCTATTGACTCAATGGAGTTTGGTTGTTTTTTGGTTTTTTGTTTTGTTTTGTTTGTTTGTTTGTGTTTTGGTTACTCTGCATTCTTCCATTTTCATGATCCACAGATCTTCTGAGGCAAGCCTACAGGAATCTACAGCCTACTGCTGTCCTACAGATTTTGGAATTGCTAGCCCCCAAAATTGTGTGATCCAATCCCTTGAAGTAAATCTCTGTATATATTTCTATTTTTATCTCTTTTTCTTGCTTTCCCTTGAAAAGATACATGTTGTTGTTGTTGTTGTTTGCCGTCGAGTCTGCCCCGACTCATAGATAGATAGATTCTTATATCTTGATATAGATATATGAAAATATAACCATTGGTTCTGTTTTTCTCTTTTTCATACATTTTATTGAAATATAATTTATGTACAGTGAAATTGTTTCTGTTTTTCTTAGATAGATAGATAGATAGACAGATGTCACTGGTTCTGTTTTTCTAGGATACCCTCACTGAAACAAATGTTCTTCAAATTTGAGGTATATATTTAAAGTTTGGGCTATATAACAAGACATAGTAAGCCCAGCAATCCAGTTTTTGAGACCATAAGTAGAGAAATAGTCCTTTTCTTGGGCCACTGAAATGAAAGTATCATGAAGGTCAAAAATAATTACCACTTTGCTTCCAAAATACTTTTCCCTCTTGGTTCTTTTTCTACCTGAGTGGCCACTTTTTTCCAGTCACCTTTGCTAACCTATCTTCATGTCCTCTACCTTAAAATACTGCCATGCCACTGGGCTCAGCTTTGGTCCTCTTCTCTCCTGTATTTACACATCTACTTGGGTGTGATTGAAATACCATTTCTATGCTCATAACTCCCAAATGTCCATCTCCATCTGGATCATGAACTCCATCCAGACTCATGATATAAGCAGTAACTCAATATGTCCCCATGAAAGTTTAATAGACCTCTCACACTTAACATGTGGTGGCAATACCCCAGCATCTATTCTCCTCTTCTTCCATTAGTACAGTGTTTTAGTTGAGTTTTAGGTAGGCACGTAGCTACTGAACTAAAGACCTTATTTTCTCCTTAGCAATTAAATGTGGCCATATGCCTTTTTTTGGCCAATGGAATGTGAAGGGAAGTGAAATGTGTTACATTTGGGTCTTGCCTTTAAGGAAGGGGCATCCTCTCCATTTCTTTTTCTCGCTTTCATCCTGGAGAAGTGATGGTGGGAGTTAAAACTTTCATCTTATATCATAAGGTAGAAGCTCTGTTTTGAAAATAAAGCAACAAAATAGAAAGTGTGGGTACTCAACACTGAAACCACTATATTATCCCTGAATAACTTTCTTCTTGCAAGTGTTGGATAAAAGAAACTTCTAGCTTAAGCCACATTACATGGCCAGACCTGTTATACAAATCATAAAATGTCTAAAGCTAAATTCCTTATTTACCATCCACTCCAAAACTTGATCTTCTCACAGCACCACCCCTCCATCCCCCACCATTTCAGTGAATGTTAAAAAAATAATTCTTCCAGTTTTCAGGCCCAAAATTTTGGTCATCCTTCACCCCTCTCTTTCTCCCACCTCCCAGATCCATGCATCAGAAAATCCCATTGGCTCTACCTTTAAATACTAACTGGATATTTGAAGACAGTGGGGAATTCTTGTTTCTTTTTGTATGAATTTCTTTTTTTTTTTTCCTTGATATTTTCTGTTTGTTTGTTTGTTTGTTTTAATTGTGATTTGGGTGAAGATTTACAGAGCAAATTCACTTTCCATACAGCAGTTCACATACACTTTGTCTCATAACATTACCACAATGCAACAGCTCCCCTCCCACCTCCTCCCCAGTGTTACCTCTTCCCAGTGTCCATTCCTCCATGGGCTCCTGTCCCCTGAGCTGTCTCCCTGTGCATAAGCAGCCCTTCTTTCTCCCATGATTGTTCTCTCCAAGGAGTGTATCTACTTGATGTAAATGTTCAACTCATATGCCTGTCTTTTGTTTGATTGGAAACCACAGGTGTGGGTTCAATTCCAGACCTGAAGGGCAGCTAGGTGCCATAGACTCAGTGGTTCCACCAGGCTTTATCAGACCAGCAAATCTGTTCCCTCCCTTTTTTTCCTCCAATGATTTTGAGTTTTGTTCCACATTGTTCTCCCTCTCTATCAAGGATCTCCTACATAGATCCCCTTTTTTGTATGAATTCTTATCTTCTAGAAATGTGTACTGAAAATATAGTCACTGGTACTGTTTTTCTTGATAGATAGGTAGATAGTGTTCTGGTTACCTAGTGCCACTCTGAAAAGAATATACCATAAATGGGCTGGCCTTAACAAACAGAATTTTATTCTCTTACAGTTTGGAGGCTCTTACAGTTTAGAGTTTCCAAGTTCAAAGTGCCAGGCTTTAGGGGCTGGGTGAAAGCCCCTCAGCCTTGGGCTTCAGCTCTGCTTCTAGCTCCTGGCCCACTGAAGCTAGAGGCTTTTCTTCACTCAGACAGCTGCTGGCTGCTGAGGCTGCCAAGACCAAAGTTGATAAGTAAAAAGGCACAGTCTCAATGTTATCAAACCACACGGCAGGCCATTAACTCAAGTCCATTGTAAGTCCCAAGGTAGGCAGAGCATGGCAGGCTGTGCACAACATGGCTACAGGCAGGTTCCAAACTTGCCATAAACTAGAGACTATCCCCAAGGCTTCTCCTTATATACAGGAAGCAGACCACATCCCAAAGACTGCTTGTGGTAGATGCCACCATGGAGTTGATTACCAGTCTCATCATGGGGAATAACTACCACCAGCTGCCCAGCCACTCAACCAGGCCCAGCCAAGTTGACATACAACAACTTTAACTACCTCAGATAAATAGATAGATAGATAGATAGATATCACTGGTTCTGTTTTTCTAGAATACCTTGACTGAAATAAATATTCTTCAAATTTGAGGGATATTATTTACATATGAGATAATCTGACATCTTGGATGTACTAAAATAATACAGGAAGGGGACTTTAGGTTAAACCATGAGGTGATCATTGTGGAAGCTGAGTAGAAGCTGATCATTATAGAAGCTGAGTAATAGTTTTATGAGATTTCCTTATAATATTCTCTCTACTTTTACATATTTATACTTTCTATAATACTTTTTAAAAATACATCTTTGGTATCCTAGCATTTTCCACCACTGCCCCCTTAATCCAGGCCACTGTCTTCTCTGCATTTCCTCCCTAACCAGTCTGTCTCCCTACCTCTACCCTTCCCCTTAGATTTGTTCTCAGCACAGCACTTGAGTGACCCTTTTAAAATATGTCAGGCCAGGTTTCTCCTCTACTCTAATCCCTCCAGGAGCTCTTGTCTCATTAAGAATAAAAGCCAAAGTCAAGTCCTCATTGTAGCCCACAAGGTCCAGCCCCATCAGAAAACCTTTTATCTCTCCAGCTTTACGTCTTCCTACTTTCCCTTCTCACCACTCATCTGTCTGTTGGTCATACTGTGGTGGTTAATGTGATGCTGGAAGCTATGCTACCAGTATTTCAAATATGATCAGGATCACAGAAGGTGGACAGGTGTTAGTAGAGCTTTCAGACTAAGACAGACAAAGAAAAAAGGTCTGATTATCTACTTCCAAAAATTAACCAATGAAAAGTTTATGTGTGGGTCACAGAATATTGTCAGAGACTTTGGTTCAATTACTTTGGATGTATTATTAAGAGGAACCAATTGCTGAAGGAAGATATAATGTTTGATAAAGCAGAGAGCCACCAAAGTAAGGAAAATTTAATGAAGATAGGCTGACACAATGGCTGCAAAAAGGACTTAAATACAACAACAATCATTAAGATGGCTCAAGAGCAGGCAAGGTTTTCTTCCATTTTGCATGGGGTTGTCATGAGTTGGTACCAACTCAATGCCAATAACAATGAAGGTCTTCCTTTAATCACTATTTTTTCTGTGTTTCTGGCTTTCTTGCTGTTCTTCAAACACATCAAATACAATTCCACCCCAGGGCACTTGTTGTTCCCTCTTCCTAGAACGCTCTTCCCCTAGATATACTCACCACCACTCGTCTATCATTTTGTCATACTGTGGTGGCTTATGTGTTGCTATGAGGCTAGAGGCTGTGCCACCGGTATTTGAAATACCATCAGGGTTACCCATCATGGACAGATTTCAGCAGAGCTTCCAGACTAAGACAAACTGGGAAAAAGGACGGGGCTATCCACTTCTGGTGTTGGCAAAGAATGCTGAAAGTACTATGGACTGCTAAAAGAACTAACAAATCTGTCCCAGAAAAAGTGCAGCTGGGATGCCCCTTGGAAGCAAGAATGGCCAGATTTCATCTCACCTACTTTGTTCATGTTGTCAGAAGGGATCATTCCCTGGAGAAGGATATCATTCTCCTCTGCTTGGTAAAGTGGAAGGTCAACAAAAGAGGGGAAGGGGGAAGGCCCTCAACAAGATGGATTCACAAGTGGCTACAATGATGGGCTCAGGTATAGCAGGGATCATGGAACTGGCATAGGACCAGACAGTTTCATTCTGCTGTACAGAAGGTCGCTATGAATCAATGACTCAACAGCTCCTAACAACAACAACAACATCCACTTCTGAAGAAATTGGCCACTGAAAAACTTATAAATAGTAGTGTATAGCAGGGATTGTGACGAAGGTGCAGGACAGGGCAGTGTTTCATTCTGTGGTCCATAGCGTAGCTGTGGGCCAGAACCAACTCAACAGCACTTTACAATAACAGATCTACTCACAGTTCACTGCCTCATCTCCTTCAGATCTCTGCTCAAATGTCATTTTCTCAATGAGGCCTCTCCTCATCACCTATCTAAACCATTGCCCCACTCCCCACTACCTCTCTATATTCTCCTGACTCTGCTTTATTCTTCACTCCATAGGACTATCTATGTTCATAGGACATACCATGGATTTACTTGAATATTTGTTTGTTTTGTTCATCCCTGTCTCTCTTCAGAACAATGTCTGGTAAATAGCAACTTCTCATTAAATATTTTTTGAATGAAAGGATGAGCAAATGCTGATGATAGTAATATAAAATGTCATCTCTCTGTTCCACTGGAACAGAGAGCATAGGGCCAAAGGGGCAAACAAGTACCTGCTGCCTCAGGACACATAAGAGGAAAAGGAAGAGCTGAGGGATATCTGAGGGAGTTGATGGTTCCAAAGAAATGTCAGAAGACAAGGAGGGCAATTATCTAAGTAAGTGCACCTGCTTCCAGGCATCTCTGGGTCAGATGAACAGAGTGAGATATAAAAGTTTGAGACAGCAAGAAAAGCTGACATAGTTTATATACTTTTCAAATTCATACTTGAATTTTTTAATCAAGATCAAAGTGTTAACTGTGGAAGTCATAGGTCTCAAAAGTGTTGCAATTCCACCCCCCGCCCCCTCAGGGAATTTGTTTCATGTACTCTCTCTGAGTTTCTCTGGACACTCCTCGGGAGAAACTCCTGAGTAGAGCGGCTGAGATGAATCAGCCTTCTTCCCAGGGTTCACTGTGCAGGCCCAATGGAGAAGAGTGCTGGTTTCTCCTGTCCTACCCTCTGGCCATTGCCTCTGAAGACTCCCAACTGCCAGGTGAGATAGGCTTTGAATCTTAGTAAAGGTCTTCTCATAATTATTCTTTTCACACAAATTTCTCTGCTTTGAGTGACCTTCCCTCTTCTCTCTGATTGTCCTCAATTCCACCTCCAGAAAGGCTTCCCAGGCTCCACAGGTGTCCATCCATTCCCTGAATGCCCAAGCTTCATGTGGAGAAAAGCTTGGGACTTCTGATGACAGTGAGGACTGCAAGTTTTCCCAAGTAAGGGTCAGATCAGTGGAGACTTCACCAAAAACTGCATGTTAGAGAGGGGGTCCTCAGGGTTGTAACTTGCATCTTCATCAATTCTTTTCTGTGGTAAAATGTTTGTAACAAAAAAAAAAAGTATTTTAAACAATTTTAAGTGTATGATTCAGTGGTATTAATATTACATTCACTATATTGTGCATATTGTGAAGATTGACAGGTAACTTCCAGAAATGCAAGCTGGATTCAGAAGAGGACATGGAACAAGAGATATCATTGTTGATGTCAGATGGATCTTGGCTGAAAACAAAGGGTATCAGAAATATATTTACTTGTGTTTTACTGACTATGAAAAAGTATTTGACTATGTGAATCATAACAAATTACGGATAACATTGCAAAGAATAGGAATTCCAGAACACTTAATTGTGATCATGAGGAACCTATATATAGACCAAGAGGTTGTTGTTCAAACAGAACAACTGAATGGTTTAAAATCAGGAAGGGTCAAGGCAATAACCTTTCACCATACTTACTCAGTCTGTATGATGAGAAAATAACCTGAAAAGCTGGACTACATGAAGAAAAACATGGCATCAAGAATGTAGGAAGACGGGGTTCCGGCAAGATGGCGGACTAGGCAGAAAGACTGCACAGACCCTCTTCAACAAAGAAAAGGGCAACCAATTAACACAGACACAGAAGATAATCTTGGACCCGTGAGCTTTGAAGGGAAGGATATAGAAGTGGATTAAACCCCAACTAGCAGAAGAATTTGCATGAAAATACCAAAAAAAGGAGACATATGGAGCTGCAGTCTGGCAGCGATCCTGAGCAATCCTGATGGCACAGACAGCTTGGAGATTGCCGAGTGCTGGTTGGACCTAAGAATTAACCTAAAAATCAGCACTGCTAACCAGGGACTGCACAGAGGACTGCTCTGGTGGCTGGGGAATAAGCGGAAAAGATGAAGAGAAAGGTGGGCTAAGCTGTGGACATTTGCCGGTCCTGAGGGCACCACCATTTTGAAGTTTTAAAAGCAGCTTGACTATTTTGGATATTTAAAGAGGCAGTGCTCCTAGATTCCTGGGGCTTAAGAATATGTTCTGCTTTCCAGCAACCCCAAGGACACTCAGACCTGCAAGACTGAAAAGTCTTTTGATGGTTATTCAATTGTAATTTGTGTCTAACTGAGTGGGAAACAACAACAGTCCCCATAACACACAATTACATCCACATCTCCTGCAACTTCACTTACTGAGCGAGAGCCACTACCTCCTTCTCCACCAACAGGCCAACAATAAAAACCACCAAGAAGAGCCAGAATCACCCTTGACTGTTCCTCACAAACAGTTAACAGTGATCTAAATACAACAATGCTACGATGCTTCGGAGACAACAGATCATCACAGTCCACACAAAGAAGCAGGATAAAGTGGTAGAAACAA
>NW_006921893.1:4208733-4225553 GCF_000298275.1 Orycteropus afer afer | reverse complement strand
AAAAGACTTCTTTAAAGTGTTGAAGAATAAAGATCTTACTTTGAAGACTAAAGTGTGCCTAACCCAAGCCAATGTATTTTCAGTTGCCTCATATGCATATAAAGCTGGACAATGAATAAGGAAGACCTAAGAAGAGTTGATGCTTTTGAGTTGTGGTGCTGGTGAAGAATACTGAAAGTACCATGGACTGCCAAAAGAACCAACAAATATGTCCTGGAGGAAGTGCAGCAGGAATGCTCCTTGAAATCAGACTAGCCAGACTTTGTCTCACCTACTTTGGTCATGTTGTCAGAAGGGACCATTCCCTGGAGAAGGATATCACGCTTGGTAAAGTGGAGGGTCAGCAAAAAAGGGAGACTTTCAACAAGACAGATTGACACAGTGACTGCCAAAATGGGCTCAAGCATAGCAAGGATTGTGAGGGTGGCATACAACTGAGCAGTGTTTCGTTCTGTTGTACATAGGGTTGTTATGAGTCAGAGCTAAGTCGATGGCACCTAACAACAACAATAATATTGTACAACCATCACTACTACGTAATTTTTAAAGTTTCTCGTTATCCCAAACAGAAGTTCTGTACCCACTGAACAATAACTCCCCATTCCTTCTCCTTATCCCATGGTAACAACTAATAAATTTTTGTCTCTATCTATTTGTCTAATCTAGATATTTTATATAAGTGGGATCATATAATACTTGTTCTCCTCTGCCTGGCTTATTTCACTCAGCATGATGTTTTCAAGGTTCATTGATATTGTAGCATATATGACGAATTTATTTCTCTTCATAGCTAAGTAATACTCCATTGTAAATAGTTATCACGTTTTGTTTATCCATTCATTGAGTAATAGACTCTCGGGTTTTTTCCATGTTTTCCCTATTATAAACAAAGCTACAGTGAACTTTGGTATATAAGTGTCTGTTTGCATCCCTGTTTTTTATTCTTTTGGGTACTAACCAGAAATGGAATTGCTCAGTCACATAGTAATTCTAAGTTTAAGTTTTTGAGGAACAATCAAACTGTTTTCCACAGTGATACATCATATTACATTCCCATCAGCAATCAATGAGGGCTTGAATTTCTCCACGTCATTACCAGTACTTGTATTTTCTGGTTCATTTTATAATAGTCATTCTAGTGGGGCTATACATTTTTATGGAAGCAAACTGCCACATCTTGCTCCCACAGAGCAGCTGATAGTTTAGAACAACCAACCTTCTTATTAGCAGCAGAATACTTTAACCACTGCATCACTAGCACTTCTTTAATAGATGCTTCTCAAACTGAAAATCAAACTCACTGCCTGAGTTGGTTCCAACTCATAGAGACCCCCATTGATTTCCAAGGCTACAAATCTTTATCAAAGTAGATTGCTCTATCTTCCTTCTGATGAGTGGCTGGTGGGTTTGAACCACTGACCTTCTGGTGAGAAGCCACATGCCTTAGGCACTATACCACCAGAGCTCCTTAAAAATCATCCCAAGTAATAACTACCTAGTGAAACTCCACCTAACCCCAACCTATATCTCTCCATCATTTCGTAAATGGGATAACTTCCAGTTTAGGAACTTAGCTGTTAAGTAACTAAGCAGACTTTGACTGCAATGACTAAGAAAGCCTGCAGAACTAACCTAAGCAGCAACAGCCATCAGAGAGCTACAGCCTTGCTTTTTCTTTTTTTTTTTTTTTTTCTTTTAACATTCCTATCCAGATTCCTATGGGGGCAATGGTGGTTCACTGGTAGAATTCCTACCTCCTGTAAGGGAACTAGGGTTGAGTCCCAGCCAATGCACCTCATGTGCTGCTACCACTCATCCATCAATGGAAGCTTGCATGTTGCTATGATACTCACCAGGTTTCAGCAGAGCTTCCAGACTAAAACACATTAAGAAAAAAGCCCTGATGATCTACTTCCAAAAATCAGCCAATGAAAACCCTATGGGTCACAATGGTCCTATCTACAAATGATCATGAAGATGGCACAGGACTGGCAGTGTTTCTTTCTATTGTACATAAAGTCACCATGAGTCAGAGGCCAACTGAATGTCAACTAACAATAACATTCATATTCCTCAAAAAGTCTCACATGGCCACTGAAACGAACAAGGAGAAGTACATTCACTCCAAGCAATGAGCAAGACAAAGAAAACACCCACTTCTAGGTACATATCCTAGAGAAATAAGAGCAGTGACACAAATAGACATATGCATACACTCATATTTATTGCGGCATTGTTCACAATAGCAAAAAGATGAAACCACCTAAGTGTCCATCCACAGATGAATGGATAAACAAAATGTGGTATGTATATACAATGGAATACCATGCAACAATAAAAAAGATGATGAATTTGTGAAACATAACATGGATAAATCTGGAGGACATTATACTGAGTAATATAAGTCAACCACAAAAGGACAAATATCTTATAACACTACTTTTATAAAAAGTCAAGAACTGATATACAAACCAATATTCTTTGATCATTACCAGATATGGGAGGAGAAGGGAGGGAGAATCACTTACTAGATAGTGTTCTTGTTAGTTGTTATGTGTCATTGAGTTGATTCCAACTCATATGGATCTTATGTACGATAGAATGAAACACTGCCTAATCCTGTGCCATCCTTACAATCATTGCTATGTTTGAGCCTATTGTTGCAGCCACTGCATCAACCCATCTCATTAAGGGTCTACTTTTTTGCTGACCCTCTACTTTAGCAAGCATATTGTCCTCCAAGTACTGTTCCCTCCTGATAATATGTCCAAAGTATGTGAAACGAAGTTTCGCCATTCTCCTTTTGAAGGAACATTCTGATTGTACTTCTTCCAAGACAGATTTGTTGGTATAATCAATATTCTTTGACAACACCTTAATTCAAAGCCATCAATTCTTCTTCAGTCTTCCTTATACATTGTCCAGCTTTCACAAGCTGAAAATATCATGGCTTGGATCAGGCACACCTTAGTTGTCAGAGTGACATCTTTGCTTTTTAACACTTTAAAGAGGTCTTTTGGAGCAGATTTGCCCAATGGAATACATCACTTCATTTCTTGACTGTTGTTTCCATGGGCATTAATTATGGATCCAAACAAAAGGAAATCCTTGATAATTTTACCAGAGAGTAGATATATGTTAATCCTATCTACTAGGAAACAGCAATACACAATAAGGTGGAAGTCGGCACAATGTGGCCAAGGTAAATGAAGGCACTGAGAGGTACACAAGAATAAAGGATGATGACAGTAAATGATATAATATATGCAATTCTACAACAACAATATTAACAAACAAAAATTTTTGTGTGTGAGTGCTTAGATGTGCCATAAAATTGTGGGAGGGCATATGGGAGTACATGCATATGTACAATAAGTATAGCTGTGGGCATTTTTAGATACATATTTATTTATTACGTGTTGCATATATATTCGTATATATAATAGGGGACATAAGGGACACAGTTATGGAAACTTCTTTGTCATATCCAAACACCTTGTGGAGCTGAGTTACTGGGTTTAATGGCTAAAGACCATATACTCAGGGGACATCTAGGTCAATTGGCATAACACAGTTCATAGAGATAATATTCTACATCCTACTTTGGTAAGTAGTATCTGGGGTCTTAAAAGCTTACAAACAACCATCTAAGATACATCTATTATTCTCTTCCCTTCTGGAGCAAAGGAGAGTGAAGGAAACCAAAGATTCAAGGAAGCTATTAGTCCACATGAACCACAGCCTCCTCTACCCTGAGATCAAAAGAGCTAGTTGGTGCTCAGCTACCACTACAAATGCTCTGACCAGGGACACAATAGAAGATCCCAGTTAGAAAGCAAGAAAAATGTAAAACAAAACTCAAATTTATAATTGAAAAAAAAAAAGAATAGACTTACTGGACTAATAAGAGACTGGAAGAATGCCCAAGACTACTATTGCCTTAAGACACTCTTTTAACCTGGAAATGAAGCCACTCCTAGATGTTACCTTTCAGCCAAATAAGAGATCTATAAAATAAACAAAACCTGTGAGGAATGTGCTCCTTAAAACAATCAGCTATACAAAACTAAATGGGCCACATTTGCCTGAAAGCAAAGGTGAGAAGGCAAGGAAGGGCAGAGAAAACAGAGGGATGAAAACAGGAAACCTGGGGAGGAAATGGGAGAGTGCTGACACTTTGCAGGGATAGCAACCAATATTACAAAACAATTTGTGTATGAATTGCTGAATGGTAAGCTAATTTTCTGTGTAAACTTTCACCTAAAACACAATAAAAAGCCCACAAAAGACCAAAAGAGGAGGATCTGATGAGGCAGCTGCAATTGTGTAAGAACAGAACAAATTACAGAGGCAATTAAAGGAGTGTTTTTATACGAAAAACACAACACACTTGTAAACTTTTCTGAGTCCGCTGGAGCACCTCACAAGAGGGTTTTAATGTTTCCTGGTCATATTCCTTCTGCTTCATTAGAAGTCATTTAGTTAGAAGCCACTACCCCTCGTCACATTAAATTTGAACAAAGTAGATGTAGGTTCAAATCCATCTCCTCACTTCCAGTAGAAGGCATTGCTGAATTCTCCGTGATTATAGGGGCATGCATTTACTCCTGAGTATATTTTTTTCCCCAGCAGATTACAAGAATGACTCTGTTCTTCAAAATTCATTCAGATCTTGGAACTTTCTGAGAATTTCCTAGAACGCAATGATATATATCACCCATTACTCAATAATGGCCATCACCAGGCAAACATCTCTGCCTGATAAAGTTTAATGCAACAGGTTCTCCTTGCTATCACAAAGATGCTTGATCTTTCAGGAGTGTCAAGAAAAATTAGTTGTATTTAACTCTTGTTTACAAAGGAATGAGTTCGTTTTATGCCTGCAAGTCATTCTCAGGCAAAGGTATTAAGTAAAATTCTTTCAATCATTAAGCTTGTCTTTGGTTAATACATATAAGAATAAAGATAAACATAATGGCAATAGTAATTGGTGTTGTTGTGTGCCATGCAGTCAATTCCAACTCATAGTAACCCCATGTGACAGAGTAGACTACACCATAGAGCTTCCTTGGCTGTAATCTTTTTGGGAACAGATCTTTAGGCATTTTCTCCTACAGAGCAGACAGTGGGTTAGAATTGCCAACCTTCCAGTTAGGCCTGAGCACTTAACCGTTGTACTACAACTTATTCGGTACTCCTTATGCATCAACTACATACATCTCCTTTTGCTACACAATAACCTTGCAATGTGGGTATTATTTCAAACCAAACCCATTGCACTTAAGTCATTTCCAACTCATGGCAATGTCATGTGTTACAGAGCAGAACTGCTCCATAGGGTTTTCTCGGCTGTGATCTTTAGAGAAGCAAATCTTCATGCCTTTCTTCTATGGAGGCATTAGGTGAGTTTGAACCACCAACCTTTTGGTTATTTGTTGAGTGTAAACCATTTAAACTACTTAAGGACCTTTGGATATTATTACGCTGCATTTTATAGACAAGAAAATTGAGGCTCAGAGAAGACATCTGGCTACTGTGTGGCAAACCCAGGACCTATACTCTCATCCTGCAAGCTCATTGGTCTGACCACAGTTATGTCTGTCCAGTTATTTCTTCCTGGCTGGATCCATGCAGGAAGTTTAAAGGAATTCCTAGCTCAGCTACAAGCTCACTGAGAGGCCTAGGTGAGACTTACCCTTCTCTGGGATTCAGCAGCCTCAAACCATAAAGGAAGGGTATGGAAAGATGTTCCCCAACCTTTATCCTTGCTGTGCCCATATTTTTCACATATAATGCACCCCAATAAATAATGCATAAGGAGCTCTGGTCGTGTAGTACCTAAGGCATTTGACTGCTAACCAGAAGGCTGGCACTTCAAACTCACCAGCCACTCCTCAGAAGGAAGATTGGGCAACCTACGTCCAGAGAGATATCACCTCAGAAACCCAAGGAGAGGTTGCCATGAGTCGGGATCAACTTGACGGCAGTGAATTTGGTTTTGTTTTTGGTGATAAATAATGCATATGTCAATATAACACACATAGCATGCATGTGTGTTATATTGACATATATGCACTAGGAGGTTACATAGTGTGCAAAAATGTATAACACACACATTATTTGTGTAAAAATATAGTACATCTATATCTTATCTCTAGCTTAGTTTTCTAGGGCTGCAGTAACAAAATACCACAAAGTAGGTTATTTTTAGAACAGAAATTTATTGTCTTACAGTTCTGGAGGCCAGAAGTCCAAATTAGGGTGTCAGCCATGTTGATACCTTCTGAGGGCTCTGAAAGAAGAATTGTTCTGTGCCCTGTCCTAGTTTCTTATAGCTTCTGGCAATCCTTGGCAGTCCTTGGTTTGCAGCTGCATCTGCCTCTGTCATCACATTGCCATTCTTCCTCTGCCTTACCTTGTCTCTGAATTTATTTTCTTAGGATCCACCATACTCTTGTATGACCTCAGGTTAACTCACTTCAAAGATTCTGTTTCCATTTTTTCACAATCATCAGTATCATGAGTTAGGACTTTAACATATCTTGTGGGGGCACACAATTCAGCCTGACAATATAGTTTGGATCATAGTTAAGTGCCCAAATATTGAGCTCAGACAGTCTTGTGTTCAAATCCTAGCTTTTTCACCACTTCTTTCATGTCAGGGATGTCACTCAACTTTTCTGAGCCTTCATTTTCCCTCTATGAAATGAAGATACATATACTACCCATATTTAAGTCTGTTGAAACAACTGATATCAGCCCTTGTCCAAGTGGGAAGAATTCACTGCTGTTGTTAGGTGCCATTGAGTTGGTTCTGACTTACAGTGACCCTATATACAACAGAACAAAACACTGCCCAGTTATGTACCATCCTCACAATCCTTGCTATACCTGAGCCCATCATTGCAGCCACTGTGTCAATCCATCTCATTGAAGGCCTTCCCCTTTTTTGCTGACCCTCTACTTTACCAAGTATGATATCCTTCTCCAGGGAATGATCCTTTCTGACAACATGACCAAAGTAGATGAGACGAAGTCTGGCCATTCTCACTTCCAAGGAGAGGAAAGAATTGCACAGGATGTAAATACCAGGAGGCGGGGATCATTCAGGCCTTTCTGGAAAGCTGCCTACCACACTTGGGACATTTGAGAAGAGGCTGAGCTTAACCATCAGTAACCACCTCTGGCCCCTTCCTCAATTTACAGCTAAAAAATATAAATACATTATATATAATATGTATGTGCATGTGTGTACATGTGCATGTGCGTGCGTGTGTGTGTGCATCACCCACCCACCTATCAGTTCGTCATACTGTGGTGATTTGTGTGTTGCTATGATTCTGGAAATTATGCTACCAATATCTCTAATGTCAACAGGGTCACCCAGGGTGGACAGGTTTCAGCAGAGCTTTCAGAGTAAGACAAACTAGGAAGAAAGGCCTGATAAACAACTTAAAAAAATTAGGCAATGAAAACCTTATAAATCACAACAGAACATTGTCCAACTCACTTTCTTTGGACCCATCAGCAGGACAGATCAATCACTGGAGGAGGACATAGTGTTTGGTGCAGTAGAGGGCCAGCCAAGTTAAGGGAGAAGCTTGGTGAGATGAAGTGGCACAACAGCTGTAGCAATGGACTAAAACATGCTGGTGACTGGGAGGATGATGCAGGACCAGGCAATGTTTTGTTCTATTGTACATAAGGTCACCATGAATTGGTGTTGACTCAATGGCAGGTGTCCTAGTTTGGGTTCTCTAGAGAAGCAAAACCAGTGAAACATATATATAAACATACAGAGAAATTTACTTCAAGAAAACAGCTCACATTGCAAAGAAGAATGAAGAAAACCAAAGATGCATGGAAACAATTAGTCCAAGGCACTAGCAGACCATGCATACCTCAGCCTACATGACCCTGAGACCAGAAAAACTACATGATGCCCAGCTACCACTGTCAACAACTCAGAATGGGATCAATGTAGGAGATCCTGGATAGAATGGGAGAAAAATGTGGAACGAAAATCAAAATCATAGAAAAGACCAGACTAACTGGTCTAATAGAAACTGGTGGAATCCCCAAGACTAGGGCCCCTAGTCACCCTTTGGGCCTGGAATTGAACTCACTCCTATGGCTTCCAGCCAAACAATAGACAGACTTCTACGGGAAATATTTACAACAATTAGGTACACTCCTTAGAACAATCAATCATGGGAGATCAGAAGGGCCATATTTGCACAGGGAGATAGCTCAGAAGGCAGGAATGCATCGGAAAGAAGGACACAGAAAAAAGGTAACCATAAGGAGAAAGTGAGAGGAGGGCTGTTGCATTGTGGGGATTGTGATCAATGTCATGGAACAAAATGTGTATGAACTATTGAATGGAAAATAAGTTAGTGCTGTAAACTTTCATGAAATCACAATTAAGTAAATAAATAAATAACTCATGCAATTATAGGAGCTGGCAAGTTTCAGATCTGTGGGTCCAGTGGCAGGCTGGAGATTTCTGTTGGCTCATGAGGTTGCAAGGAATGACAAATCAAATATTTGCAAATTAGGCTTACAGCCCAAGAACCAGAGGTCAATCGGGAAGAGTCCAGGGTAGAGAGAGAGCCAAGCTTTCGCAGAATATCCATTTATATATACTAGAGGTAGGTCACACCCCCAAGGTAATTCCTCTTTCAACTGATTGGCTCATCACATCATGGAAAGTGAATACCTTATATGTATTACATTATGCATGAGCAATTTGTCCAATGTCTAAACCACTGAGAACCATAGCTTAGCCAAGTTGACACATAGCATTAACCATCACGGCAAGTATTTATTTATCTCTGTATATATGTGTGTGTATACATTTACGTATATGTGTGTGTGTGTCTATAGTATTTTTGAAAGAATGTCGTTTGAAAGAATACCAAATTATTCAACTGGATCTAAAAGGAAGCATTGTCAGTAAGAAAGGGAGATGGTCAGAACCATCATATAGGATATTATATCCCAAATATTGGTCTGAACCCATTGCTTGTTGAGGTCTTTTTCCTAAAGGACACCCTGCCCAGAAATGAAGGTCCTCAGATGAAAGCTGAGATGCAAAAGGAATGGAGGCTTGAGAGGTTAGGGGGAGGGAAGAAAGACCAAGCAAGCCAGAGCTGGAAATTCCTTCCAGACTTAATAATCCCAGGAATCATTAGTAACCAAAGCGAGCCATCAGAACATGTGTTTTGTGTTGACAGCAGCCCCTTAATTAAAGCAGCCCTAGTGAAGAACAGCCTGATTAAAAGAAAAGTGGTGCTTAAAGAACAATTTGATTGTCGACAGACATAGGTTGGCAGAGAGGAGCGGGAACTTGCCTCACGGAGTGTTTCCTGTGCGTCAGGCAAAGTGCTAGGCCATTTCACACCTTTCTCCTAACCTATTCCTCAAAGTCAGGATCATCTCCATTCTGGACAGAACACTAAGCTTGGGAGGTGAAACGACCCACAGGAAACTCCCAGCTAGTTCGCAGGGCACAGGCATGTATTAAGCCGGCCTCCACTTGCGTCCCTTGCGCTTCACTGAGTTCCGGTGGTTCTAATGAATCAGAATGTCTCGTCAGTTATAAGAACCATATGTTTCCCCTACACATTCCTTCTTGGAAACCCCGTGGCTTTAGGTACCCTCAACGTTGCTCCCGGGCACAGCCAGCCCAACACCCACACTTCATTTCTGGTCTACAAATAACTGGAATGGTGGAGGAGCAGTTGTTTGTCTGCATTTCCAGCAAGTGACAGAGGTAGACATTCAAATCAAATCATTTTGGGATTTGATTAAATGAACCACGTCCCGGGGAAATTAGACTTTTTCTAAGGAAACGAGGTTACCCCTGGAAACAAAGTCACTTAAACTGTGGAGTCCATAGACAGTATGTGAATGATTGGGCATGGTTATGCTTCAATAAAACTTTATTTATAAAAACAGTCAGCAAACAAGATTTAGCCCTTGAGCCGTAGTTTGCCAACCCTTGATGTAGAAGACTCACAAGAAAACCTGGAAAAAATAAAAGCCACAGTGTGCAAGGATGATGAGATTTTGTGGCACTTGAAAAAGTAATTTCCCGTTAATATTCTAATTTTTTTTTTTTTTTTTTTTTTTTATAACAAGGAAAACGGGCATCTTTACTCAACTCAGTATGTTCTAATAAGATTCCAAGGATTGTCACAGGATTTCTATATGCAGCAGATCTGCAGAGCCTGGGAACAGCTTTCAATTCCCACTCCCTTTGATTCAAATTCCAGCTATGTAGGGGTCCTCAGGACCTTTCCCACATCATAGGCAGCACTGTTTTTGTGGGAGGAGGGGCCTGCATGCCATTCCAGAACCACTGCTTTAGACTGATGCAAGCTGGACTCTCACTTTCATGGGCTGTCACTTAATGGTCTCACAAAAAATATATACAAATAAATAAACCTTGCCCTCTAGATCAGTTGTTCTCAACCAAGGTGATTTTTGTCCCCCAAAGGACATTTGATAAAGTCTGGAGGCATTGTGGTTGCCATCATGGGGGAGGGGGCCAGAGGGGAGCAGTTGCGACAAGTATCTAGTGGGTATGAATGCTGCTATCCTGTAAAACTCTGGGCAGATCCCTTCGACAAAGAACCATCCAGCCCAAAATGTCCAGGTTGAGAAACCCCACTTTATATTGAAGTTTATGTTAAAGTTAAATAACCATTTGTTTGCTTATGTACATTTTTGAGGCTCCCTTTATAATAAAAAGGAGTTCTGGTGGCACTGTGGTTAAAGCATTGGACTGCTAACCAGAAAGTCAGAGGTTTGAACCTACCGGCTGCTCCTTGGGAGAAAGATGAGGCAATCTGCTTTCCAAAAGATTTGCAGCCTTGGAAACCTTGTGGGGCAGTTCTATTCTGTCCTATAGGGTCATTATGAGTAGGAGTAGATGGCAGTGGGTTTATAATACAGTGGAGCCATATTTTCCCTAGATGCCCATCTTAAGTTCACTAGGGCCGTCATGAAGCTAGCCGATTTCACAGTCAACACCACTGGGAAAATACAGAAGGAAAGGGAAGAAGGAAGAAGTATATTTAATATTGATTCATTTTTATATTATGAACCTAAATGTGAATGACCCCTTATTGACCCCTGATTACTCCTGGTCTGGGTTATAGGAAGGGTGAAACAACTGCAAAAGAAGCAAAAATGTTTTATTTTTAGTTATGTTTGTAATGCTTTTTGTTTTGTTTTGTTTTGTTTCCCTTCTCTCCCCCTTACTTTGACCAAAAGTGAGAATAATACATTCAATATTAGCAGTAAAGATGGGGAAGGGAAGGAGGTGTGTGTTATGGAATCTTTTAAAATGTAATACAAGACCACCAACGATAATAATATTATTAATAAAATGAATGGTTAACAATGATTGAGCATATTCTATTCCCCAAATACTGTGTGAAGCACTTTGAATGTTGTCTCTTACCTCACAGCACCCCTAGGAAGTCGACATCACCATCATTTAGAAACTTTAATGACTGATCCAAAACCTTGATAGTGAAGACAGGATGTAAGTTAAACAGCCTAGTTAACTGTTAACCTGATAGTTAACTCTTAACCTGCTCTTTGTATTTATCTGTCTACACGTGCCATGAACCTAAAAACTCCCATGAACCTAAAAATTCTTTTTCATAGTCCCCTGAACTTTGGGTTGTTTTGAAGACCTCAGGACCAAGCCTCACTTATAATCGGACTGACAAAGCCCTTGACTTAACAGAATTGTAATAAAATTAGATTTTGCCTCCGCTGAGGGTGAGCTTCTCGGAAATGGCCACGAGGGGGCGTGCTGGCGCTAGCCATTTGACTCACAGAGACCGAGACTCAGAACCCTGGACTAGAGCCAGTAGGGCAGGAAAAGGAGTCCTCCCTTGGGAGAACGGTGGCCTTCGGAGGGACGGGGGACCTCCTCCCTAATCAGCACATTATCGCATGTTTTCTGCATTGTGAAGACAAATATTATTCCGTCAAGTAGATTGCTATAACCACTTCATTAACTAAGTCTCTAGTATTGAAACAGAGTGGTGAATTCCGTAATTGCCCATAGAAATGCGTGGAAATACCTCGGAGGCCAGACCTTAGGTTGATCACGAAGTCTTTCCCTGCTGTCCTTGTGAGCTTGGGCTGACGCCTGGCTCTTACTTTTGTCCTTCAAGCCTGATGATTTCATTCAGAAATTTCTTTCTCCTCCCTGAGCCCCTTTCTCACAGGCCCTTAACTCCTTTAGGGTGGAGTCCTCCCTACGTAGGAGTCCCCACCCCTCTCCAAAGTGACTCCATATCTCACATCCTAAATGGGAGGCTTCTAAGAGTGAAAGAAAAACTAAGTGAAAACTAAGCCAGGGCTAAAGGCAAGAGCTAGATGTATGGCTGTTATGGATTGAATTATGTCCCCGCAAAAAAAGGTATGTGGAAATCCTAACCCCTGCACAGGTGAACATGACCTTGTTTGAGGTGATAGGGCTTTTCTTTGCAGATGTTATCACTTAACCAAGTTATACCAGAGTAGTTCTAATCTCTATCCCATAAGGGTGGTGTCCTATAAAAGGACAGACATGCAAACAGATTCACACACACAGGGGGAAAGGCCACATGAAGACACGTCTATGGGCAGTAAATGAACACCAAAGATTGCTAGCAGCCACCAGAAGCTAAGAGAGAGGCATGGAACAATTTCTTTATCAAAGCTCTCAGAAGAAATGGCCAACACCCTAGTTGGGACTTCTAGCCTCCAGAACTGTGGGGCAATCCATTTCTGCTCTTTAAAGCCCCCTACTTTGTGATTTGTGATTTGTCATTTGTCATTCCCCTTCAGTCTGCCTTTGCCTGGTAAGGGCCCCTCCCTCAGCAAACTCCCTGGGGCTCATCCTGTATCTTGGGGTCATCACACACTCAGCAGGTTCAAGGCTGACCTCTTTCTTTTTTTTTTAATTGTAATTTGGGTGTAAGTTTACAGAGCAAATTCATTTTCCATACAACAGTTCATACACATTTTGTTTCATGAAATTGACGCAATTCCCCACAAGGTAACAGTTCTCTTCCCACTTCCTGCCTGTAGTTACCTCCTCCCGGTATCCTTCCCTCCCAAGCATTCCTGCCCCCTGAGCTATCTCCCTGTGCAAACACTGCCCTTCTGTTCTCCCATGATTGATCTTGATTGTTCAAAGGAGTGTATCTACCTGATGTAAATGTTCACCCTATATCCTTATCTATTGTTTGGTTGGAAGCCACAGGAGTGAGTTCAGCTCCAGACCTAAAGGGTAACTAGGGGCCAGACACTTGGGGGTCTCAGCAGGGTCTATCAGACCAGTAGACCTGGTCTTTTTAGTGATTTTCAGTTTTGTTCCACATTGTTCTCCCACTCTATCCAGGATCTCCTGCACTGATCCCTTTCTGAGTAGCTGACAGTGATAGCTGGGCGCCATCTAGTTCTCCTGGTCTCATGGTCATACAGGCTGAGGATCACATGGTCTACTAGTCCCTTGGATTAATTGTTGCCATGCATCTTTGATTTTCTTTGTTCTTTTTTGCTCTTGACTAAGACCCATTGTTGCATCTAGATGGCTGCTTGTAAGTTTTTAAGACCCTAGTCACTACTTACCAAAGTGGGATATAGAACAATGTTTTTATGTAATATGTTATGCCAATTAAGCTTAATGTCCCTTGCAACCATGGTCCTGAGCCCACAGGTCCAACTACTTGCTCTCTCAGGGAGGTTGGCTGTGGCCAAGAAATTATTAAAACTTTGCCCCTTGTTAGCTCTGTTATATCTTTGGACATTCTTACAGCACATACAAATTCGTATGTAGAAATATCATCTGCCAACCTTATATGGTCATGGATATATTCCCTTTTCCCTAGACATATCTGTTCACTCAACCTGTCTACCCATCTATTTACCCATAGATTAATGTTTGTTATCACTGACAACACAGTATTGTATATGTAAAAGAGTTTATCTTTGTTGTCTGTACCTCTTACATACCTCTCTGTGTCTTCCTCTTCCTCAGTGCCACCATGTTGGTCACTTACTTTTGGTACATTGCCCTTCCATTCACCTAAATAAATACTTGTCTCTAGTTATCTAACAGTGTTCCCTCCCCTCCTCTCCCATCCCTGGTAACCAAAAAATTTTCCTTCCATACCTTTCCTTGACTTTTTGCAATAATGAACTAATACAATGTTTGTCCTTCTGTGACTGACTTCTTTCACTCAGCATAATGTCCTCTAAGTTCATCCACATTGTGCAATGTTTCCCAGATTCTACCTAATTCTTTAGTATTGAATAGTATTGAATTGTGTGTATGTACCATAGTTCAGTTATCCATTCTTCTGTTGATGGGCGCTTGGGTTATTTCCATCTGTTTGCTATTGTGAATAGTGCTGCAGTAAACATGGTTGTCCATATATCTGTTCATGTCCTGGCACTCACATCCATAGGATGTATACCTAGGAGTGGGATTTCCAAGTCAAATGGTATTTATTTCCAACTTTTTAAGGAATCACAATACTTATTTCCACAGTAGTTGTATCATTTTTACAGTTCCACCAGCAGTGTACGTACGAGAGTCCCAAAGCTTGCAAGAGCCCCTTGCCAGAATTTGTCATTTTCTGTTTTTGAGAACTTTGCTAATAGTGCTGGGGTGAGATGGTATCCCATTGTTGCTTTGAATTACATTTCTCTATTGGCTAACAGCACTCAAAATAGGACTGGGAAAGAGCTGCCTCATCAGAGTAGAACCAAACTTAATGACATAGATAAAGTAAATCTTTTAGGACCTCCATGTGCTAATGTGGCACAACTCAGGAGAAACAGCTGCAAACATCCATTAATAATCAGAACATGGAATGTACGAAGTATGAATCTAGGAAAATTGGAAGATGTCAAAAATGAAATGGAACACATAAAGATTGATAGCCTAGGCATTAGTGAGCTGAAATGGACAGGTTTTGGCCAGTTTGAATCAGACGAACATATGATCTACTATGCCAGCAATGACAATTTGAAGAGACTGGTGTGGCACTCATCATCACAAAGGATGTTTCAAGATCTGTCCTGAAGTACATTGCTGTCCATGATAGGATAATATCCATACTCCTATAAGGAAGACCCGTTAATACTATCATGATTCAAATTTACTCACCAATCACCAAAGCCAAAGATAAGGAAATTAAACTTTTTTACCAACTTCTGCCATCTGAAATTGACCAAATATGCAATCAAGATGTGTTGATTATCACCGGTGACTGGAATGCAAAAGTTGGAAACAAAGAAGAATCACTGGTAATTGTAAAATTTGGCCTTCGTGCAGAAATAACACTGGAGATCACATGATAGAATTTTGCAAAACCAATGAATTCTTCACTGCAAATACTTTTTTTCAACAACACAAATGGTGGCTATACATGTGGACCTCACCAGATGGAGTACACAGGAATCAGATTGACTACATCTCTGGCAAGAGGCAAAGGAAAAGCTCACTATCTTCCGAGAAAACAAGGTCAGGAGTTGATTATGGAACAAACCATCAACTGCTCATATGCAAGTTCAACTTGAAGTTGAAGACAATTAAAACAAGTCCACGAGAGCCAAAATATGACCTTGAATATATCCTTCCTCAATTTAGAGACTATCTAAAGAATAGATTTGATGCATTAAACTCCAGTAACCAAAAAACAGAATTGTGGAATGACATCAAGAGCATAATCCGTGAAGAAAGCAAGAGGTCATTAAAAATAAGAGAAAGAAAGAAAAGACCAAAATGGATGTCAGAAGAGACTCTAAAACTCGCCCTTGAGCAGAGAGTAGCTAAAGCAAATGGAAGAAATGAAAACATAAAAGATCTGAACAGAAGATTTCAAAGAGCAGCTAGAGCAGACAGGAGCTCTGGTAGCATAGTGGCTAAGGCACTTGACTGCTAACCAACAGGCTGGCAGTTCATACCCACCAGCCACTCCTCAGAAGGAAGATGGGGCAATCTACTTCCATAGTTATACTGCCTCGGAAACCCAAGGAGATGTCGCTATGAGTCAGGTCCGATTCAATGCCACATAACAACAACAACAACAACTAGAGCAGACAAAGCCAATTACTATAATGAAATGTGCAAAGACCTGGAGTTAGAAAACCAAAAGGGAAGAACATGTTCAACATTTCTCAAGCTGAAAGAACTGAGGAAAATATTTAAGCCTCAAGTGGCATTATTGAAATATTCTATGGGCAAAATACTGAATGATACAAGAAGCATCAGAAGAAGATGGAAAGAATATATGGATTTACTGTACCAAAAAGAACTGGTCAATCTTCATCCATTTCAGGAGGTGGCATATGATCAAGAACCAATGGTATTGAAGGGAGAAGTTGAAGCTGCACTGAAGGAATTGGTGAAGAACAAGGCTCCAGGACTTGAAGGAATGCCCATTGAGATGTTTAAATAAATGGATGCCCCTCTGGAGGAACTCACTCGGCTATGGCAGGAGATTTGGAAGACAGCTACCTGGCCAACTGACTGGAAGAGATCCATATTTGTACCCATTCCAAAGAAAGGCGATCCCACAGAATGTGTAAATTATTGAATATCATTAATATCACATGCAAGTAAAATCTTACTGAAGATAATTCAAAAACTATTGCAGTGGAATATTGACAGAGAACTTCCAGAAATCCAAGCTGGATTCAGAAGAGGATGTAGAATGAGGGATATCATTGTTTATGTCAGATGGATCTTGGCTCAAAGCAAAGAATACCAGAAAGATGTTTACTTGTGTTTTATTGACTAC
>NW_006921893.1:4203711-4208005 GCF_000298275.1 Orycteropus afer afer | reverse complement strand
GACCCCTCCTTGGGTTTCCGAGGCAGTATCACTACGGAAGTAGGATTGCCCAACCTTCCTTCCGAGGAGTGGCTGGTGGGTTTGAACCGCTAGCCGTCTGGTTAGCAGGCAAGTGCCTTAGGCACTATGCTACCAGAGCTCCCTAGCTGATGTATAGCACTGGGCAAATCGGCTGCAAAAGACCTCTTTCAAGTGCTGAAGAACAAAGTTGTCTCCTTGAGAACTAAGGTGCACCTGACATAAACCATGATATTTTCAATCGCCTCATATGCATGTGAGAGCTGGACAATGGATAAGGAAGACTGAAGAAGAATTGATGCTTTTGAGCTGCGGTGTTGGCAAAAAATGCTGAAAGTACCATGGACTGCTGAAAGAACTAACAGGTCTGGCCTGCAGGAAATGCAGCCGGAATGCTCCTTGGAGGCGAGAATGGCCAGACTTTGTCTCACATACTTTGGTCATGTTGTCAGAAGGTACCACTCCCTGGAGAAGAATGTCATGCTTGGTAAGGTGGAGAGTTGATGAAAGAGGGGAAGGCCCTCAATGAGATGGATTGACACGGTGGCGGTGGTGATGGGCTCAAGTATAGCAAGGATCATGAAGCTGGCACAGGACTGGGCACTGTTTCCTTCTGCTGTGCATAGAGTCGCTATGAGTCGGAGATGACTTGATGGCACATAACAACAACAATTGACTAATGAGAAGCTCTGGTGGTGAATTGCCTGAGGCACTTGACTGCTAACTGAAAGGCTGGTGGTTCAAACCCACCAGCCACTCCTCGAAAGGAAGGCTGGGCAATCTATTTCCATAGTGATACTGCCTCAGAAACCAAAGGAGGGGTCGCTATGATTCAGGTCCAACTCGATGGCACATAACAACAGCAACAACAGCAATTGGTATTTAATCCACTTCTGTATCTTTCCTTTCAAAACTCAGGGATCCAGGATTATCTTCAGTATCTGTGTCAATTATTTTCTCTTTTCTTTGTTGAAGAGAGTCTGTGTAAGTTGTCTGTCAATTCTGCCATCTTACCAGAAGTTCCCCTATATGATTCTTTACCTGAATGGACAACCCACCAAATCTAGGAAGAATTTATCCTAGACTATGAAGGGGCTCTGGTGGCACAGTAGTTAAAGCATTCAGCTGCTAACCGAAGGTCGACAGTTTGAACCCACAGGCTGGGAGAAAGATGAGGCAGTGTGCTTCAGTAAAGATTTGCGGTCTTGGAAAACCTTTGGGGCAGTTCTGCTCTGTCCTATTGGTTTCCTTTGATTCAAAATAGACTCACTTGCAATGAGTTTGGTTTTTAGTTTTTTAGTGAAGAGGTCTAATGAAGATATTCCTTTTTGAACATGCATGTATCACAGGCCTTCTCTGACTCCCTATTTAAAACTGCAGCATCCTCTTTTCTATTGCTTCTTCCTTGCTTTTTCTCCAAGGCATATTGATATGTTTATTGTCTATTTATTCATGACTGTATTTGCAACACCTAGAACAGCTACATGGCCCTCAGTCTGTCCCCTCTCCATCCCCATGGGGTCAGTTTAAGTGTTATTGTTGTTATTTGCCATCGACTCAACTCAGATGCATAAGAACCTTATGTAAACCAAATGAGACATTGCCCAGTTCAAGACCATTTTCATAATCATTGGTATGTCTGAGCCTACTGCTGCTCAATGGAGTGTTGTTGTATCACTCCAATTCACTGGGGGCTTCCCTCATTTTTGCTGTTTGGTAAGTGTTTTTACCAAACATGATGTCATTTTCTAGCAATTGGTCTTTCCTGATGGTGTGTCCAAAGTAATCAAACTAAAGTCTTAAGTCTCACAATATAACAAATATACATTGAAATATCTCCCAGTTTTATCCAATGGCAAGAATCAACCTGGGGTTCTCACTCAAAGACAAGTTCTCAGGCCATCCTGGGAAATCCTGATGCTATAGGGCTGGAACTGAGCCTAGTCTCTACTTTAAAGCTCATGCCTGAACTTCTCAGTCTGGCATATGTGAAAAACCCTGCCCCTTGGCAACAGCTGTCTCCAGGTCCACTCTAACCACTCTCCTTACCCTCCAGGCCCACCCTGGCCCCTCACCATTCAACTCCCACCCTCCTGTCTCCAGTTTTTCTTCCACTCAAGATGTCAAAGTAATCTCTTTCAAACAGAAAAGTGTCCCTGTCAGTTTCCTACTTAAACCAGTCAGCAGCTCCTCCTTGACCTAGTCCAGGGAAGTTGTGAAAGTAACGGTTATAGGTCCAGCTGCTAAAGTTATGATGTGGGCTGTTAGATGAGCAAAACACAAACTAAATCCAGTGCCATTCTTTAGGACAGGGTAGAACTACCCCACAGGGTTTTGAAGGCTATAAATCCTATGGAAGCAGACTACCTCATCTTTCTCCTATGAAGTGGCTGGTAGGTTTGAACCACCTACCTTTTTGTTAGCAGCCAAATGCTTTACCCACTATGTCACCAGTGCTCCTTAGAAGAGCAAGTCAGACACTAAATCTCAGCAAACTGGATAAAAATTGTTCCTCATAGGATTATCATGGAGTTTCTCAAATTTGGCATTATTGACATTTTGGGCTGGATAATTCTTGGTTGTGGAGGGCTGTCCTGTGTATTGACAGATGTTTAGAAGCATCCTGGCCTCTACCCACTAGATGCCCCTTTATCCTGCCCAGTTGTGACAGACAAAATTGTCTCCAGATTTTTCCAGTGTTCCCCTTGGGTCCCACTGAGAACCATTGAATTATTATGTTGCTGTTGTTGCTAGATGCCACCAAGTTGGCTCCAACTCATAGCCACCCCATGTACAACAGAATGAAACACTACTTGGTCCTTTGTCACCCTCACAGTACTTGGTACACTTGAGCCCATTATTACAGTCACTATGTCAACCCATCTTGAGGATCTTCCCCTTTTTTGATGACCCTCTACTTTGCCAAGCATGATATCCTTCTCCCTGCTTACAATATGACTGAAGTACATGAGACGAAGTCTGGCCATTCTTGCTCCTAAGGAGCATTCCAGCCATAGCTTTTACAAGACAGATTTGTTCATTCTTCTGTTGTCCTTCACCAACACCACAATTCAATTCAATTCTTGTTGTTGTTGTTATGTGCCGTCAAGTCAAACCCGACTCATAGCGACCCCTCCTTGGGTTTCCGAGGCAGTATCACTACAGAAGTAGGATTGCCCACCTTCCTCAATTCTTCTTAGCACTTCCTTATTCATTGCTCAGCTTTCACATGCAAATGAAGTGAATGAAAATATCATGACTTGGGTCATGCTCACCTTGAAATCTTTGCTCTTTACCACTTTAAAGAAGTCTATTGAAGCAGATCTGCCCAGTGTAATACATCACTTGGTTTCTTGACTGCTGTTTTCATGGCTGTTGACTGTGGATCCAAGTAAAATGGAGTCTCTGACAACTTTGATCTTTCCTTTTGGTTCAGTTGTGAGGATTTTTGTTTTCTTTATGTTGAGGTATAATCCATACTGAAGGCTGTAGTCTTTGACCCTCAAGAAGTGCTTCAAATCAACCTAACTTTAAGCAAGCAAGGTTGTGTCATCTGCATATGATAAGTTGTTAATGAGTCTTCCTTCTCCAATCCTGCTGCCACATTCTTCTTCAATATAGTCCACCTTGATGGATTATTTGTTCAGCACACAAATAGAATAAGTATGGTGAGAGGATACAACCCTGACACATACCCTTTCTGATTTGAATCCATTCAGTATCCCCTTGTGCTGTTTGAATGACAGCCTCCTGGTTGGTCTATGTACAGGTTCCTCATGAGCACAATTAAGCGTTCTCAAATTCTTATCTGTCCCTATGTTATCTATAAACTGTTGTAATCCACACAATCAAATACTTTTGCATAGTCAATAAAACACAAGTAAACATCTTTCTGGTATTCTTTGCCTATAGCTAAGATCCATCTGACAGCAGTGATATTCCTCATTCCACATCCTCTTCTTAATCCAGGTTGAATTTTTGGCAGTTCCCTGTCAATATACTGCTGCAACAGCTTTTTAATTATCTTGAGCACAATTTTACTTGCATGTGATATTAATGATATTGTTTTATAATATCCACATTCTATTGGATCACCTTTCTTTGGAATGGGTACAAATACATCTCTTCCAGTTGGTGGGCCACGTAGCTGTCTTCTAAATTTCTTGTCATAAATGAGTAAGCATCTTCAGCATTGCATCCATTCTTTGAAATATATCAATGGGTATTCTATCAATTCCTGGAGTCTTGTTTTTCATCAGTTCCTTCAATGAAGTTT
>NW_006921893.1:4171513-4172155 GCF_000298275.1 Orycteropus afer afer | reverse complement strand
TATCACTGGTGAATGGAATGCAAAAGTTGGAAACAAAGAAGAATCACCGGTAGTTGGAAAATTTGACCTTGGTGACAGAAATTATGCTGAAAATCACATGATAGAATTTTGCAAGACCAACAACTTATTCATTGCAAATACCTTTTTCAACAACACAAACGGCAGCTACACACATGGACTTGACCAGATGGAGTACAGAGGAATCAGATTGACTATATCTGTGGTAAGAGGCAATGGAAAAGCTCAATATCTTCCGCCAAAACCAGGCCAGGAGCTGATTGTGGAACAGACTATCAACTGCTCATATGCAAGTTCAACTTGAAGTTGAAGACAGTTAAAACAAGTCCACAAGAGCCAAAATATGATCTTCAATATATCCCTCCTGAATTTAGAGACAATCTAAAGAATAGATTTGATACAGGAGGCATCAAATGAAGATGGAAAGAATACACAGAGTCAGTGTACCAAAAAGAACTGGTCGATCTTCATCCTCAGGAGGTGCCATATGATCAAGAACCAATGGTACTACAAGAAGAAGTCAAAGCTGCACTGAAGGAATTGGCAAATAACAAGGCTCCAGGAATTGATGAAATATCCTTTGAGATGTTTCAACAAACAGATGTCCCACTGGAGGCACTCACT
>NW_006921893.1:4147821-4170683 GCF_000298275.1 Orycteropus afer afer | reverse complement strand
AGCATCATGATAAATGGAGAAAAGATTGAAGTTGTCAAAGACTTCACATTGCTTGGTTCTACAGTTGATGCCAATGGAAGCAGCAGTCAGGATGTTAGATGATGTATATCACTGGGTAAGTTGGCTGCAAGGGACCTCTTCCAAGTGCTGAGGAGCAAGGATGTCTCCTTGAGGACTACGGTGCGCCTGACACATGCCATGATATTTTCAATCGCCTCATATGCATGTGAGAGCTGGATGATGAATAAGGAAGACTGAAGAAGAATTGATGTTTTTGAGTTGTGGTGCTGGTGAAGAATGCTGAAAGTACCATGGACTGCTGAAAGAACTAACAGATCTGTCCTGGAGGAAGTGCAGCCAAAATGTTCCTTGGAAGCAAGAATGGCCAGACTTCGTCTCACCTACTTTGGAGAAGGATGTTATGCTTAGTAAGGTGGAGGGTCAAGGAAAGAGGGAAGGCCCTTAACGAGATGGACAATGACGACGGGCTCAAGTATAGCAGGGATCATGGAGCTGGCACAGGACTGGGTGGTGTTTCATTCAGCTGTGTATACAGTCACTATGAGTTGGACACAACTCAACAGCACCTAACAACAACAAGTATTCTTGTGGGAGTTACAATGACCACAATGGCTACAAAAGCCATACCAAGTAACTTACTACACCTCACTCAGTACGAGAGCTTTATAGTGTTTTAATGTACCCTAGCCCCAGCCTGTATCTCCAGCTTGGCAATAGTGGCCTTGAATGTGACCAGGAGCCCGTATTCCCAGTACAAGTTCTTAGTTCCAGAGAAAGCAAGCAGACCATATTCACAAATAATTGTGGTTGTTCATTTTGACAGGTTGCTCTTTGAAGGACTGGCTCAAAGGGTTTTTGTGATGGTTAAGCTTGCGTATCAACTTGGCTGGGCCATGATTATCAGTGGTCCAGCAGTTATGATGTAGTTTGATAGTTATGTGATAATATAGTCATCTTCCATGATGAGATCTGATATAAATGTATGTAATCACCTCTATAATCATATCTGCGATAAGCAGCCATTCAGTTAAAAGGGTGTCTCCTACGGGGTGTGGCTTGCATCCAATATATGTAGACATTCTGGCAAAGCTCTCTGGCTTTTTGATTTTTTTTGTTTTTGATCTAGATCCTACATATTGCTCATTATTATCTGACCTCTAATTCTTTAGATTTGAGCCAGTGGCCTGCTGTATTGCCTGCCAGTCTTGAGATTCATTAGCCTCCTCAGCCTGTAAGTGATCATATGGCCATCTTTCCTCAGATCTTGACATTGCCAGCTTCTACAACCATGAGAGCAATTTCCTTAAGATCAATCTCTCTTTATACATATGCATATATAAGTTTTACTGGTTTTGTTTCTCTAGAGAACCCACTCCTCGGAAGGAAGTTTGGGCAATCCTACTTCCATAGTGATACTGCCTCGGAAACCCAAGGAGGGGTCGCCATGAGTCGGGGCCGACTTGACGGCACATAACAACAACAACAACAACAACAGAGAACCCAATCTAAGGCATTTGGTACTGAGAGTGGTTTTAGAGAAACAAAATCATAAGGATGAGTTTTCTAAATTGATTCTCAAATCTGGCTAGTCTTAAAGACATGGATGACTCTTTCACCATTAGTAAAGAGAGCACTGCTGATATTGACAAGGCAATATTAATAACCAAAATAGCACCACCAATATATCAACTATTGGTAAGAAGTGAGGCTATGGGTGATTGCATGTTTGATAATTTTCTGCAACTTGTCAGAATGAGATGTATAAGGAAGATAGATGGTTGGTTCTACTGACACTAGATAAAGTGGTGAAAGAACAAGATGAGCTCAGAGCTTCAGAGTTACTACTCAAGTGCCACATAAAGGACCTCAGTGTTACCACTTGTGCCCTGAGAGAAAGCTTTTTTCTTGTAGTAACAGAGCTGATACCGCCAAAAAAAAAAAACAAAGCAGAGTCTTATTGCCAGAGTGGCTGAATCACAATGCTAATTGAATTCTCAACCTCAAATGTGTCTGAAGTTAAAGTGAGGGCATTGATCAGGAAGAAATGAGATCTTGAAATTTTGTATGGGAACATATAGGCATATAATCAGGAAGCTGGGGACACTGAACCCCTAAATTCTGCTCAATCACTCTTGCTAACAGATCTAGCCCTCTTGAACCACCTGAGATTAACTCAGTTCTGCCTGATGAGTCTTTGTCCAAGAAAAATATTGCCTAAGGTGATACCTGAGGCATTGTCTGAGGCATTGACAGAGGTAGATGCCTTACAAGATTGTACTGAATGTTCCCAAGAATGACTCCCACAACCCATTTTTACTTCTAGACATGTAATTAGAATTAAGTCCAAGTGAATGAAATACAAAGTGTGACCCAGGAAGAAGTACACTACTCTCCAAAGAGCTGCTTTATTTTTCTGATATATGCAAATAGAAACCTGTGAATATGTGTAAGAATGGCTCTCTCACACACACACACACACACACACACACACATATGTATAATTAAGGGTATGGGATACTGGTGCAAGGAATATAAAGCTGGATCAGTCTGAGTGTATTGATATGGGCCCACTAAGCACAGATTCTTTATTCAGTATTTCAGCTGTTAGAGAAGGATCTAATAATTTATTTGATTGATTCACTGAAGCACAGATTATATGTTGGCCTATACTAAATCCAGTTGAAGTACCAGATCTGCTTTATGCTGTAGAAGAAAGTATCCAAAGGTTTGGGAGAATTGGCATGTTAGAGTAGATTTATCAGGTTAGATCCTCAGACCCAAACATGGAGTGCCCAGAGGATACAACTTTTACCTTTGAGGAACACATTTGTGAAGACAGCCCAACATCCTTGAAGATGGTTTTGATTGCTGTTTTACAGTGGAGCTGATTGGACCCCATTGTGGTATGAGCCAAGTGGCAGCGCATAATTGACAAAGACAAGGTGGGGAAGATAACCATAATGGACAACAGAGTCAAAGAAGCAATCAGAACCCCTGGACCACAGTCATGGGAGACACCAACCTCAACTGGCACAACACAGTACACAAAAACATTGTTCTACATCTGTGGTAGTTAAGGTTTTGTGTCAACTGAGCTGGTTTTGGCAGCTAGATGTAGTTATTCCCCACAATGAGATTGCATGTGGTGTAATCACCTCAACTCCAAGGTGGAATCTGCTGTGAGTAGTCAATTAGTTGAAACGAAGTTGCCTTTGGGATGTGGCCTGCTTCCAGTATATATGAAAAGGATCCTGCATTTGGTTCAGTCTTAGTCTACAGTTCCATGGCTTGCCATGTTGCCTGCCAATCTTAGGATTGTTGCTTCTGTAGCTTGTGAGCCAACAATCTGCCATTTTACCTGATGATCTTTGATTCAGCAGCTTCAGCAGTGAGCTTCTGTGTGTTAGGAGAAGACTCCACCTTGCTCCAGTGGGCCTGAACAGCAAAGCTGAAGCCCAAGGTTGAGGGGCCCCCACCCAATCCCTAGAGGCAGAACTCTGAATTCAGACTTCTAGAAAGCCAGACTCTTAATTCAGACTTCTAGCCTCTAAACTATAAGAGAATAAATTTCTACTTGTTAAATCCATCCATTTGTGCTATTTCTGTTATAGAAGCACTAGAGAACTATGAGAACATCCTACTTTGGTGAGTGGTGACTGGGTCTTAAAAGCTTGCAAGCAGACTTCTGGTAAGATGGCGGAATAGACAAATAAGCTTCACAGACTCTTCAACAAAGAAAAGGGAAACCAATTGACCCAGATACAGATGATAATCCTGGAGCCTTGAGCTTTGAAAGGAAGGATACAGAAGTGGATTAAATACCAACCAGTAGAAGAACCTGAATGAAAACAGTGAATAAGGAGACAAACGGAGCTGCAGACTGTCAGCTACCCTGATGATGCAGCCAGTTTGAATATTTACAAGTGGTGTTAGGACCTGGGCCAGTAATGTATAAGTTGGCCTTGTTTGCCAAAGACTGCATGGACAACTGCACTGGTGGCTGATGATTAAAAAAGGAAACATCAAAAAAGGAGACAAACTGAGCTGTGGACTTTCGGCTGTCCAGAAGTGCAACCATTATGAATATTTACAAATGGTGTGGCCATTTGGGATGTTTAAAGAGGTAGTGATCAGATCCCAGCAAACTAAGAATATGCTCTGCTTGCCAAGGGCAGCACAGGAAACCACACTGGAGAATGACAACCGGAAAGGTGAGTTATTCCCCTTGTTACTCTTGTACCCCACACTCTCTTGGTGAATGGACTGCAGCCATCCCAAGCCTCCACCCACCTTCTGAACTTGTAGAAATTCCATCCCAGTCTGTGTGCTCTGACAGAGCCTGGGTGCTCTGCCCGAGCCTGGGTGCTCTGCCCCACCCCACCTCCCAGATTTTGTTTGTTTTTAAATTACTCTTTTTTTCTTCTTTTGTATTTTCATTCTTTCTTTTTCCCTTCCCAAGTTCTAGTTTTTTTGGGGGGTTTCTCTTCCCTTTTCCTGGTTCCCATCTTTTTTCTTCCTTTTAGTTCTTTCCATTCTTTGTTTTTCTTTTTGCATTTTTCTCATTTTTTCTTTTCTTTCTTTCTTTTTTTTTTTAATCCAGCTTTTTTCTCTTATTCTCTCCTCTCTGAATATTGTAAGGTTACTTTTCTCTTTTTCTATTTATATTTCTTTTGTCTTTTTAAAGTATTTCTTTAAATAATCCTTCTCTCTATGTGTACATCAAATATTTTGTTTTCTACTCTTATAAAATATAAGATGTAAATGGGGCCAGTGTGGTTTGGATTATATGCATGTTAGTTGTACCATATTAAGTGCAAGTATGACTTTATAATTATCTTTATTTAGAGATTATATATGGTTTAAGATGTGGGTGCAAAGTTGACAAGGTGTGGACTGTGATGGTTAAGGTTGTGTATCAACTTGGCTGGGCCATGATTCTCAGTAGTTTGGCAGTTATGAGGTAATTTTCAGTTATATAATGATGTCATCAAACCCCATGATGAGATTTGATGTAATGCAATCATTTCTGTGATGAGATCTGCTATGAACAGTCAATCAGTTGTAAGAGAGTTTCCTTGGGGGTGTGGGTGTGACTTTTATCCAATTTACATAGATGTTCTCCCAAAGCTCTCTAGCTTTTTGTTCAATCTGGATCCTGCATATAGCTTGTCATCATCTGACCTCCATATAGCCAGTAGCCTGCCATATTGCCTGCTGATCTTGGGATTCAGTAGCCTCCACAGCCTGTGAGTTAACAGCCTGCTGTCTTACCTACTGATCTTGGACTTTTCAGCTTCTAAAACACTTGAGCCATTTCTTTGAAACCTCTCTCTCTCTCTCTCTCTTTCTCTCTCCCCCTCCTAGTTTTGCTTAACTTGTTTTATTTACTTAGAGAGCCCAACCTAAGACAGCTTTCCTTCATTTTGCCTTCTACAGAAGTCTCTCAGGTGTCTGCCCAGGAAAGGCATTTGTAAAAAATATTTAAGCCAATCATTTTAGCCAGTCATCTGTGGCAAGGGATAACAGTTGTGGAAAACAATATACTGACCAAAACTTTTGGGAGGTGTTATGGATTGAATTGTATCCCCTGCCAAATAAGTGTCAACTTGGCTGGGCCATAATTCTCAATGGTTTTGCAGTTCTGTAATGATATAATGTAGCAGTTATGTAATGATCCCCCCCAAAATGTGATCTGATATGACAAGCCAATCAGTTCTGAGAGGATTAGGGTGAGATGCACACCCTTAATCCCATCACAGTTCTGATGCAATGTAAGGGGGGTCTCCCTAGGGTGAGGCCTACAATACCTTTCATCTTACAGGAGATAAAAGGAGAAAGAAGTGAGCTGAGAGAAAAGTACCTACTACCACCAAGAAAGAAGAGCAGGTAATGGAGCACATCCCTAGGACCCAGGGTCACTGTGCTGAGAACGTCCTAGGACCAGAAGATACAGAAAGAGAAAATCTTCCCCTTGAGCCTGTGCTCTGAATTTGGACTTCTAGCCCCATAAACTGTGAAAGAATAAATTTCTGTTTGTTAAAGCCATCCACTTCTGTTATAGCAGCACTAGATAACTAAAACAGAAACAAAACCTGGAGAATGAGATGTTTTGGGAAATAAGGATTTTGAAAAGTTGCTACTTATTCCTGGGAATCTTGAAAGCCACAGACACATGCCCAGGTCAGAGCACATGCTCAGAAAAGTTATGAGAAGGTCCTAAGTTCTCAGCTCAAGGTGACCTTCAGACTTTGCACAAGCAGAGAATGAAGGCTAACCAACTAAACCAAATTCATTATTGTTAAGTTGGATACAACTTATAGCGACCCCTCCTTGGGTTTCCAAGGCAGTATCCCTACAGAAGTAGATTGCTCAACCTTCCTTCCGAGGAGTGGCTGGTGGCTAGAGTGGAGTTGTAATCTGACAGGCTGAATGTTTAAAGTCTGTCCCAATACACACACACATCTACAAAGACTGGGATTTCTTTTTCTTTCTTGTTTTTGTTCCAGGCATTTAATAATAAAATCTCTGTTGAATCACCAGCTGACCATTAAACACTAACAGAACAGAGATTTCAGTGGTCACATACAACCACAAAAAGGACACACACATTGGCTCTGAGAAGTTATTAAACAAATGAATAATGATAACTCGCATCAACAACAAATTTTGGAAAGATGGAAAATTCTTATTTCCAATGTTACCACTGTATTGTATTCAGAATGTTCAGTTTTCAACAAAAAAAATTATGGGGCTTGCAAAGAAATAAGAAAGTATGGCCCAAATGCAGGGGGAAAAAAATTAACAGAAATTGTCCTTGAGGAAATTCAGACATTGGACTTACTAGGCAAAGATTGTATATCAGCTATTTTAAATACAGCCATAAAGCCAAAGGAAACCATATATAAAGAACTAGAGAAAACCATGAAAATGATATCATATCAAACAGAGATTATCAATACAAATACAGAAATTATATAAAGGAACCAAATAAGAATTCTGAAGTTGAAAAATTCAACATCAAACAAAACTGTTGCTGTTGAGTTGATTTGACTCATGGCAAACTCGTGTGTTACAGACTAGAACTGCTGTATGGGGTTTTCTTGGGTGTAATCTTTACAAAAGGAGTCCTGATTGCTCAATGCTTAAGTGCTCAGCTGCTAACCAATAGGTTAGAGGTTTGTACACACCCAGCAGCTCCATGGGAAAAAAGACCTGCCATTCTGCTCCTGTGAAGATTACAGTGTATGAAACCCTATGAGGCAGTTCTAATCTATCTTATAGGGTCATTAATAAGTCCAAACAGACTTGATGGTATACAACAACAATCTTTACAGAAGCAGATCACCACATCTTTCCTTCCAATCTTTAGGTTAGTAGCTGAGCACAAACCATTTGCATCATCTAGAGATCTTTAACTGATATGAAAAAGTCACTTGAGTTCAGAAGCAGATTTGAGCAGACAGGTAAAAATTCAGTGAACATTATGATAGGTTAATTGAAATTATTCAGACAGATGAACCGAAAGAAAAAAAAGAATAAAGGGAAATAAACAGAGTCTAACAGATCTAACAGATCTGTTCAGATACTATCAAGCATACCAACATATGCATAATAGGAGTCTCAAAAAGAGAGGAGAGAGAAAAGAGGGCAGAAAGAATATTTGAAGAAATAAATTACTTTAAACTTTCCAAATATGATGATTCTGTATATCCAAGAAGCTCAAGGAACCCTAAGTAGGGTAAACTCTGAGATCCACACTCAATCATTATCCACATTATAATAAAACTTTTAAAGCCCCAAAACAAAGAGACAATCCTAAAAGTAGATAAGAAGTGACTTGTTACATACAAGGATTCTCAATATGATTAATTGCCAATTTCTCATCAGAAATTATGGTAGCCAGAAATTAGTAGGATGATATATTTAAAGTGCTTAAAGGCAAAAACTGCTCATGAAGAATTTGGTATCCAGCAAAACTATCCTTTGAAAATGAAGAAGAAATTAAAACATTTCCAGAAAAATAAAAACTTGAAATGTTTGTTGCCTACAAGAAATAATAAAGGGAGTCCTTCAAGCTAAAATGAAATGACACTAGACAGTAAGTCAAATCCATACAAAGAAATAAAGAACACTGCTAAAGATAACTATATAGGTAAATATAAAAGTCACTATTAATATATTGTTTGTCTACAAATCTTCTTTTTTTCCTATATGATTAAAAAGACAAGAATATAAAACAATAATAAAAAATTCATGTTGATGTGACCACAACATATAAAGATGAAATTTGTGATGATAAAGAACATAAGGCAAAGGGATAGAGCTATTTAAGAGCAAATTTTTGTATACTACTGAACTAAGTTGATATTAATTCAAATTAAATTTATATAAATTAAGATGTTAATGTAATCTTAAAATCAACCATTAAGACAATAACTGTTTATAAAATGGTACACTACAAAGTGTCTATCTAGCATAAAAGAAAGCAGTAATGGAGTAATTGAGGAACAAATATATATAATAATTAGGGAAAACAAATAGCAAAATGGCAAAAGTCCTTTCCTTATCTATAATTACATTACATGTAAATGATTAAACACTCTCATTTAAGGATAAAGATTGGCAGAATTGGTTAAAACAACATTATGCTGTGTACAAAAGATTCATTTTAGATCCAAAGACACAAATAGGTTGAAAATGAAAGGATGAGAAAAAAAAATTCCATGAAAACAATAACCAAAGGAAAGCTTGAGAAGCTATACAGAAAAATATCAGACAAAAATAAACTTTAAGATAAAAATTATTGAAAGAGTCAAAAATAAACATTATTTAATGATAAAAGGTTCAATCCATCCAATAAATGTAACAATCATAAACATATATGCACCTAACAACAGGGCCCCAAAATATATTAAACAAAAATTGACAGAATTAAAGTGATAAATAGATATTTTAACAATAATAGAGACTTCAACACATCACTTTCAATAATGTATGGAAAAGCTAGACAGATCAATAAAGATTAAGAGAATTTGAACACACTATAAACCAAATAGACCTAAGAGAAATTTATGAAATATTCCACCCAATAATAGCAGAATACACATTCTTTTCCAAATCACATGAACCATTTCCCAGGATAGACCATATGTTTGACCACAAAGCAAATCTCAATAAATTTTCAGAGTTTGAAATCATACAAAATATATTCTCTGACCACAGTGGAATGGAATTAGAAATCATTAACAGGAGGAAAACTGGAAGATTTACAAACATGGAAATTAAACAACACATTCTTAAAACCACCAATAAATCAAAGAAAAATTCATAAAGGGAATTAGAAAATACATACCCAACATACAGATATACTATATATGTACTATCAAGTAGTTACTGGGTGTAATGGAAAAACCAACCAGCATCTCTCCTTGCCACTCCAGAAGTGCAATGTGTAGGCCTGGCAAAGAGACAATATCAAGGCCTGTTGCTGGCAGAGAAACAGGACTATGTGGTGGATAGAACTCAAGAGCTGCCAATCTTCCAGAAGTGTGACTCCAGATGAATCTAATTATCTCTCAGAACTTCCATTTTTTAATTTATGGAAGTGTAATTATAACAATATTTACTCACTGAGTTGCATCTGTAAAGAGAGACGAATAGTAGCTAAAATTAGTATTGAATGTGAAAGCACTGATAATCTAGGATTTTTTGAAAACAGCAAACCCAGTTTTCAACATGCCATTCACTTCTCTTTTTTTAATTTTCAGTGGTGAACACCCTGTTGTTGTTGTTGTTATGTGCTGTGGAGTTGGACCCAACTCATAGCGACCCCTCCTTGGGTTGCCGAGGCAATATCACTGTGGAAGCAGATTGCTCAACCTTCCTTCTGAGGAGTGGCTGGTGGGTTTGAACCACCAGCCTTCTGGTTAGCAGTCAAGCGCCTTAAGCACTATGTTACCAGAACACCCCAAGCCCTGTCTAATACTTGCAAGTGTTTAGACATTTTGATTTTTCCAACTCTTCTACTTGCAAACTCCATTTACCTTTGAAAGGCTAACTAAATGAATGGTAGGTCAGTCTGGATGAATAATGTTGTTGTTGTGTGCCGTCAAGTCAGATCCAACTCATAGTGACCCCGCCTTGGGTTTCCAAGGCAGTATCACAACTAAAGTAGATTTTTCTATCTTCCTTCTGAGGAGTGGCTGGTGGGTTTAAACCGCCAGCCTTATTATGGTTAGCAGTCAAATGCCTCAGGCACTATGCTACTAGAGCTCCTGAATGAATAATAGTGAACAAATTTAGAACCTGATCCCAGAAAGTCCTAACACCAAGACAAAGACACACATACTCAGTGTCTTAGTAACTGATGAAATACCAGCTGATAACCTAAATTACAACTTTCTTAGTTACTTAACGTTATAATAAAAGAAATACCACAAGTAAGTAGCTTTAAGGAACAGAAATTTCTCACAGTTCTACAGACTGAAAGTTCAAATCAGGGTCTTCGCTATATGAGTTCCTTCTGTGAGCCTCTCTCCCAGTTTCTGCTGTCTGTTTACAATCCTTGGAATTCTTTGGCATTTCTCAGTGTTCTTTAGTGTCTGTCTTCCCCTTCTGTGCGTCTCTGTGTATATTCTGGTTCTTTTACAAATCAGAAGTAACTAGGTTTAGGATCTACCCTATTCTGGGATGACCTCGTTAATATAATAAAATCAAATCTTCTATTTCCAAATAGGTACAGTGGTTAGGGAATCAACACATATTTAAGGGGGGAGGGGGGACCCATTTAATCTGTAACAACAACTCATGCCCTCCAAGTGTTCAATCTCCTCCTTTAGCTTTGAGGTTTAAGGTAACAGTGAAGAAATGGCCATGCTCAGAGAGAGTTACTGTCAAGATGCTCGAAAGGGCCCTAACTTATAATGTTGTTATTGTTATATGCCATTGAGTTGGCCCTGACTCATAGCGACCCCTCCTTGGGTTTCTGAGGCAGATCACTACAAAAGTAGATTGCCACATCTTCCTTCCGAGGAGTGGCTGGTGGGTTTGAACCACCAGCCTTCTGGTTAGCAGTCAAGTGCCTTAGCCACTATGCTACCAGAGCTCCTAATTTATAATAGAGATCAGCAAAATCTCTATTCCAGTACTGTCCTTTGATCTCATACTCTGAAACCATGTGAGGGAAAAAAACATGGAATCTTACAGATCAGAATTGAAAACTTCATTTTACTTTGTTAGGAAAATTCTGCAAAACCTAAAAACAGCGCTAACGGATGCCTGCCTAACAAGGTCACCTAATGCTTATTTAATTCTCCGGAGTAAGATATCTTTGTTTAATTCACTATTTCATTCTACTTGGAACAATAATCAATGCCCATGGAAGCAGGCAATCAAGAAATCAAATGACATATTGCTTGGGAAATTTTGATGCAAAAGACTTCTTTTGTTTTTAAAATCATGCTTGATACAAACCAGTTTTTTCAGTTGTCTCATGTGCATCTGAAAGCTGGACAATAGAAAAGGAAGGCAGAAGAATTGATGCATTTGAACTGTATTGTGAAGAATATTAAGAACCAAAAAATCAGTCTTAGAAGAAATATAACCAGAATGCTCCTTGGGAGTGAGGACAGCAAGAAGTCAGCTCACTTACTTTGGGTATTAGCAGTAAAGACCAACTGCTAAGAAAGGACATTATGTTTGGTAAAGTACAGGTTCAACGAAAATGAGGAAAAACCTAGCTACCTAGTGCTGCTGAAACAAAAATACTACACATGGGTGGCTTTTAATAATATAAATTAATTTTGTCACTGTTTAGGAGGGTAGAAGTTTATATCCAACTGTGTTGGATCTGGGGAAGATCTTTATCTTTCAGCTTCTGTTCCCTGGTTCTTTAGCGATCTTCACATGTCTTCTACCTTCCCTGTTTGTGCTTCTTTGTCTCTGTGTCTATGCTGCTCCTTATAACTCTGAAATGATTAGGTTTAGGACAAACCCGACTCTGATGTAGACCCATTAACATAAAAGGAAAACCCTATGTCCAAGCAGGATCACATGCACAGGTATAGGATTTAGGATTCCAACACATATTTTTGGGGAACACCATTCAATCCATAATATTTTCAACGAAAAAGATTGGCACAATAGCTACAATGATCGTGAAGATGGTCAGAAGAAGGCAACATTTTGTTCTGTTGTACATAAGGTTGTCAAGATTTGCAGCCAGCTGAAGGCAACTAACAATGACAACATCATTTTAGGGTTCTGGATTCTGGGATGGATGGTTTTAAGGCAGGTTGTGCAAGGCAGAGAACTCATTGATATTGGCCAGAGTTTATGACATAATAGTCCTAGATGGATGAGCACAGCAAAGCAAAGGTCTTGAAGCAACTCTTGATGAGCAAGCAGTTAATCTTGATTAAGTGTACACAGTCTTATATTTCAGAAACAAGTATGTTCAGGAACAAGCAGCTAAATTAGTTTTACTGAGTCCCAGCATTGTTTAACACAGGAAAGAGATATTACGTTGGTATCAGTTCACAAATTGACTGAATGTTCTTTGTGAGCAGGAACCTTATCCATCTTGTTATTCTTACTTGCTACTGTATACCAAAAGCCTAAAAGAGCCTGCCATGTTGTACGCGTTCAATAGGTATTTGTTAATTAGATTAATGAATAATTACTTTATTGTTGGCAAGCTGGTTGTGATGCTAGGCAAGACACTTCACCTCTGACTTTCCTTTTCCTTGTCCACAAAATAAAGATAAATAAACAGTATTGAGCATCCACTATTTGCCAGCACTTTTCTAAGTGACAAAAATTCAATGGTGAACCCAGCAAGGTTTTTGCCTTCATTCTAGTGTAGAAAAGTAGACAATAGGACTTAATAAAATAAATAGAACAAAACAATTACAGATTGGTATGCCTATATTTTTGCACAACTATTGTTAGAAAGCTAGATGCATTTCTTAAGATGCTGATAATCTAAAGACAAATTGAATTCCAGTGAAAATCACAAGAGAGACTCCTTTGCTGCTTTCCTAAATTATATCTCATTACTGTTTTCAGTTTAAGGACAACATGTGTTGATTGCAGCAAGTGAATTTCTTTTTTGTTTTTTAACTTAAAAGAAAAAGTTAATAAAGCCACTATGAGGACCATAGGCATCCTCCTGGAAGGGATTCTTCCAAATATTTTTCCAAGATCAAACAAGCAGATAAAGATTTTATATATATATATATATATATATATATATATATATATACACATATACATATATATGGATTTTTGTCTTGTTCTATATTGTTTTCAAAAATTGAACTCATGCTTACTGCTTGATACTGCATTTTGAACCTAGTGATGTGTCCTGAACAATCCCATCAGTCAGCAGATAGAGATCTCACTTCTTTCCAATAGTTGCATAATGGTCCAGAGTGGCAGGCTACCTCCTAGTTTCTACCAATACCTACTGATGGCCTTTTGGGATATTGTATTGTTGTATTGTTAGGTCCTGTAGAGTCAGCCCCTGACTCATGGTGACCCCAGACATTACAGGATCACATGTTTGTGATCCATAGAGTTTTCACTGGCTTATTTTTGGAAGTAGATTGCCAGGCCTTTTGTCCTAGTCTGTCTTAGTCTGGAAGTGCCACTGAAACCTGTTCAGCATCATAGCAACATGAAAGCCTCCACTGACAGACAGATGGTAGCTGTGCAAGAGGTACATTGGACAGAAATTGAATCTGGGCCTACCACATGTTTTTAGCTCTGTCAAGTTGGTTCTGATGCAGGTACAATAGAATGTAACACTGCACAGTCCTGCACCACCTTGACAGTCATTGCTATGTTTGAGCCCACTGTTACAGCAACCATGCCAATTTATCTTATTGAGGGTCTTCCTCTTTGTCACTGACTTTCTACTTTACCGAGCATGCTGTCATTCTCCAGAAACTGGTCCCTTCTGCTAACATATCCAAAGTATAAGAGACAAAATCTCATCATCCTCACTTCTAAAGAGCATTGTAATTTTACTTCTTCCAAGACAGACTTAGGAGCTCTGGTAGTGTAGTGCCTAAGGCACTTGACTGCGAACCAGAAGGCTGGTGGTTCAAATCCACCAGCCACTCCTCGGAAGGAAGGTTGGGCAATCTACTTCCATAGGGATACTGCCTCAGAAACCCAAGGAGGGGTAGCTATGAGTCGGGTCCCACTCAACGGCATATAATAACAACAATAAGACAGACTTGTTCTTTCTTCTGGCAGTCCAAGATATATTCAGTAGTCTTCACCAACACCATAATACAGAGGCATCAATTCTTCTTGGGCCTTCCTTCTTCTTTGTATACCTTTTGCATGCATAAGAAGCAATTGAAAATACTGTGGCTTGGGTCAGACACACCTTAGTCCTTCAAGGGACATCGTGCTTTTTAATGCTCTTTAAACTGCTTTAAAGAGGTTTTTCTGCAACAGATTTGCCCAGTGCAGTACATCGTTTAATTTCTTGGCTGTTGCTTTCATGGGTGCTGATTATGGATTCAAGTAAAATGAAATCCTTGGCAATTTCAATATTTTCTCCATTTACCATGATGGTGATGATTGATCACGCTATGTTATGTTTTCTTTATGTCGAGGTATAATCCATACTGAAGGCTATAGTCTTTAAACTTCAAGAGTTAAGTGCTTCAAGTTCTCTTTGCTTTCAGCAAGCAAAGTTTGGCCATCTGAATATAGCAAGTTGTTAATGAGTCTTCCTCCAATACTGATGCCATGTTCTTCATATAGCCCATTTTCTTGGCTTATTGGCTCACCATACAGATTGAATAAGTATGGTGAAATAATACAACCCTGACACACATCTTTCCTCACTTTAAACCACACAGTACCCCCTTGTCCTCTTTGAATGACTGACTTTTGGTACATGTACAGGTTTCACATGAACACAATTAAGTGTTCTGGAATTTCCATTCTTCACGATGTTATCCATTATTTACTATGACCCACACAGTCAAATGCCTTTGTGTAGTTAATAAAACACAGATAAACATCTTCTGATATTCTTTACTTTCAACCAAGATCCATCTTGACATCATCCATGATAGTCTTCATTCCATGTTCTCTTCTGAAACCAGCTTAACTTCCTGGCAGTTCTTTGTCTATGTACTGGTGCAACCATTTTTTAATTATCTTTAGCAAAATTTTACTGTGATATTCATGATAATAATTCTGCATTCTGTTTGGCCATCTTTCTTTGGAATGGGCACAAATACGTGTCTCCTCCAGTTGATTGGCCACGTAGCTATCTTCCAGATTTCTTGGCATAGAATTTATTGGGATGTTGTTGTGTTGTTGTTAGCTTCTGTAGAATCAGCCCCTGACTCATGGTGACTCCAAGCACAAGATCATACCTTTGTGATCTATAGAGTTTTCACTGGCTACATTTTGGAGCTCTGGTGGTGTAGTGCCTAAGGCACTTGACTGCTAACCAGAAGGCTGGCGGTTCAAACCCACCAGTCACTCCTCGGAAGGAAAGTTGGGCAATCTACTTCCATAGTGATACTGCCTCAGGAACCCAAGGAGGGGTCGCTATGAGTCGGAGACGACTTGATGGCACATAACAACAACAACAACACATTTTGGAAGTAGATTGCCAGGCATTTTGTCCTAGGCCATGTCAGTCTGGAACCTCCACTGAAACCTATTCATTGTCTTAGCAACACACAAGCCTCCACTGAGACAGGTGGTGGCTGTGCAGGGGGTGCATTGGCCAGAAGTCAAACCAGGGTCTTCCACACAGAAGGCAAGAATTCTACCACTGAACCACCAATGCCTCATTTGGGGATGTTACAGACACAGACTTAATGTCCCAGCTCAGCAAAGTCTGAATCAATCAAATCAACAGTTTTCCTGCTTTGGAACAAAGTAAGATAAACACTCATTTGCAGGTGATCAGACGCAAGTATTTGGTGTTAGCAACAAGCTCCCTAATGAGACAAGCAAGTCCAGAGGCTAACCTTTGATCATCAGAAGGCTTTTCAGTTTAAATTCTCTTTTTTATGGGGAAAAGTGGGAAGAGTATTGTTACATTGAGGGGACTGCAACCAATGTCATGAAACAAAATGATTATAAATTGTTGAATAGGAAACTAATGCGCCCTGTACATTTTCACCCAAATCACAATAAAATGTTCAAAAAATAAAAATAATAAACTCTCTTTCCTATCAAGTTGGATTCTAGCTTTAAAAAAATAATAATAATCAACAACAAAATCGGACAAAAATTAAATGGCTATGAGTCTATTTACATTAATGGCTATGATATCCATCTGATACTTCCCTTGTGAACCTACCTGTGTTCAATGTTTTTTAAAGAAATTAGGTTTTTTAAATGAGTGATGAATCATGACACTATTTGCAAATGGATCTAAATAAAGGATATTTTTGTTTGGGGCTTTGGAAATCAGGTGATAGTGTGGACTTAATCATTGAAAGGAATTTTTGTTTGTTCTTTTTAGGAAAATAATGACCAAATATTCTTATTTCTGAACAAGTTGTAATAGTATTCTTTTTTTTCTAGTTCCTTTTTTGGATTATCTCAGGAGGACCGTCCACTTGGTCCCAGTCAGATTTTTTAGGAGGTCCCATATTAGTTTCCTAGAGCTGCCATAACAAATTGCCACAAATTGAGTAATTTGCAACAGAAATAAATTCTCAAATTCTGGAGGCCAGAAGTTTGAAATCAAGATGTCAGCAGGGCTACTCAGTCTCTCTCTCTCTCTCTCTCTCTCTCTTTCTCTCATTCAGGAGGGAAGAATGACCAAATCACTTACTAAAATTTGTTATTGTTTTTTGCCATCAAGTTGATTCCAACTCATGGAAACCCCATGTGTACAGAGTAGAACTGCTCCATAGGGTTTTGAGGGGATGATGATGATGATGATGATTTGAGTAAAAGTTTACAGAGCAAATTTGTCTCCATTCAACAGTTCATACCCATTTAGTGTCATGAAATTGTTTGCAAGCTCCACAATATAACAGCTCTCTTCTCACTTCCTCCCTATGATTATCTTTTCCCTGTGTCCTCTCTTATGCAGTCCAGCCTCTGAGCTATCTCCTGTGCAAATGGGGCTGTGCTCTTTTTGAAGGCTCTGTGGAAGTATCCTCCCTTGCCTCTCCCAGCTTCTTGGGATTACCAGCAACCTTTGATGTTCCTTGATTTATATATGTATCACTTCAATCTCTGTCTCCATCTATACATTGCCTTCTTTTCTGTCTTTACATAGACTTTTTTATATGTGTCTCTATTTGTCCTCTTATATTCTTGTAAGAACATCGGTGATTGGATTTAGGGTCTACTTTAACCCAGTTGGGAGCTCTGGTGGCTTAGTGCTTAAGGCATCTGACTGCTAACCAGAAGGCTGGCTGTTCAAACCCACCAGCCACTCATCAGAAGGAAGACTGGACAATCTACTTCTGTAGAGATATCACCTCACAAACCCAAGGAGGGGTGACTATGAGTTGGATTCGACTGGATGGCTGTGAGTTTGGCTTTTTTTTTTTTGGTTTTAACCCAGTTTGTCAACATCTTAAATTAATTACATCTGTGAAGACTCTATTTCCAAATAAGGTTATGTTCCAGTTGAACACGAATATTGAGGGATTCTATTCAACCCACTACATGTTCTGTGACTTCTTCGGACTTCAAGGTACTCTTTGGCCCTAGGAGTCTCAGGCTGAGGAAGAATCAATCTCAGGGCACTAAAATATTTTTAAATTTTTGGATGATGCCTATTGAAATGAAAAATAACTCATTGCTGTGAAGTCAAGTCCAACTCATAGCAACCCTATAAGACAGAGTAGAACTGCCTCATAGGGTTTCCAAGGCTGTAAATCTTTATGGAAGCATACCGCCTCATCTTTCTTTCATGGAGCAACTGGAGGGTTCAAACCACCAATCTTTTGGTTAGCAGCCAAATGCCTTAACTACTGTGTCACCAGAGCTCCTGAACTAATTCCTAAGTCTTAGCTGTCCTTATAATGAATAATATTATCTCTGCTCTCCAGAGTTTACACCTTGTAGGGGAGAGAGGTGTACAAACAATAAATCTCAAGAGTGATGAGGGCAAATCTTCAAGAGGAATAAGTGTCCATAGGAATTCTGCAGAGGGGTGTGGAGGGAGGGCTGATATTTCAGCTACCTTGTGAACCACAGCTAAGAATTGGCAGGACAGAGAAGGTGAATGGAAGAAGTTGACATTTCTGGCAGTGGTTTAGGGGAAAACATAAAGTAGGAAAGAATAGGGAATAATGTTACTGAGACCAAAGGTGTTGTAGAAAGTGGTAGAAGGCAAGAAAACTCTGCTTCCATGAGAAGACATGGATTTGACCTCTATAATCTCATTTATCGAGGAGTCCATAGGTGGTGCAAACAGTTAACTCACTTGACTGTTAGCAGAAAGGCTGGTGGCTCTAGTCCACCAGAGCACCTCATAAAAAAGGCCTGGCTCATTAGGTAGATACACTCCTTGGAGAGATCAATCATGGGAGAATAGAAGAGCTGTGTATACACAAGGAGACAGCTCGGGGGCAGGAGTACATGGGAGGGAAGAACATAGGGAAGTGGTAACTGTGGGGAGGAAGTGGGAGGCATGCTGTTACATTGTGGGAAATCTCAGGCAATGTGATGAGATAAAGTGTGTGTGAGCTGCTGAATGGAGGGTGAATTTGCTCTGTAAATTTTCACTCAAATCACAATAAATTTTTTTTTTAAAAAGAAAAGAAAGACCTGGAGATCTACTTCCAAAAACCATTCATTGAAAATCCTATGGAACACAGCTCTGCTCTGACACACACAAGGTCATCGTGACTTTGGGTCAAGTCAGTGGCAACTGTTTTATGTTTTGTTTTACTTATCCCATTATCTACCGTTATCCATGTAAGTGACCTGTATCCTGGATCTGCAGAGAAGCCCTTAAGACAACCTCTAGTTTAAGCTTTTAAGACCATTCCCAAGAGAGGGCACTAGGCCTGTCTTGCTTCTCAAAAGTTTGCTACAATTCCTGAAACTCTTTTGACACTGAAGAAAAGCTGTTTCCACTTACAAATCTTTAAGAGGAATAAGAGCTTTCTGCACTGGGGCCCAGGGTGGGAAATAACCATGATTTACATGCCATAAACTTTTGTGAGTTTTATTCACCTCAGTGGTCTAATATTAAACATGCTTATGAGGAATTGGGGAGGAGGGGAAGATTAGGAGTCAAGGCAGCCTAGCGCTGGAGTTATGAGAAAGAGAAAGCAAAAGAGGAGAGAGTAGAGCTTACTTTGGTCTCATAGCTCCAGGCCATCCACCTCAACTTCAGAGGTCATACATAGCTGATCTATAGGCCAAAATTCAGCCCACCTATAGTTCTGTTTGGGAGCTCTGGTGGCATAGTGGCTAAGGCACTTGACTGCTAGCTAGAAGGCTGGCAGTTCAAACCCACCAGCCACTCCTCGGAAGGAAGATGAGGCAATCTACTTCTGTAGTGATACTGCCTCGGAAACCCAAGGAGGGGTCTCTATGATTCGGGTCCAACTCAATGGCACATAACAACAACAACAACATAGTTCTATTTGGGGCATTGGTAGTTCAGTGGTAGAATTCTTGTCTTCCATGCAGAAGATCCAGGACTTCTATTCTCAGCCAAAGCCACCACCCATCTATCAGGGTGTTGCTCTGAAGTTGAACAGGTTTCTGTGGAACTTGTATACTAAGAAAGACTAGCTAGAAAGACCTGGTAATATACTTCCAAAAATCAACCAATGAAAACCTTATGGATCATAGCAGTTCAATATGCAATTAATCCTGAAAATGGTGCAAGACCAAACAACATTTCATTCCACTGGATATGCAGTGACCATGAGTTGGGGGCCGACACAACAGCACCTAACAACAATAAGTCTAAATAACAACAGTTCTGTTTGAGTGCACAGTATAGACCTGTACCTTCTTGAAGAGAAAACTTATCATATGAGATGTGAAGGAACAAAATGTGTTGGGGCGTTCTTAATGGTTGTAGACACCCAAATCAGATGTCCCTGGGAGGTAGAATCCATGAAAAAAGAGACCTGATGTCTTGGTGGCTGTCCTCAGACTGGTGTCTATCACAGAGCAGGCTTAGAGCTGCCTCCTCTCTGCTTCCTGGTGACTCATTGCACCAGCTTCACCACTCTACCCCATGAAAGTCCAAGTTCCTTCTCCAGTTTCCGGTGTCCTCTGTTCCAGCTCCTGGATTCTCTCTGCTCCTCTTAGATAATCAATTATCAGCACAAAAAGGCTCCACTTCTCTGGGTCCTGTGTACACACAATTAAACACAAGTCTTTTGAGTTAACCAGGTTCCTCAAGAATCTGGGAGGGAGGAAGCTTTCCTCCAGCTCCTGGCTCCTTCCTTCTCTCTTACCCACTTATCCTTACTCCTCTCTCTTCCTCCCAAATCACCAAGGAATATCCTTCCTCTGAAATGTAGAATATTTCACTTTTCCCGAGCATCTGACCCCAAATATGTGTCCCCAGCCTAAATCAGTATCCCAATCACACTATCAGATCTGTTATTTAAGGGGATGACTCAAAGGTGGTCGAGAACAAACATGTTTTCTTTGTGAGAGATCTATACTGATTAGAATGCAAGTGTTTGAAATAAAGAAGAAGCATCAGGAGTTGGAAAATAAGGCCTTGGTGACAGAAATGACACCAGAGACCTCATGATAGAATTTTGCAAAACCAATGACTTATTCATTACAAATACTTTTTTTCAACAATATAAACAGCAACTATACATGTGGATTTTGCCAGGTGGAATATAAAAGAATCAAATCAACTAAATCTGTGGAATGAGGCAATGGAAAAGCCCAATATCATCTGTCAGAACAAGGCCAGGAGCTGACTATGGAACAGACCATCAGTTGCTCATATGTAAGTTCAAAATGAAGCTTAAAAAAAATAAAATAAGTCCACAAAAGCCAGAATACAACCTTGAGTATGTCCCACCTGAATTTAGAGACCATCTGAAGAAGATTTGAACAACAAAACCTGAAGACCAAATGAGTTGTTGGATGACATCAAGAACATCAAGCATGAAGAAAGCCAAAGGTCATTAAAAAGACAGGAAAGGAAGAAAAGACCAAAATGGATGTCAGAAGAGACTTGGAAACTTGCCCTTGAACAGAGAATAGCTAAAAGAAATGGAAGGAATGATGAAATAAAAGAGTAGAACAGCATAAGAAGACAAAGTATCATAATGAAATGTGCAAAGGCAAAAAATTAGAAAATCAAAAGGGAAAAACACCCCGTGCATTTCTCAAGCTTAAAGAACTGAAGAAAATAATGAAACCTCAGGTTGCAATATTGAAGGATTCTATGAGCAAAATAATGAACAATGCAGGGAGTATCAAAAGATGGAAGGAATACAGAGAGTCATTTTACCAAAAAGAGTTGGTTGACATTCAACCATTTCAGAAGGTAGCATATGATCAAGAACTGACAGTACTGAAAGAAGTCCAACCTTCACTGAAGGAACTGGCAAAAATACAAGGCTCCAGGAATTCATGGAATCGTCTCTATGCTTATTTAGGGTGGGAGCTATCTTGAATTCTGCCTTGCTGGGGAGTGTGACTCAGGTCACCACCCTTAGCTTCCTTAAGTGTATATGCATGAATGTTCTGGGAAAGTTTGCGCTGTTTCTTCAGTCCTGCATTTGGTTAGTCATCATCTTACCTCTGGACTTGAGATAGCAGGCGGTCATCTGACATGTTGATTTGGTTTCACCAGCCCCTGCAACCACATGACTGGGGAGAATCCTCCAGACCTACCCATGGACTTGGGGCTTGCCTCCCAAGGCTCCACCACCCCATGAGCCATTTCTATGGCAGTTTGTGAGTTCTGTGAAACTTTACAGTGAAATACAGAACTCTAAGACAGGAGAGCGAGAACTGAGGGGAGAAGGATTTAATGTTAGAGATGAAAGAGTGGTACAGCAGTTTGGATAAGTTGCTCATGATGTAGTCAATCTGATTCCTGTGTACTCCATCTGGTGAAGTCCACATGCATAGCTGCTGTTTCTGTTGTTGAAAAAAGGTATTTGCAATGAGTAACTAATTGGTCCTGCAAAATTCTGTCATGCAATCTCCAGCATAGAACAAATCTGTCTTGGAAGTACAGCCAGAATGTGTCTTAGATGTGAAAATGGCCAGACTTCTTCTCATGTACTTTGGTCGTATTATCAGAAGGGATCAGTACCTGAAGAAGGATAGCATGCTTGCTAAAATAGAGGGTAAGCAAAAAAGGAGAAGACCCTCCACAAAATGGATTGACACAGTGGTTGCAACAATGGGCTTAAGCATAGTAAGGATTGTGAGGCTGGTGTAGAACCAGACAGTGTTTTGTTCTGTTGTACATAGTGTTGCTATGAGTCGTAGTCCATTTGATGGCACCAAACAACAACAACGAATGACATGAACTCAAACCTGCTGCCATCAAGTTCATTCTGACTCATAGTAACCCCTATAGGGTTTCCGAGGCTGTAAATCTTTATGGAAGAAGAATGACTCATATTTCTTCTGTAGAGCAGCTGGTGGGTTCAAGCCACCAACCTTTTGGTTAGCAGCCAAATGTCTTAATCACTACACTACCAGAGTTCTCAGTGAAGGGAGACTAAAACCATTCCCCTTGCGAACAGACATCAGACAAGGATGCCCTCTGTCACCACTTCTAGTCAACATTGTACTGGAAGTCCTAGCCAGGGCCATAAGGCAAGAAAGGGAAATCAAAGGCATCCAAATTGGTAAGGAAGAAGTCAAACTATCCCTATTTG
>NW_006921893.1:4145064-4146241 GCF_000298275.1 Orycteropus afer afer | reverse complement strand
TGGGACTCTCATACACTGCTGGTGGGACTGTAAAATGGTACAACCACTGTGGAAAACAGTATGGCGATTCCTTCAAAAGTTGGAATTAGAAATACTAGGTATATTACTAGGTATTCCATTTCATTACTAGGTATACATCCTAAAAAAGTGAGAGCCATGACAAGAAGAGACATATGCACACCCATGTTCATCGCAGCACTATTTACAATAGCCAAAAGATGGAAACAACCTAGATGTCAATCAGCCAAGGAATGGATAGTCAAACTATGGTACGTACACACAATGGAATACTACGCAACCCAAAAGAATAACATAGAATCTGCAAAACACCACATACGTGGATTAACTTGGAGGACATTATGCTGAGTGAAATAAGTCAATCACAGAAGGACAAATGTCATATTAGTCCGTTATTGTAAAAGTCAAGGAAAGGTTTATATATGGAAGGAAATTTTGTTTGTTGGTTACCAGAGGTGGGAGAGTAGGGGACAGAACAATGTTAGCTAAAACAAACACACTCCCATCGAGTCGACCCAACTCACAGCGACCCCTCCTTGGGTTTCTGAGGTGATATCACTATGGAAGTAGATTGACCAACCTTCCTTCCGAAGAGTGGCTGGTGGGTTTGAAATACCAGCATTCTGGTTAGCAGGCAAATGCCTTAGGCACTATGCCACCAGAGCTCCCAATGTTAGATAGGTAGAGATAAGTATTGATTTGGGTGCAGAGAAGGGTAATGTACCAAATGTGAGTGATCAACATGGTGGCATTGAGGAAGAGGAAAGACAGGGAGGTACAGACAACAAAGATGAAGCCTTTTGCACATACAGTGCTGTGCTGTCAGTGAAGGCAAACACTGGTATATGGGTGGATATATGGGTGAACAGACTGAACTATTATTAGGTATGATTTATGCAAGGGGGAGTGTACCCAAGACCATGTATAGGGTTGGCAGACAATGGTTCTACAAGTGTATTTGTATGTTCTGTAAGAATTCCCAGGTATACAGAAGAACTGAGAAGGGCAAGGTTGTAGTCACTGCTTGGTCACAGCCAGCTACCAAGAGGGACCGAGTAGTTGAACCTGTGGGCTTGGGACCATAGTCGCAGGGGACATCAAGTTCAATTGGCATAAAATATTACACAAAACATTGTTCCACCTCCTATTTTGGCAAGTA
>NW_006921893.1:4143513-4144378 GCF_000298275.1 Orycteropus afer afer | reverse complement strand
GTGGAACAAAATTCAAAAATATGAAAAAAAAAAGAAAGGAAAGGAAGAAAAGACCAAAATTGATGTCAGAACTGAGACTCTGAACCTTACCCTTGAAAGAAGAGTAGCTAAAGCAAATGGAAGAAATGAGAAGATAAAAGAGCTGAGCAGAAATTTCAAAGAGCTGCTAGAGAAGACAAAGTCAATTATTATAATGAAATGTGCACAGACATGGAGTTGGAAAGCCAAAAGGGAAGAACATGCTAGGCATTTTTCAAGTTGAAAGAACTGAGGAAAAATTTAAGCCTCGAGTTGCAATATTGAAAGATTCTATGGGTAAAATAGTGAATGATGGAGGAAACATCAAAAGAAGATGGAAGCAATACACAGAGTCACTATATCAAAAAGAATTGGTCGATGGTCATCCATTTCAGGTGGTGGCATATGATCCAGCACCAATAGTTTTGAAAGAAGTTAAAGATGCACTTAAAGAATTGGCAAAAAAAAACAAGGCTCCAGGAATTGACGGAATACCCATTGAGATGTTTCAATAAACAGATGCCGTGCTGGAGGCACTCATTCACTTATGCCAAGAAATTCAGAAGACAGCTACCTGGCCAACTGACTAGAAGAGATCCATATTGTACAAAGAAAGGTGATACCATAGCATGTGGAAATTATCGAACAATATCATTAATATCACATGTAAGTAAAATCTTACTGAAGATAATTCAAAAACAATTGAAGCAGTATATTGACAGAGAACTTCCAGAAACACAAGCTGTATTCATAAGAGGGCATGGAATGAGGGATATCATTGCTGATGTCAGATGGATCTTGGCTGAAAGCAAAGAATATCAGAAAGATGTTTACTTGTGTTTTATTG
>NW_006921893.1:4135561-4142503 GCF_000298275.1 Orycteropus afer afer | reverse complement strand
TCCTCAGTTGCTTGTGGTAGATCCCACCATGGAGTTGATTGCCAGTCTCATCATGGGGAATAACTACCACCAGCTGCCCAGCCACTCAACTAGGCCAGCCAAGTTGACACACAAACTGAACTACCATACTTGGTTCTACAATCAATATCAATGGAAGCAGCAGTCAAGATATCAGATGACATATAGCATTGGGCAAATCTGTTGCAAAAGACCTCTTTCAAGTGCTGAAGAGCAAAGATATCTCCTTGAAGATTAAGGTGTGCCTGATATATGCCATAGTATTTTCTATCACCTCTTATGCATGTGACAGCTGGACAATGAATAAGAAACACTGAAGAGCCAATGCTTTTCAGTTGTGGTGTTGGCAAATAATGCTGAAAGTACCATGGACTTCTAAAAGAACAAACAAATCTGTCCTTGAAGAAGTGCAACCAGAATGTTCCTTGGAAACAAGAATGGCGAGATTTTGTCTCACCTACTTTGGTCATGGTGTCAGAGGGGACCATTCCTTGGAGAAGGATATCATGCTTGGTAAAGTAGAGGGTCACCAAAAAAGGGGAAGTCCCTCAATGAGATGGATTGACAGTGGCTGTGACCATGGGCTCAAACATGGCAATGAATGTGAAGATGGCACAGGACCAGGAAGTGTTTGGTTCTGTTGTACATAGGGAATCTATGAGCCAGAGCTTAGACTAAAGAGAAGGGTCAAAACGTTCATCCAAGAGAAACAAAACAGCCAAACCCAGTTTTCCTGCAAGTCAATGTATTAGCTATCTAGTGCAGCTCTAACAGACAATACTACAAGTGAATGGCTTTAAGTTCGAGTTCAAACAGCCAATTCTAGGGGCTGGGTGAAAAATCCTCAACCTTGGGCTTAAGATCTGCCTCTTGCTTCTGGTCCACTGGAGCTGGAGGCATCCCTTTACTCAGTCAGCTGCTGGCTGCTGAGGCTGACAAACCCAAGGTTGACAAGTAAATTGGTGCAGTCCCAAGATTATCAAGCAACATGGCAGGCCACTAGTTAAACAGTCCCAAGATTGGCAGACCACCAATGACTTGGCCAAATGCAGGGTCCAGATGTGCCAAGAAGCTCAGATACCTTTACCAAAGCTTCTTATATACTAGAAGCAAGCCACATCCCTAAGGCAGCTACTGAGCTGTTCATATCAGATTCTACCATGGAGCTGATTACCAGTCTCAGCATGGGGAATAACTCCATCCAGCTGCCCAGCCACTCAAAACCAGGCCCAGCCAAGTTGACACATAATCTTAACTAGCACAGTCATCTAGAACTAATATATTAGTTATCCAGTGCATCATAAATTTCTCCAAAACTTAGTGACTTATAGCAATAACAGTCATTTACTCTCTCTCACAGTTTCCATGTGTATGGAATTTGTGAGCAGCTCAACTGGGCATTTGTGACTTTGGGGTCTCCCATGATGTTGCAGTCAGTTGTCAACCAGGGCTACAGTCATGTGAATGCTTGACTGGGGCATATGGATCCACTTCCAATTCACAAGGCTGTTGGCAGGAGGCCTCAGTTCCTCTCCATGAGGCCTTGCCACAGTAATTCTTGAGTACTGAACTCACAGGAACACAATTGACTTTTCCCAGAGCAAGTGACTGGACCAAAGTAAGTCACATTGATGTAGCCTCACAAGTTATACACCATCACTTCTACCATAGTCTATTCATAACAGAGATCAGCTCTGATGCCATGTGAAAGGAGACAAAAGAACGGCAAGAGGCAAGGATCATTCATGGGCCATCTTAGGCAATGACTCCCACAACTATCTCACAATCTACCTATGTTCTTTTCATGGCTGTTTTTTGTTTGTTTCTTTCTTTCTTTTCTGTTAACTCTTGGCTTCACCACCATCCCTTCCAGTTAGGTGGGTGGTCTACTATATTTGATAATTTCTACTCTCTTTTACTCCCCTGATTTAAGATGTATCTCCAGCTCCCTCAGACAATGAAAAGTAAGTTATATATTTGGTGACCAAAAACAAGGATATCACACCCACCTCCATAATATACATAAAATGCAGTTCCTGTCCCATCTTAGGTATACAATAAATACTCATGGCTCCTGTTATTATTATTATTTATTATTATTTCTATTATCATTATTATTAATTCCACTACTATCAATACAATTACTATGTCTGCCATTATGAATTGCCTTAAGGAAAGTCCAGTCTCTGAAACTTCAAATGAAACCTGTTGCCCTTGAGTCAATTCCAACTCACAGTGACAATATAGGACAGAGTAGAACTGCCCCATAGTTTCCGAGGCTGGAAATCTTTACATAAGCAAACTGTCACATCTTTCTCCCACACAGTAGCTAGTAGGTTTGAACCGTTGACCTTTTGGTTAGCAGCTAAGCCCTTTAACCACTGCATCTGCAGGCTCCTCTCCCTGAACCTTACACCTGGATAAATTAAAAAAAAAAAAAAAAACATTGCTGTCAAGCTGATTCCAACTTATGATGACCCCATGTGTTAGTGTAGAACTGCTCCATAGGATTTTATTGGCTATAATCTTTACAGAAGCAGACTGTCAGGACTTTATTTCTGATGCCAATGAGTAGATTGGAATCACTAACCTTTCAATTATTAGTTAACAGCAAACTATCTGTATCATCGCAGCCATTGTTTACAGCACCCAAGGATCACTAAAGTGCCCCGTAAAAATTTATATCCACCCAGAACCTCAGGATGTGACCTTATTTGGAAATAGGGTCTTTGCAGAAGTAATTAACATAAGGATCTCAAGATGAAATCATCCTGGATTAGGATGAGCCCTAAATCCAATTACCAATGTCTTTATAAAAAGAGGAGAGGACACAAAAAGACTCAGGGGAGAGGTCATGTGAAGATGAAAGCAGAGATTGGAGTTATACTGTCACAAGTGAAGGAACACATGGAGCCACCAGAAGGTAGAAGTGACAGAGAAGGATTCTCCCCTAAAGCCTTCAGTGACAGTGTGGTTCTGTCAACACCTTGATTTCAGACCTTCAGCCTACAAAACTGTAAGAGAATACATTTCTATTGTTTTAAGCCTCAAAGTATATAGTAATATGGCAGCCCCAGGAAACTAATAAAAGCTCTGGTGGTGCAGTTGTTAAGGTATTTGGCTGCTAACAAAAAGTTTGGTGGTTTGAACCCATGGAAGAAAGATGGCTCAATCTTCTATAAAATTTTACAGCATTGGAAAGCCAGTGGGGGTCACTAGGTATCAACTCAATGGCAGTGAGTTTGGTTTGGTTTTTTGAGGAAACTAATATCTCAATTTTCAGTATTTTCATTTTTAATCTGTAATGGGATGTTTCAGGTAGGGCTGTTATAACACAAATACCACAAATGGGTGGCTTTGAAGAACAGAAATTTATTTTCTCACTGTTTTGGAGACTGAAAGTCTAAATGAGGATCTCAGTCATGTCAATTCCTTCCTTGTCAGTCATCTGTTCATTCCTTGGTTGCATCTCTCTTCCCCAGTGTGTGTTTGCCTCTGTGTCTAATCTGCTCTTTTTATAACTCAGAAGTGATTAGCTTTAGGACTCACTCTATCTCCAAGCTGAAATTGCCTCATTAACCTAACAAAGAAAACCCTATTCCCAGTGATGTGGGTTGCCATCTCTCTGGAGCACAAAGTCCCATAATGTTGGAGCTCCCCTCCAGCTTCATTAAAAATGCCAATCTAACCAGCCTGCCTAGAAAAGTGGCATGCTGTATATGAATGGTCCAGTTCCTTCCCAGGCTCCAAATCAGTTCAACATGTGTGGATGGTGGCAATGGACAGTAAGTGGCAACCAAGGAGGAGAATTCAAAACTTTCCTTCTGGCTGATGCTTAACAAGACAATGGGATACAGAGCCAGACAGGCTGATAGCCAGTTAGCTTATTTCATCAACATGCACTGACTCTTCTGATTCCATCTCCAAGAGGGCCAAGAAGATCTGGAGAAATCAGGCCTAACCCTCCCTCTGAATAGCAACATGGTCCCTACTCAGCTCCAAAGAGCACCTACTGTGATCCTGATGTAGTATGAAGGTCTTCCCCACAGGCTACTTTATCAGACCCTACACTACGCCTATGCCAATATTTCACCATCCTTGTTTTACAGTGGGAGCCCCTGGGTGATACAAATGACCGACTTGTTTGGCTGTTAGCTGAAATATTGGCGGTTTGAGTCTGCCCAGAGGCACTTGTGAACAAAGTCTTGGTGATCTCTTTCTGAAAGATCACAGCTATTGAAAACCTTATGGAGCACAGTGACACACATGGGGCCACCATGAGTCAGAGTTAACTCCACAGACTTTATTTACTTACTTCTTTTTATAGCTGAGGAAACTGAGGCCTAAAAAAGCCTTAGTCTTGCTGCTGCCACACATCGTCAATGAGTGATGTGTCAAGATGGTCTAATCCAGGTTGAATGAACTTCAGGCTTGATGGATATCTTGTAAACCAAAAATGGAAGTAGAAAGAGGGCATTTGTGGCTTAGGAATAGCTTGGAAAAATATAACTCTACACTTCCTTGTGTGTAGGAGAGAGTACAGAAGAGTGGTGACATCAGCAGTCTGGAAACTGTGTTCACAGGTGAATTCCCACCCTGCCCCTCATGGTAACCTGAGGGCTTAACCTCTCTACAATTTTATTTTCTTCATCAGTACCATGAGGACAAAGCAGCACCAACCTCACTGGATGTTTTAAGGATTAAATAACTAATGCCTGGCACAGAATAAGCTCTCAAATAAATATTTGCTATTAGTATTACAAGGAGTCCCTGGATGGTGAAATCAGCTCATGTGCTCGACTGCTAACCAAAACGTTGGAGGTGCAAGTCCACCCAGAAAATCCTTGGAGGAAAGACCTGGCAATCTACTTCCAAAAAATCAGCCATTGAAAGTCCTATGGAGCACAGTTCTACTCTGACACACATGGGGGCACCATGAGTCCAAGGTAAACTCCATGGCAACTGGTTATAATTATTACAAATAAATGTCAGTTATTACTATGCTCTGTGAACCCAGGGGACTTGCAAAGAAATATTACTGGTGAGAAATGTGCCACAGCCTAAATCACAAGTTTCCCATGTCTGGGCAGTCACCCCCTCAGCCTTTCCTCAGCTTCTGCCTTTTGCTTGCACAGTGGTCACTTCCTCTTTGAGGTTGCCACAGCTTTTTGCCTAGAAGATTACAGTAATACTTAGGTTTTTTTTCCATTCACCTATCCCAGTGCCCAGTACAGTGCACTTTCACTGACAGGAGAAGACAGCTATTGCTGGGTTGTCTCCTTGCCAGACACTGTCCCAGGTGCATTCTTCAAATCACCTCATCTCACCATCACTGAAACTCTATGAAACCAGTAAACTCATTGCTGTCCAGTCAATTCTGACCCAGGGCAACCCCATGGGTGTCAGAGTGGAACTGTGTACCTTAAGGTTGTTTGGCTGGTTGTTTGGAAGTAGATTTCCATTCTTTTCTTCCAAGGCACAACAGTGGACTCGAACCTCCAGCCTTGTGGTTAGCATCAGAACACATTAGCTATTTGTGCCACCCAAACACTCCCACAACCCTATGAGGTAGTTATACAGATGGGGAATCTAATACCCAGAGATGCCAAGTGATATGCTCAAGAACAGCCTGTATGGAGCAAAATTGGGACTTGAGCCTAAATCAGGATACCAGCCACTAGAGTGAGTGGGCAGTTAATTGGGGGAAAAAAATAAATAAAGGAGAAGAAGGATAAGAGAAAGGGAAGCAGATTAGGACAGGAATACAACTTTGGACAAGGTTGGTAGTACCAGGAAAAGACTATAAATGAACATTGTTATCTTAGAGGAAAAAACAAACTGAATATATGTGTGTGTACAGCTTTTAAATTCTCAAGCCATACTATGCAAGCTCTGCCTTCATAGTTAATAGTTCAGAAAACTGCTCTACGGCCTAAATACGCATACAGTTAAAGGTTTTCACACATCCTGCCTAATTCCTCTCATCCATCATCCATGTTCCCATTTTCTGTACTTAGTAGGTTGTTGGTGTCTTATCACTCTTTGTCAGCTAAACAACTGAATAATGGCAGCTATGTCCCAAGGATCTCTCACCCAGAAATGTGAGGCTTTGTATGTATACACACATACATACGTATATACATAAATAAAGAACTCTGATGGTGTCATGGTTAAGGCATTTGGTTGCTAACCAGGTTTTGGTTCAAACCCAACAGCTGTTCCACAGGAAGAAGATGAGGCAATCTCTTTCCATAAAACCGTACAGCCTTGGAAACCCTATGGGGGTCACTATGAATTGGAATCAACTCTATAACAGTGGGTTTGGTTTTGGTTTGGTGATTCCATAGTTAAGCACATAACTAGTAACCAAAAGTTTAGCAGTTTGGACCCACTAACCTCTCAGCTATAGAATGACTTGATGACTGTTCCTGTATATATTACAGCCTAGGAAATCCTATGGGGCAGTTCTAGTCTGTCATATAAGATCATTATGAGTTAGAATCAACTCAGTGACACATAACTACAACATACATAAATATATAACCAACAAGCTGCCATTGAGTCTATTCCAATTCATGTCAATGTGTGTCAGAGTAGAATTGTGTTCCATAGGGTTTCCAATGGCTGGTTTTACAGAAGAAGATCACCAGGCCTTTCTTCCAAGGCACCTGTGGATGGACTCTAGCTTCTAATCTTTCAGTTAGCAGTCATGTGTGCATACACAAATACCTTTTTTTGTATGATCTGAATTCCCAGGTGTATAGTGGAGCTGACAAGGGGCAAGGTTGTAGTCACTGCTTGGTCACAGCCAGCTACCCAGAGAGACCGAGTAGTTGAACCTGTGGGCTCAGGACCATAGTCACAGAGGACATCAAGCTCAATTAGCATAACATACTACACAAAACATTGTTCCACCTCCTACTG
>NW_006921893.1:4131934-4135026 GCF_000298275.1 Orycteropus afer afer | reverse complement strand
ACAGGGAAGAGGTAACTATCAGGAGGAAGTGGGAGGGGAGATGTTGCATTGTGCTAAATTGTGGTCAATGTCATGAGACAAAGTGTATGTGAACTTTGTCATGAGACAAAGTGTATGGGAAAGTGTATTTGCTCTGTAAATTTTCACCCAAATCACAATAAAAAAAAATCCTTTTAGGAATGAATAGACACCTGTGGTCTTGCAAGTGAAGAAAGAGCAAGAATCTTAAATTCCCATCCCTGCTAGACTGCCAGTTTAGCCAGGAACACATTGGAAGGCATGGAGACAAAGACTGACCCCATTATCACTTCCTCCACTCCTCTCAGTGAAAGAATCATGATCTCAATAAATGTGTCCTTCCCTGCCTCTAAAGACAGACACAAAAATATCACTAACCTTTGGACAGAACTTTTTAATTCCTTATTTGTTGGGATCCTCTACCAGGGGATGGAGGTAAGAATTGGATGCCCATGTTTCAGATGAAGAACATGATACTACGAGGCAGAAAGTATGGCCCAATGCCACACCTGGAGAAGCCTACACTGCACCACAGTGTCTGACCCTCCTGCCCGTGGGGCTGCATCTCTCTACTGATGAGAACCACAGACAATTCCACAACAGGTCCTTGAGAAAGCTGGGGAAAAACTGCGTCATTGAAACGATTACACCAGGGTGACTAGATTCCTTCACCTACTATCATATCCAGCAACTTCCTGGCAAATGGAAATTTCTTGCCCAGGCTTTAATGAGTCAGCCTGCTGGAGACCATTAATGGCACTTCCCCAGAGGTTCTCACCTAGCCCTGCCTGTCCACGGCTCCTGCCCCCTCCAATACCAGCCTAAGTAAAAACAATTGAGAGGGTAAACCTGATCCATCCAACCTCTGCCTCTTCTCTTCCCACTCCTCGAGAGTTCTTGCTCTTTTGCGCCATGGACCCCAGAGCATCAGCCTAGATTTTTAAATGGAAAAAAAAAAAAAAAAAAAAAACACCTCACTGCCATTGAGTAATTTCCGACTCATAGCAACCCCTCCTTGAATTTCTGAGGGGGTATTTCTACAGAAATATATTGCCCAATCTTTTTTCCAAGGAGTGGCTGGTGGGTTTGAACCACCATCCTTCTGGTTAGCTGTCAAATGCCTTAGGCACTATGCCACCAGAGCTCTCTTTTAAATGCATAAACTATAATATATAGATTGATAAAGGAAGCTAATAAAATACAGTTCTAAAAATAATTCTTCTTTTGCAATAAATTAACATGTGCTTTTTTGGGTAATATTAAGTTTAATATCTGACACAGTTTAAAGTAATGAAGAGCATAAATGACATAATAAGATCTGCAAATACAATGTGATATGAAAATATCTGTGATTCTCTTGGCAATAAAGCTATCAAAGTTATTGGTGTGTGGCCTGCATTCATAATAGAAAGAAATGCTTAATTTCAACTCATGGCAACTCCTCATGTTTCAGAGTAGAACTGTACTCCATAGGGTTTTCATAGCTGTGATCTTATGGAAATAGATAGCCAGGTCTTTCTTTCACAGTGTCTCTGGCTGGATTTGAACCACCAACCTTTCAGTCAATAGCTGAATGCAAACCATTTATACCACCCACCAAATCCATTACCATCAAGTCAATCCTGACTCATAACAACCCTACATGACAGAGCAGAATTGCCCTATAAGGTTTTCAAGGCTGTAAATCTTTATAGAAGCAGACTGCAACATCTTTTTCCTGCGCAGAGGCTGGTGGGTTGAAACCACCGAACTTTCAGTTAACAGCTGAGTGTTTAACCCACTGTGCCACCAGGGCTCCTCTTCGCACCACCCAAAACCAAAACCAAACTCACTGCCATTGAGTCGATTCAAACTCATAGTGAACTCCTTTAGGTTTCCGAGATGGTAAATCTTTACAGGAGTAGATTACCCAGTCTTCCTTCTGCAGAGTGGCTGGTGGGTTTGAACCACTAGCCTTCTGGTTAGCAACACCCAAAGACTTCTCAATTTCAGTTAGAAGTTAATAAAAATAAAGATTTTACTTTTTCCCATTTGAGCTCAAAAATCCCTGAGGCATCTGTAAATCTCAAGTTACAACACTCTGAACACTAACGTTACACTTGTAAAATCCTTTAATCCTCTGCTGAGAGACAGTAGAGAGCCCATGCTATGCCCCTTGGTAACTGTGTGACCTAGGTAACTTATTTAATCTGTCTGTTCCTCAATGCTTTATCCATAAAATGGATGATAATAATAATTCCTACATCATGGAACTATTGTTTAGTCCAGTAAGTGCTCTAGTAAATATTTTTAATTTTATATTTATTCTTTTCACTGGAACTTTCAAGAAAGCCCTACAGTTGTTATCATCTCCATTTTTTGTATCTGAAGAAACTGAGGCTCAGAAAGGGGAAGTTACTAGACCAACATCACACAGATTTCAGAAAAGAGTTTTTCCAATCATGATACAGACAGAGGAAAATTCCAGAGAGGTAATTAGAAAGAAATAAAAATCTGGACAGTGAGATGATCCTAAGAAAAAAAGACAAAATTCTCCTACTATTTGCCAACTAGGTGATTTGGTCTCCAAATTCAAAAACACCTTTCCCTCCCCAACAGACAAACTTACACTATTGCTAAGCAATGCCAGTCTCTGTATTGTCCATAGCAGCCATGAGCGAACTGCAGTTGGTGTGCACTGGCTTCATCTAACAATATCCGTTCCCCTTTGAGAAAACACCTACCCCTCATTCTCAGGCCATAAGGTGCAAGTGGAGCAGCTCTTCAATCCCCACCATTACCCAGGTCAGTTGAAAATCAGCGTAAGACTCACACCAGAAGGATCAGCATCAACCTGGAGACTTTAATTGGAACATTGTTGTTGTTGTTGTTGTTGTTAAGTGCCGTCGAGTCATTTCTGACTCATTGACCCCATGCACAGCAGAACAAAACACTGCCCGATCCCGCACCAGCCCCACAATCCCTGCTATACTTGAGCCCATCATCGCAGCCACCATGTCAATCCATCTCATTGAAGGCCTCCCCCTCTTTCGTTGACCCTCCACCCTACCAAGCATGACATCCTTCTCCAGGGA
>NW_006921893.1:4126974-4130089 GCF_000298275.1 Orycteropus afer afer | reverse complement strand
TTTAGATGATCTCTAAATTCAGGAGGGATATATTCAAGATCATACTTTGGCTCTCTTGGACTTGTTTTAATTGTCTTTAACTTCAAGTTGAATTTGCATTTGAGCAGTTGATGGTGTGTTCCACAATCAGCTCCTGGCCTGGTTTTGGCTGAAGATATTGAGCTTTTCCACCACCTCTTGGAACATTAGGGAAATGATATTTTATTTCTCTGGGAACCATCCTTATCATCACATGGGGAGAACCTGCCTGACAATGAGGACAAAGGAGAGGGAATCAGATCTAAGAATGGAAGCAATAACATCTAAATGTCAAGAGCCCCTGGATCAAGCCATGCCTGAAGGTAGTCCTTAGCCCTAAACTTTTTATTTCCACTTAATACATTTTTTTGTTTAAACTGATATAAATTGGGTTTCTGTCACTTGTAAACAAAATAGTTTTGACAGATAAAAGTTACTCCTTGTTCTCTTGCCTCTAATATCCCTAGAAAGGAGCTCTGGTGGTATAGTGCATAAAGCATTTTGCTGCTAACCAGAAGGCTCAAACCCACCAGCTGCTCCACCAAAGGAAGATAAGGCGATTTACTTCCATAAAGATTTACAGCCTTGGAAACCCAACGGAAGTCGCTATGAGTCAGAATGTACTCAATGACAGTGAGTTTAATTTAATGTCCCTAGAAGAAGCCCTGGAGGTGAAATGGTTAAATGTTTAGCTGTTAACTGAAAGGACAGCAGTTCAAACCCACTGGTTACTCCAAAAAAGAAAGATGTAGCAGTCTGCTTCCACAAAGTTTACAACCTTAGAAACTCTATGGAGCAGTTCTACTCTCAACAGCAACAGAGTTTTTTTTGGGGGGAGGGGGGTGGTTTAAGAGGAGGTGGATAGGGAGCATAGCTCAAGTCAGCAGGCTTCACTCTGTTCCCAAAACTTGTAGGCCTGAGTCTGCTGCAGTTTCTGAATTCATCTTTCTGATGGAAGGAGAATGTCTTAAGCCTCTCACCACTCATCCTCTGCTACCACTACTTAGTGAAGCCATTTGCAGACTCGATCCTGAAGCAACCCCTGAGGCTGTGTCATGGACTGTGGAGGTCAGTTCTGGCTTGCTGACATGCTCCTTTAACAGTAGGATGCTAGGATGTTTGCAGTTCTGTGTAGTCCCAGGCACCAAGACTTCCATTCCTTGAGAACAGTGTCTTGATGCACTGTATGGACTGATCCCCAAATCAATTGCTTTCCTCCTTGCTGTTTCTTCCAAGGCAGATCAACAGCATGCCAGCATCTTCCAACTTAGTCATAGCCTGACTCATATCAAGTATTTGACACTGTTTCTATATTTGGCAAGGAAAGCACTTGGAAAGTCGGACTTGGGGTAGACTATTAAACCAAAAATAAATTCCTTATGGAGACCATTTAAATCTAAGCCATTACAAATCTCAGCTATAAGAAAGAGTAGAGCTAAGACTTTCTAATGCCCTAACAATTAAAATGGTCATTAAAATCCAGGCTGATTCTCTAAGCCATGATTTTAAAGTCCTATTGGGAACACTCACAATGAAAAAGTGAGATTATAAAGTAGTGGGACAATTCAGTTCACTCACAAGGGCAGTGAGAAGAAAGAAAAAGAATTTTCTCTTGCTCCAACTTTAAGGGGGCTCGTTTGTACAGCATACAAATCTCCAAACCTCTAAAGAGAACTGACTAGGCAGTTATTCCTGTCATTCTCACCTCAGCCTCTTGAAGTGGCTCAGAATATTTTGAGGATGAAGGCAATCTCTTCCGCCTGGTGGACAGAGAAAGAGACAGAGCTCTAGTGCCAGCAGCCTCAGGATGGTGGAAAGCGTGTGGCTCTCTGGGCAATAAAAAGAGCCTTGGATGGGGCCCATCTGACAACAGAGGAACCAGTCCAGGGGGGAGATTTACTAACCAGAAAGTCTACCACCACCACCCCCAGTTGCCATTGAGTCAATTCTGACTCAATTCTGACCCCATGAATGTCAGAGTAAGATTATCTCCACAGAGTTTTCAATAACTGATTTTTCAGAAGTAGATCACCAGGCCTTTCTTTCAAGGCATCTCTGAGTAGACTCAAACCTCCAACCTTTCAGCTACAGCCAAGTACTTACCCTTTGCACCAGGAACTCCATCTGTCGGATGGGCATCAACATCTATAGCTAATATCTGCTGAAGGAGTCCTTTGGTATCACAAACAGTTAAGTGGTCAGATACTAACCAAAAGGCTAAAGGTTTGAGTCCACACAGAGGCATCTTGGAAGAAAGACTTAGTGATCTACTTTTGAAAGATCACAGGAGAGAATGGGAAAAAAATCCAATTTTGATCCCTGTCTAAGTGGCTAGCTGTGGTAGCTGGCTACCATTTAGTTCTTCTAATCTCAGGGTCATGTAGGCTGATGTTCCCATAGTCCACAAGTTCTGTTAGACTAATTGTTTCCATGTGTCTGATTTTCTTCACTCTTTGCTCTGGAAAAGGAAAGACCAATAGTTGCATCTCAAACGGCTGCTCACAAGCTTTTTATTATTTTTCTTTTTTCTTTGTTTTTAATTTTTGCAGTGTTCCTTCCTCTCCCATCCCACCCCTGGTAACCAACAAATAAAGTTTCCTTCCATATATAACTCTTTCTTTGATTTTTCACAATAATGAACTAATGCTATATGTGTCCTTCTGTGATTGACTTATTTCACTCAGCATAATGTCCTCCAAGTTCATCTACGTTATGCAGTATTTTGCAGATTCTACATTATTCTTTAGTGTTTCATAATATCCTATTGTGTGTATATATCATAATTTGGTTATCCATTCTTCTGTTGATGGACACATAGGTTGTTTCCATCTTTTTGCTATTGTAAATAGTGCTGTGATGAACATGGGTGTACATGTATCTGTTCTTGTCCTGGCTTTCACTTCTTTAGGATATTTCCCAGTAATGGGATTGCTGGATCAAATGGTATTTCTAATTCCAACTTTTTAAGGAATCATCATACTGCTTTCCACAGTGGTTGTATCATTTTACAGTCCCACCAGCAGTGTATGAGAGTCCCACTCCATCCACATTCTCAACAGCAGTTGTTATTTTCTGTCTTGAACTTTGCTGTTAAGGC
>NW_006921893.1:4123152-4126609 GCF_000298275.1 Orycteropus afer afer | reverse complement strand
CTAAGGCACTTGACTGCTAACCAGAAGGCTGGTGGTTCAAACCCACCAGCCACTCCTCAGAAGGAAGGTTGGGCAATCCTACTTCCATAGTGATACTGCTTTGGAAACCCAAGGAGGGGTCGCTATGAGTCAGGGCTGACTCGACGGCAAATAGCAACAACAACAATGGCAAATCATCATGAAGATTTCTTCATGTCTTTGTACACTGCCTGAATAGCCTCTTTGGTGAAGTATCTATTCATGTCTTCTGCTCATTTTTTAATCGAATTGATTGGCTTTTTGTTGTTGAGATGTTAGAGCTTTCTATAAATTTTAGAGATAAGTCCCTTGTCAGATATGTCATTGCCAAATATTTTTTCCCCAATCTGTAGGCTTTCTTTTTACTCTTTTGGAAATGTCTTTTGAAGCACATAAAAATTTAATTTTCAGAAGGTCCTATTCATCTAGTTTCTCTTCTGCTGTTTGTGCATTTTGCATTACTCTTGACAGTCTATTTATGCCAAATATTAGGGCCCTTAAATTTTCCCCTAGTTTTTCCTTGAAGAACTTTATAGTTTTAGGTTTCACATTTAAGTCTTTGATCCATCTGGAGTTAGTTTTTGTGTGTGGTGTGAGGTAGAGATCTTGTTTCATTTTTCTGCAAATGGATTCCCAGTTTTGCCAGCATCATTTGTTAAAGAAACCATCTCTTCCCCATTTAATGGATTTCAGCCCTTTGTCAAAAATCAGCTGACCATAGGTCATTGGATCTATTTCTGGGTTCTCCATTCTGTTCCACTGGTCTATGTGTCTGTCATTGCACAAATACCAGGCTGTTTTGACTATTGTGACTGTATAGTAGATTTTGAGATCCAGGAGTGTGAGACCTCCTACTTTGTTCTTCTTCTTCAGTAGTGCTTTGTTATCTGAGGTCACTTTCCTTTTCATATAAAATTACTGATTGGTTTTTCCATATGCTTAAAAAATGTTAATGGGACCTGGATTAATCTATACATTGATAAATAGATTGCTTCAGGTAGTATTGAAATTTTCACAATGTCCAATCTTCCTAACCACGAGCATGATATGTTCTTCCATTTATGTAGATCTCATGGTTTCTTGAAGTAGCATTTTGTAGTTTTCTTTGTACAGGTCTCTTGTGTTACTGGTGAGATTTATTCCCAAGTATTTTATTTTGTTGGTAGCTATTGTAAATAGCATTAATTTCCTTATTTCCTTTTCAGCAATCTCTTTGCTGGTATAGAGGAGTCCAGCTGATTTTTGGATGTTGATCTTGTATCCTGTCACTATGCTAAATCTCTCAATCACTTCCAGTAGTTTTTTTGCTGAGTATCTTGGGTTTTCTATGTATAGAATTATATTTTCAGGAAATATGGATAGATTGACTTCTTTCTTATCAATTTGGATGCCTTTGATTTCCGTTTCTTACCTTATTGTCTTGGCTAGAACTTCCAATACAATGTTGAATAGAAGTGATAGAGGGCATCCTTCTCTGGTTCCTGTTCCCAAGGGGAATGGTTTCAGTTTCTCTCCATTGAGAATAATGTTGGCTGTTGGTTTTGCATATATGCCCTTTATTATGTTGAGGAATGTCCCTTCTATTTCTATTTTGCTGAGAGTTTTCATCAAGAACCGGTGCTGGGTTTTATCAAATGCTTTTTCTGTACCTATTGATATGATCATGTGGTTCTTCTCTTTGTTTTATTTATGAGATGGATGACATTGATTGTTTTTCTAATGTTGAGCCATCCTTGCATACTTGGTATGAACCCCACTTGGTCACAATGTATTATTTTTTTGATAAGTTGTTAGAGTCTATTGTCTAGAATTTTGTTGAAGATTTTTCATCTATACTCATAAGGGATATAGGTCTGTAATTTGCCTTTATAGTTATGTCTTTCTCAGGTTTTGGTATCAAGGTTATGCTTGCTTCATAAAATGAATTTGGGAGGATTCCATCCTTTTCTATGTTCTGGAGCTGTTTGAGTAGGATTGGTGTCAGTTCTTCTCTGAACATTTGGTAGAATTCTCCAATGAAATCATCTGGGCTAGGGCTTTTTTTGTTGGTAATTTTTTAATGCCTTATTCAATTTTTTATTTTGTTATGGACCTGTTCAAATTTTCCACCTCAGTCTGTGTTACTTTAGGTAAGTAGTGTGTTTCTAGAAATCTGTTCTTTTCTTCTAGATTTTCTGATGTATTAGAATATAGTTCTTCATAGTATCTTGATATTATCTTTTTAATTTCTGTTGGCAGGGGGATCGGGACAGAGTTAGGAGTCAGCCACAGGAATTCAGGTGAGGGGAGGGAACCCAGGCCACATCCCACAACTGACGAAGCAGGAAAGCAGGGGAAAGGAAAGGAAAAAGGCGGGGATGGGACAGAGCGAGGAGGCAGCAACAGGGATCCAGATAAGGGGAGGTTGGAGAAGTTTCGAACAGCTAAGGGAGACAAACTTGTCTGTTGCTTTGTCCTACTGTGGTGACATGTTGCTGTGAGTCTTGAAGCTGTGCCACTGGTGTTTCAAAGCCAGTAGGGTTGCATATGGTGCACAGGTTTCAGAGCAGCTTGCAGACTGAGATGGACTAGGAAGAAGGAAGAGGCCATCAACTTCTCAAAGAATTGGCCAGGGAAAACCTGGGGAATAGCAGAGAAACACCGTATGATACATTACTGTGTAACTTTATGAATAGCCTGGAAACATTGTCCAATACAGAGGAGGAGGATGAGTCACTTAGGTTAGAAGGATCTCAAAATAGGACTGGGAAAGAGCTGCATCATCATAGTAAACCCAGCCTTACTGATACGGATAAGGCAAAGCTTTCTAGACCTCCATGTGCTGACATGGCATGACTCAAATTGAGGAGAAACAGCTGAAAACATCCATTAATAATTGGAACATGGAATGTATGAAGTATGCATCTAGGAAAACTGGAAGGTCAAAAAAGGAATGGAACACATAAAGACTGATATCCCAGGCATTAGTGAGCTGAAATGGCCTGCTTTTAGCCATTTTGAATTAGACAACCATATGATCTACTATGCTGGGAATGGCAATTTGAAGAGGAATAGCATGGCATTCTTCATCACAAAGGATGTTTCAAGATCTATCCTGAAGTACAATGCTGTCAGTAATAGGATAATATCCAAATGCCTACAAGGAAGACCATATGACTATTATTCAAATTTATGCACCAACCACCAAAGCCAAAGATGAGGAAATTGAAGATTTTTATCAACGTCTACAGTCTGAAATTGACCGAACATGCAATCAGGATGTGTTAATTGTCACTGGTGACTGAAATGCAAAAGTAGGAAACAAGAAGAATCACCGGTAGTTAAAAAATTTGGCCTTGGTGACAGAAATAATGCTGGAATTTTCATGGTAGAATTTTGCAAGAACAACCACTTTTTCATTACAAATACCTTTTGTCAACAACACAAACAGCGGCTGTAC